>NC_135503.1:49406446-49729780 GCF_052857255.1 Amblyomma americanum | reverse complement strand
CCAGCGAAACTGATCAGGTCGTCTCTGAAGTTAGTACCGCGATGCGGGAAATGGCGAGAAATAAACGAGACTTTGAATAAGGGGGACTATGGCCAACCTGGAGAAATAAATATGACCGCTACTGGGTTTAGAACCCACGGCGGCGCGAACAGATCAGCTTCACCGGCTGCACGAGAACACATATCAATATGCATCGCTATGCTATGCAGCCCACCACGCATCGTGTTATACTGCACCACACACTCGCGCTGCGCATTGCACGTCGTCGTCTTCATCCATATCCATTGTGCGGAAGTCACGTAAGGAAAGGAAATGTGCTTTCAATCGCGCTTTCTGGTACGTGGCGTTGGTACCCGCCTCCAATAACCTGGTTTAGTATAATCATCCGTGATTAACAATGCTGAACCGTCCGCAATATTTCTCCGTCAGGGGGGTGCTAACGCTATCACGTTAAAGTGTTTCTGCGGCGTGCTAAGATTAAACTAATCGACACATAAACGCAAGATCAGTTAGTAGTGTCAACATACCGCGTACAGTTGACCAAGAAAATGAGGCATGTAAGAAACGCACACCGGGCAGGCGCTCTGTGCGCGTTCCTTACGTATCTCGTTGTTTTGCTGTACTGCAGCAGGCTCGCACCGTTACGAATATGCCCAACTTTTCGGCGTGCTGTTGTGCAATCAGTTTACTGTCATCTCAGGGTTTAAAGACAGGCACTTGATTGATTCCAAAAACTTCTCCAATGTGCATGCGCATAATTTACGAGCATAAAATCTCCCAGTAAGTCGCGCCGAGCACTCATTTGTACGCGACCGCGGTCGAAAGCAGCCGCACTGCGCTCACTGTGGCGTCAGCTCTTTCTCTCGGAGCTCCGCTAATGCCCGTCGTCCTGTCTATCCCCATCAGAGCGAAGCTCTCGGTCTCAGGGCTGATGCCCCCGGGCAGCCCTAATTGAACGCTCTGGGCGCCGGTAGCCGGAGAGAGAGACGCTCCCTCGCTCTCAGCGTGTTGCTTGCAGCGCTGTGTAAGATGGAACAGCACGAATCGTCCAATCAGCGGAGAGAAGATAACGCACTAGGCCCACGACTTGACCTCTCCTTGAACAGCCTGAATCCTAATCGACTCCAAGATTTTTGGGGCGGGTGGTGTCGTCACGAATTAGCGTGCAGTGCAGTCTAGAGCAAACAAGAAAAACCATCGCCATAAATTTAAGGTATAACGTGCGATCAAATGAAGTCAAATAAGGCTTTGTAAGTGATGCACCGAACTACTGCGGCGACGAACGAAGAGGCAGGGGAGTGCGGCGGTGCCAGCCATTGGCTCATCGAAGTGTTGCTCTTGTCACTGGTTCATTGTCTGCCGCCTCTGGCGACCAAGCCTGCTTTGAAAGCGGGATCAATGCTCACAGATGCGCGGCTTTTGCGGTGATTGTTGGAAAAAACCTACGCAACACTTTTTTTCGGCCTTTGGGACATTAATATGCACATCGTGCGAGCTCCCTCGCGACTTTCCTCACAACACAGCATTTACTACTTCGTTGTTTTTTTTTTTCCTATGAAATGCAAAACTACCTCTTCAGCCGAAGGCGTACGGTTGACGGATTATACTGAGCTTCGCTCCTACAGTTTTGTGGTGTTATCTTGCGTTGCTTGTTGCCTCGTAAGGAGACCACAAGCGAGTTTGGCTTGTAGTTTATTTCCCAAGTTTAGAGTGCATGAGTGCTGATTTCGTGTTTGTTGCCTCAAGCGGCAGATGCAAATTGTCTCGCAATGCAGTCGGAGGCGTCACCGGAGGTGGGGCGGATAGGACCGGGTGCACCGCTGAGAGAAAGTGCAGCTGCACAACGCTGGAGGAAGGGGGAGGGGGGGGGGGGGTGACGCAAGAGCTTTTGTGCATCACTCGAGCCTTTGTGTCTGATATGTAGCAGGTAGAGATGAGAACGGGTTCGCCCTCGACTTTCAAGCGATTTTCAAACACAACGTTCCCACACGCATACATCGATATTGCCGCGCGTTTTTATATGCTCAAGAATGCTCACAGCCTCAACCAAGACATCCATGCATGATAGAGAACGTCAGTATTTAAGTCTTTAATAGAGCTCCTTTATTTGAAACTCTATCGCAAAATTTAACATATATAAACGTATAAATGCATGCAATAAGAGGTCTTATAAATGAATTTTGCTGAGGTATAGGTCGTATATAGGTCCGCATTGCAGTATGGCATGAAGATGTGCCCCATGGGGAGAAAGGGAGGTGGAAGGTAGAGGGGCAGTTCTATTAATTTTTTTTCAATACGCGTCCGCTCGTGCATTTATGGAGGTGGTATTTTATTTGTGTGCTTAAATTTAGAAGTACCGTTGTCTGGTAAACTATTACTTGATAACCATAATTAGTTTTTATCCCATAGGCGATCTGGTAAAAGAGTTTCATAACTGATATGTTTGCAATTGTGCACTGCGCATGGCGTGTTAAAGGGTTTATTCTTTGTATAGAAAACACTGAACATGAGTGGAAAGCAGTGGTTTAGTTAGTTTATAAATATCTCATATTTTTAAGCCACGCCACTATCAATCTGTGGTCCCAAAATATGGAATATCTTTAAAAAGCCTTATTGCATTTTTTCTAGCAGGAATAGTCCTTTCAAGTTCATGTAGTATGATTCCCCAGACTATAGTGAAATAGAGATTTTTTTTTTAACCAGAGTTGTAGCGGTAGCACTAAGAATTGTTTCCGTCTTGTAACTCGGGATGTTGGCAGTCTAACAACATTGCCAACATCTGGGATACTTTTGCGCGGCTTGTTAAATTCTTCGCTGGCTACAGACAGACCATGAGGAGCACACAGTATTTCAGCTAAAGAAATCTGAAGGAAAAAAAAATTACTTTTCTGCTTCCTATTATTCTTTTACAACCCTAGAAAGAATTGACGCAGCGTCAATAATAGTTTTAGCTAATACAGCTTTGAGGGGAAAAAATAGTGCAAACACGAAAAACAAGCAAGCATATTGCGATCTATTTAAGGGATTACCGTTAGGAGGAAGCAGATTTCCTTTGCTTCTATCTCCCAGAGGGTTACAATTCCTTGAGTAATTTATTTTCTCTGCATAGGTTTCCGTTTCCGGAGAGGCTCAATGAAGGCGCAAACAAGCTTCTTCTCTTACGGGCATCCGTACAGATCTGTAAGGCGCTAACGCCACGCGTTACTGGCTCTCCAGTGGCCTCTTGCGGCCACTTTGCGCAATGCTGCTGTAACACGCGTTCTTAACAAGCACATACAGCTCAAGTCTTGCGGCGACACTCGCAAGAACAGCAAACGAGCAGGCCTAGTCTTTGAAGCAGGCTGCAAACGCGCGCCACCCGACTCCGCCACAGTCGCAGAGTCGTGTCTCCTTCGCATCTGTTGCCGAGAGTCGTCGGTTAGGCTGTTCTTCCTCCTCTGCGGGGTCTACTCAGTCTCAATTCCCTCAAGTGGTGCTCGTCCCCGGCACTCGTCCCAACGGGAAGGCGGCGTCCTTAGCCCACAAACGGGCTCCGCGTTCACGTGACAACTTATGTACTTCAGGCTTCTCGTTCCCTCTTCGTGGCGTGATAAAATGCGCGCGATAACGCGCCGACCGAGCGTCCCAACTCGTGGGGCACGTGAGGGGAGCTCGTCGCGCCCGCAAGAGTGAGGCGACCTTGGTTGCTGATCGTGTTCGCTTCTTCCAACTCTTTAAACGTTGTTCTCCTGGCGCCTGTTTTTATGTGTTTGTTCCGTGGTTTATCAGCTCGAGCATGTTGCCGGCTGTTGCCTGTTTCGCGAACGTGTCAGAAACCGGCGCAGGAGTTTTCCGCAGAGACTGCAACGCCGTGACGTGTTCTGAATAGTAGCGAACGCAAAAATCAACCTTCTCTAGTTGTACCGTTCTGCGTTGCCGCTTGGAATCGTGCTTCAGCTTCTCGTGGCTTCAGCTGTGGCTTCTTCTGCCAAGTGCCGTGGCTTCTGACGAATTCAAACGGAGCGCCAGCTCAAGGTGAAGGCGCAGTCCCGTGGTTATCAAGCTACTGAAACGTCAAGAACGAGGTACGCGGTTTTCTTCGTCAGAAAATGTAGCCCCATTTATGTCAAGTGTGAGACGGCTCCTTCGCTGGTAGCTTTAAAACTTTTCCTCGAGTCGACGAAGCCTATAGCTTGGTCTAAGAAGACGTATGTTTCCGGATATTTCTCCTGCAGGTGTTCGATGTGTATGGTATCAAACCTGACCACTAGACGGTCGGCACCCTGGACTCGTCGTGTCCGCGCAGTCAGTCAGTCAGTCAGTCAGAAAAACTTTATTTCCCACCGATACAGGAGACACGCCTACCTTCCCAGCTAGTCAACCCCAATTCGCTTGCCACGTCCCACCGTAACCGTTCGTCTTGCCTTCAAGGAACTTCTTGTGCCTCGTGTCGCCTTCCCTATTTAAGAAAATAAAATACAGACCGTCAAAATTTTCGCCGCCTAGGAAGTAAACACAGAGAAAATATATCGCTCCTTACATCCGCGGCTTCAGTTGCCGGCCTTGCCTCGCGGTCTCCGTTCTTCCTTCCTGCGAAGGCTCCCTTCACTCTCTCTCTCTCTCTCTCTCCAGCTTGGTCTCCCCCTCCTCCTCTCCACACGCGCTCACTGTCGTCGCGAGGAAAGTGGGAGTGCCGTACATCCCGTGTTTGCCGCGCGTCCTCCGCCGTAACCGCCCACATGTCCTCCAAGCCAGCGTCGCGTCCTGTCGCGGGGGTCTGCTTTGAGACTCGAGTTCGACACGGCGGTCACAATTGATGCTGCGCCGTCTACTTCGCTTCTCTCGGAGACTCACCGACACTAACGGCTTTTAAATAAGTGGGAAACGTTCGAGGAAGAAGAAGATGAAGAGAGGGAGAGAACCAGCGCCGTGAAAAAGAGAGAAAAACCCAAACTGTCGTCAGTGACGCCGCGCGCGCGCAACATCGCTTCTCGTTTTTTGTTTATCTATTTCAACGCCGCTGGCAAAGCTTCCGGCTTTTGTGGGGGGCCCCCGCCGCGCTACATCGCTCTGCGTGTACGAACGGAGACTCCCCGGTCGCGAGAGACGCGCCTGTAGCAGCAGTGCCAGCAGGAACAGCAGCTGCAACGGCAGTAGCTGCGCCGGCGGCGACTTGGAGCACAGCTTCACCGACATCACCTCAGTCATCACTACCGTTGGGCAGTCGAGAGCGATCGCGCGAACCGCGGCCGTTCTGCGTCGTTGTGCTTTGTGCGTGCGTGCGCGTGTGTGTGTGCGTGCGTGCCCGCCCGCGAGCGTTTCGCGTTTGCTTCCCAACGCAACGTGACGCTCCCGTCGACTCGGAGCTGAGTTCGCGTCTGCAAGTGTGAGGAGGATTTTCTCTCACGGTCGTTAGTGATGACTGCGCAGTGGCGCTCTGTTCGTCTGACCCGCTTGTTTTGAGTGTTTGTTTCGTTTTGCTTTTGGCTTTCGACGTCGGCGACGTGCGCAGCGTTTCCGTGATGTGGCGTCTTGACTCGTCTCCGTGACCGCAGGGCGTCGCTCTGTCGAGACCCGACTTCAACAGCAACGTGAAAGCGAAGACCGCTGGCAGCGCTCGACAGGTGTTCCGGCTTACCTTGACCTCGGCACGCCGGCCCGAGATGACGTAAGCGGTGAGAGAGGAGGCGAGAATGACGCCCGACCACTTTCCCTTTTAGGAAGCGAGCCGTTTATGGCTCCCGCGTTACGGCAGAGCTAATTGTGCATGTTTAAACGCCTGCGTAAATACCGCTTCACGAATGCCGCCCGGCAAGGGTGACGGCAACTTGAGGATGCCCTTTGGCGTTGTAGCTGTGCCTTGCCTGCCCTTCTTTAGAATAGCTTTGAGCTTTAAGAGCGAGTATAGGGTCGCCTTGTTTGTAGGAGTAGAGACAACAAATTTTAGGAGCACGCAGATTTTGCCGAAGGCTTCCTGCGTGCACAAGGAGGCGTTCAGGCACGTACCGTGGACAAAAAGTGCGTAAAACATTTTGTATATTGATTCTAAAGTAGGCCGACCTAGCTTGACTGACTTTTTAGAACCTATCTCGAGCGGCAGCAGTATGACGTAAGAGGCGGAGTTCGGAAACACAAACTTTCCGGGCTAACTCATCTGTGGCCGCCGCGGTAGACAAAACATTCGACTTATGACAGCACGCTGGAACACGTGCGATGGAAAGGCGGCATTGTTGTGTTTTCCTGGTTGTTACGTGTTACTGATACACTGCGACCCAGGAATCCACGCATAAACTACTGAGCACACGTTGCTTGATGTTAAATTACCCAAGCGGATTTCTGAGTAATCAATAGTTCTAGAGTTTATGACGCCCTAGGCATTATTTGCTTACAATGAAGAAAATGCGGCCGATCAATTTGATGCCCCTACTCTTTTAATTGGCATCATAATGCGTGCGTTAGATACGATATTCCGCGTCATTCTCACTGCCCGCGATAGGTCTCTGGTATCCTTACCCTACGGACGACGTCGCGTGACTTAATTTTTAGTTTGTTTCGTGAGAGACACCCTTGATGCTGAAGCAAGCGATTGGAATATCAAGAAAACTGGTGCACGTGGTGAGGTTGACGCAAGCAGAAATCACAACCTTAATACTGGCAGTAAAAAAAAAAAAACAGGACTATTGCCCCAATATTTCTTTTACCCATTTGATGCTCAACGCCCATGCAAGCACATGTGCAGTCGGGGACAAAAGTCTCTGGAGCAAGTGTTTCTCAAATGAAGCCGGTAGCTCTGCTATTAGCCGGCGGCTGGAGACCACACTTGTGAAGTTGGAAGTCAGAATTTTCTTCTTTCATCGCAACAGGTGTGGCCTCCAGACGCTGGCTAGTACTGGAGCTATCGGCTTCGTTTGAGGAAATCGTGGTCCAGAGACTTTTGTCCCCTACTGTACGTACGGTCGAAAGTTCGCAGAAAAGCTGATGTGCACCGCTTCCCCATTGCGTGAATTACGCAGCAAGGAAACTGCTCAGAACGGAGGAAAAAAATGGGGTGGGGGAGTCAGCCGTGAGCGGTGGGACTGAGATACTTTCGGCTCTCCTATTTTTGGAGGAGGAGGGGGGGGGGGAGGTGATTGTAGATAGGCAAATAACAATGACTGTACTGTTTACAAGGTGTCGATCCCACTAAGCACGTTTACAGGAATAACTTGATGGATGACCCTATATGCGTTGCCAGTTCTATTCTCTGCCCTCGCATCGAGCTTCTATAATAAGAAACGAAACACAGAGAGGAAGAAAACAATAACTAATAAATAGACACGAACATCTGTTATTTCCAGTGTTGTGCCAATGTCTTCTGCGGTTTTTGTTTGACCTCTCTTTGCATATATATGAGATCTTTGAAGCCCTCGCGCCTTTCACACCGAAGCAGAGTTCCAGCTTTATGGCTTCAAGGGTTCGCATTTTTACTTTTGAAGGTGTTTACTTTTGCGTTTCTACGTATGTGCTTCTACCTACCGCACTTATGCCGAAGTGCACATGTGCGCGATAAAAAAAAAATGTGCTCTTGTGTCGCCGCTTGCATTCGTATACTGCCAACGCGAATGTATTATCCCATACAAGGAGGCTATTACAGATATCGTATGCAGCGTCGATTTTCGACGGGGGAGTTTCAAGTTTCAAGCCGACTGCACTCGCACCGAGCAGGTTAGACGAGCTAAGTGAAACTGGTTTTAGGTTTCCTGATTGCCTGCGTTGAGCAAACGCTCACATAGCTGTCGACGCGCGCTCTTACGCTAAGGAAACCGAGGGCCAATTTCGAGCGTAGGCGTGACTCTGTTTGGTTAGTGACTTTGTGGGAACTATATGACACACTGCTTTCCAGACGCGACTTTTCTTGGACCGTGCAAATGCGCCCGACACGTGTAGATTTTTCTGCTCTTTCTTGTGGCCGGGATGTTATAGGGATCTGCTTCGACAATTAGAGTACCGGTCCTCTGGATTCTATAAAAACAAGGTAAAACAACAGTGACACGAATTGACGACAATGTGTGACATAAAATCAAAAGTCTGCACCGGCTGAAATGCAAAACCAGGCGATAGGGCGTGCACTGATTGTGGTTGGGAGAGAGCAAAACTGCTTCATCTTATGGAGTTTAACGTCTTAATGCGACTCGGATTTCCACTACGGCGGTAGTGGAAATCTCCGGAATAATTTCGACCACCTGAGGTTCTTTAACGTGCACTAACATCACACACTACACGGGCCTCTAGCATTTCACCTCCATCGAAATGCGACTGCCGCGGCCGGGATGGAACCTGGGTATTTCGAGTCAGCAGCCGAGCGCCGTAACCACTGAGCCACCGCGGCGGCGGGGCGCAGTTAAACCAACCTCAGTATAACCAAATTGTGTACGGGGGTGTAGTGAATTATAGGGCACTGCCGTATAAGCTCATTGGAAACGTTCACACGGAGACCCATGCATGTCATGCTTTGCGGTGGCAGTATTATCAGGTTTTCGCCGGGTCCGAGGTGGACGTAAAATCTTGTGAGAAAATATGTCGTCGCGTTACTATGTCGGTCACTCTTCACCCGTTTTACACTCCTGTCAGTGTGTGATACTTGCGGTCATGGTCGCCTGTCGGTTTAACATGAGTCTGTCTAGAACGACAACATTCCGGCGCGCCTTGAACTGCATACTGGGTGTCATTACAAAGAGGGCACAAGTTTCCTACGGCTTTCCCACCTGACGACTTAGTTTGCCCACTACTGTCTCGTGCAAAAGGCACAGTCTTTTCGTGAGTCGAGCTTTCGTCAAGAAGCGAATGACATGAGCTACGCTTGCTAAGAACAACTTAGCTCTGCACTGCGATGCGCAATGCACGCGAAAAAATGTTTATAGCGTGGATATACAGTCGGACCTCGTTATAACGAAACAGTTTATAACGAAATAATGTATATAACAAAGAAATGACGATTCCCCTTGGAAGCTCGGTCAACACGCGCTATAACGAAGCTACGGCTATAGCGAAGTAATCACCGGGCTCCTTCAGCTTCGTTATAACGAGGTTCAACTGTATTTCGAAGCTTCCATGCGCAAAGCCACGTGGAACAACGGGGCTCCAAGCAGGGTCCTTCTCCCTCCCTTTCAAAGCATCCCAGAGGATGAGGAGGAGTTGTTGCAGCACGTGCGCGGAGAGGGAGTGTGGCCGAGAGAAAGGGTTGGTGAGGTGGCGGCACGTCGACAATGGGCGCAGCGAGCGGTTCGGGTGCCTTTCGCGGGTAATTTGCGCCGCCGCCACGCGGGGGTGTCACGCCTGAAGCGACACCGTGAAAGGAACCGAGCAGCTGAAGCGCCGATCGGCCTCCTCCCTGTATTCCGCCGGAGAGGAAAGTATTCTTTTTCGCCTCTCTATGTACGTACTTTCCTCCCGTTCTTTGGCAAGCCCTTCGTTCTCCGTCCCATTACGGCGGGTAAAATACAGGCGTTGCGTTGTGCACGCCACCACTAGGTTCCTTCAGGCGACGCCCGGGGGGGAGGAATGAATGGGCGTGAATAGCCCTCGAATCCCGAGTCGATGCGATGGCTGACGAACGGGAGATGGTTTGAAGAGTGGGGAAAGAGTGGTGGGCGCTGTTGAGTAGGCTGCTGCGGTACGGTGGCAGCTTTCGCGTAATTTCACGGTTCGAGCGAGGCGTCCGTTTCCCTTGCACCACCGAATGCGGCGGAGTGGGATTCTGATTGAAAAAGGTGCGCCTCCGTGCGTCTATTCATAACTACAGAAAATTGGTGGTGCCGATCGGAGAATTCATCTGAGGCCGCGCGTGCATCGATATGTCGATCTCGTTCTTATATCATCGCGTGAGGTGCGTGAACTACGATATCCAACTTGACGCGATATCTGTAACCAGTTTGCGTATTTTTTTTTCTTGACCGTAATTTTGAATAACTTTTTTTTCATTCTCCCGAGCTTTATTTATATATTTTTTGTTTCTCTTTATTTCACTGTCAGTTCCCACCAAATTTTCGCGAGCTGCTGTACCGCTTTGTTTTATTCCCGATTTAAAGAACCTTGTTGTGATCCCTATATCAAGGAAATTGTTTTTGTCTGAGCGTGGATTTTCTTGTTTCTTCTTTTTTTTTCTGCTCTCTCGTGCAAAGTGCGCGCACGTGAAGCTGTACTGTGTGCCTCTGCAGTTTATATGTTTAAATTGTAGGGAAGGATGGAGCTAGTCAAGCTGACGTTTCAGCTTTATTATCCCCACCCTTTCTTCATTGATTGGATTAAATTTAAAGGTATTATTATTATTATTATTATTATTATTATTATTATTATTATTATTATTATTATTATTATTATTATTATTATTATTATTATTATTATTATTATTATTATTATTATTATTACTATTATTATTATTATTATTATTATTATTATTATTATATGGTCCCGGAATCTATACAGTCGCTTCGATCGTCCGGCGGGGTACATTTTGAGTCGGTTTTCCATGCTGTCTTCCCATTTCAGCGTTAATGTCGTAGTCTTGCGGCTATTTAGCAATCGTCGCTTGCCTTTCAAACCTTTCTACATGCTTTCTTATTCTTAGAATGTGCTGTTATCATGTTTGTGTGCCTTAAAGGGGGCTCTCACCAGGCACTGCATTCAACCGGTCTTTCAAGGAAGGTTTGTGCGCTGGAAATCTCAATTCTCAGAGGAAAAATCGATATTCGAGGTTCATCCGGATAAAGAGTACTGGAAACCATTCAGAAAAATCCGGACAGAGTGAAACTTCGCGAGGAGTTGCTTTCGTCCGACTTTAATCGAGTTATTTGTGGCGGCGTATCAGCAAGGTCTTGTCACCGTGAGTTAGACTGGCGTTCCGCATGTGTCGTTTCGCGAGCGCAGCATTCGCGAGCACAGCGCAGACGAAACGGTGGGGAGGTGCAGCCCGCCGAGAGTCGAAGCGAAGGCGAACGAAGCGACGTGTCGCAATATCCGCCACGTCCGTCCGGTTTACTGTGAGCTGGTGCGCAGTGCACCGCCCTTTCATCGACTCGTCGATCCAGGCTATTCAAGGCCGCAGTACAAATGCGCTGATTAAGTTAAACTCATTATTCGAGTTTTCAATCTGATACAAATCTACAAGCACGCAGACGACCGAAAGCTAAGATTCCAGCGATGCGCTGCCTCAGGATTGACTCGTTGGTCCAGGCTGTTGAGGCATATATAAGTCGCGATGTTGATGACGTCTGTCTGATTGTTTAGCGCTCTCAACCTGAAATGAAAGCGCAATCATGTCGATGAATTAAGACTAGTCATCCCATGATATGAACTTCAATTCCGTATGTAATGATGTGCACTATATTTAAAATGACTGAACGACCCGGGCTGTTCAGGTGTAGAATTCGCAATTACGGTAACCTCCGTATCGTTACTGGAGAGCGTAAGGACGCTATTCGTCGCGAAATAGTGCATCAAACTTAATTCTGATCAAAAATCAACAGCGAAGAACAACATGACATTTCTGAAAAAAGAATAAGCACCTTCAAACTGCCGGGGCTCTTACCAGTTCACATAGCAGCGATAGGGAGATGAGATGATGGTGAAAAAAAAATTAATTGGAACCAAAATTGGTGGTCTATTCCCCTAGTCCATTGGATATTGCAGCCGCTCTACCAGTAGGAAGCTGGTGTAAAACTTCGTCGTTCAGACCAAAGTCTCCAGGCGCTGCCATTGATGGCGCTTCAGTCGCATTCTGCACCAGCCAGGATTTGTAGATACGTTTCTGAGAACTGATCGCTATTCAACAGGCAATCCCAGTCACCGGATTCAATATGAAAATACTGGGCAAACGATCAGTAAAATGAGCCTGAAGAATTAATCGAAAAAAAAGAAAACCAGTGTGAAACAGGGAACCAGAGCTACCTGTCAATAAAATTCGATGGAATTGAAGCGACCAGAAATTACAGAAGAGACTGGCATTCTTGTGCGCGTGCACTACGCGAGTGAGGTCCCCAGCCTCTTCTGGATTCCAAAGACACAGTGTGCTGCGCCAGATGCTTTATGTGCACAGGCCGCTAGGTGGCGCTCGTGAGCGTGGTTCACGCAATCCAAGGCATTGGGGTTTAAGGACAGTGAAGAGAAAGTGATTTTAAGCGGGTAGAAATAACCAAGCGATGGTTATCTGATTGGTGGCTAAAATCAAGAGAAGAGTAAAATTTCATGCCATGGCTAGGTGGCTTGAGCCACCGCCCGATTTAAAGGGTCCAGCCATATCCATCCATCCATCCATCCATCCACCCACCCACCCACCCATCTATCCATCTATCCATCCACCCACCCACCCACCCACCCATCCATTCATCCATCCATCCATCCATCCATACATACATACATACATACATACATGCACATGCATGCATGCATGCATGCATACATACATACATACATACATACATACATACATACATACATACATACATACATACATACATACATACATACATACATACATACATACATACATACATACATACATACATACATACATACATACATACATACATACATACATACATACATACATACATACATACATACATACATACATACATACATACATACATACATACATACATACATACATACATACATACATACATACATACATACATACATACATACATACATACATACATACATACATACATACATACATACATACATACATACATACATACATACATACATACATACATACATACATACATACATACATACATACATACATACATACATACATACATAGAGAACCCCCGTTCCTGGATTCGAAAGACGAAAGCTTGCTTGCTGTTTTTTTTATATTTCGCACACTTGCTACAAAGGCATAACTTGGGTTCGCTGTGTACCAAAGGAAATCATGTAAGGTGTTTTCATGCGGCAACCGGAGAAGGCTCCTGCCCTTATTGCTGTCGGTCGGCCACTTGGAGAAATCCTCCTCCCTTCGCTTCGGAATGAAGACAACTCATACCCACAGAGGAAAATTGGTCAAGATACAAATGGCAAGAAAATAACTAGGGCTTAAAGAGAGAGGCTTTCAGAGAGAGCGAAAAAAACATCTTATTAATCTCCGAGTTTGAGGGGGTGGTTATTCCAGGTTTGGAAGTCCAACGATGGTTGCTGTCCGCCTGGCTTTCTTCATCAGGTGAACCAGAATTGAGGTGTCCGGGCTGGTGGTGTACCTTGTTGAGGTGTACCTCCTTTCACTGCTCGAAGTTGTTCCTGTTTTCTTCAATATCGGAGTTTGCTTTGCTACATGCCCCGACTACGTGGCATAATGCTGAAACAAAAACGGCTCATCGGGAGGTCGACCATCAATCGGAAAAAAAATAAAGGGCCTTCGAGAAATAATTGAAAAGATGAGAAGAATTACAATGACACACGAGTCATGACTTAGAGAAAACAAGAATACACTAAATGTTAACATAAGTGGAAGCCTGGATGAGGGAAGGAATGAGGGCCTGGAAGACGAAGCTTCCCGGCTTGATAAGCAGTGAGTCCTCGTCTCTGACTTTTCTGATCATCAGTCTCCCAGTGAAATTATGAGATCAAGCGCCCCCTACATGGTTTGTATGCCTAGCGTAGTCGCTAGCAGTTCTGTATGCATCCAAACGCACGTAAACAGGATTTTTCAAAGGCTTAGATAATCTTCCGTGAAATGGAAGCACGTGACCAGAGATAACCCAGTGTATCAGCGTCGCCCATAGGGGATATCCTGGTGGCTACGGTGTCCGGAATTGTTAAATGAGGAAGGACGAAGTGTGATCACATGCGACAGTTGCGGGTGAAGGAGCAACAAAAAAAAAGGCGCAAGGATGGCGATGAAATAAAAGAAAAGTATTCTATGAATGACTTCCGCATATGGAGTGGTAGAAGGTCGACTGCTTGTCTTTTATTTCTATTGCATACTGTTGATTGAACGTGAGTACGCATTTCATTTCCCGTTTCGACTGTTCGGTTGTGCGCATATATTTTTGTGTGCACGAGCTCAAAAGCACGTTCTCGGAACTCGCGTTTCGGGTTACACCCGCCGCGGTGGCTCAGTGGTTAAGGCACTCCTCTACTGATCCGGAGATCCCGGGTTCGAACCTGACCGCATCGGCCGGTGAAACGCAAAAGGAGCCCGCGTGCTGTGCGATTTCAGTGCACGTTAAATATCCCCAGACGGTCGAAATTATTCCAGAACCCTCCACAGCGACACCACTCTCTTCCTTTCTTCTTTCATTCCCTCCTCTATCCATTCCCTTACGGCGCGGTTCAGGTGTCAGCTGATATGTGAGACAGATACTGCGCTGTTTACTTTCCCACAAAACCAATTTTCTTTTTTTTTTCGGGTTATGTGGGCCCCTTCACCAGAGATTAGTGCAGTGTGTATTGGATGCAGGCTAGAATGTTAGGGAGCAGGGGGCGTTGTAGGGACGACGTTTGTACTGCTCAGCTCGTTAGAAACGCGACCCACTTAACGTCAACCTTGACAACAGTCCGTTCTCCGTAACAGAACGGGGTCGCGCCCATGCAAGGCCAGCACGGCGCGCGCGACATTGGCGGAAGCAAACCGCCGCCTCTCTCTGTGCACGCGATATGTTTCCCCGAAACGGCACCCGTGGCTTGTCGCCGTGGCATTCCGGCTGTCAGCGCGCTATAGTCTGGCGTCGCCGACAGCGTATATCTCGCGCCGGAAGCGACGCTGGGGTCGCCTGCGGTGCAACAGCCAGCATGCTCCCACCAACGCCCTCCACTCGGCGGCAGCCATTCTTTCTTTTGCGATGGGCGCATGCTAGCGTCAAACGCGGCGGGGTCGTCGTCATCGTCTCTGGGCGCTTGACGTCAGCGCCAGGCGGTGCCGCCGCCGGCAATGTTGACGAGAAACGCATCGGCCGCCGGGCCTGCGTAGACGTGCGCTTTGACACATTCGCAGAGGGCGCTTCGAAGCGCTGCCATATAGTTTGTGTTTTGTGCAAGCAGAGTGGAGAATAAGCGAACGCCAGTTAGCGGTGGAGGGAACGGATTGTGCAGAGCATGGAAGTACCGCGTTTACATCCATAATGAAAGCACATTTCTCTGAATATATTGGGGCTAAGTGGAACGGGCGTTCCACTTTGGTATGGTATGGTATGGTATGGTATGGTATGGTATGGTATGGTATGGTATGGTATGGTATGGTATGGTGAATGATGCGTGGTGCACGGTAGGCTACAGTGCGTACACAAAGGTATAATAGAGAGTTATAGCATAGGGCGATCCGCGATCCACTACAGCGATCCGCTTCCTTGAGGCACCTCTGCGCGTGCGCAGAACGTCCTGAGGCCGCCAGATGGCACCACGTGGCCGTCAGACGCGTGGGCGCCTGCTGCGTCGGGACCAATCAACACGTATTTAGTGGTGCCCCAGGCAAGCGGATCACGGCAGCGGATAGCGGATCACGCTACACTATAACTCTCCGATGTTGTATGGTGGATTTAACGTGTTGAAGATACACGCGTACTATGAAAGACTCCGCAGTGGAGGGCTCCGGATTGAACTGGGGCATTTTAACAACTCCGTTGGCTTGGGGTCAGCAGCCACACGCTGCTGCCGGTGAGTCATTGCGTATAGTAGGTGGGTTTATCGCGCTAAGTAAGATTAACATTATGGTCGATTAATATTTTCCCACGTTTTACTGACTCTTGTAGTGGGGCGCATGTTTTATGTGATAAAACACGGGTGTGGGTGCATTCGCGCTGAGAGTCAATTGAACAGCCCTGAGCCCGGCCGCAAAGCCGGCTGTTGTGCCTGGAGTAGAAACGATGCGAATGTTTAGCACGCCCCGAAGCTTCCAAACCAAAATTTTCCACCTAGTGACCCTCCCGCGTCTCAACAAGTGCCACGCTGGTCGGTATGATCTTTACAGTTTTCCAATGTGCTGGAGTTCCGTGTCGTCGCGTCGCCAGTTGCAGTCAAATCAAGTACCCCGATTCGCTTATATGTCACAGGTAACCGCTATAATGCCTGATTTCAGAATCCACAACATGCGGGCCCTTACCGGCCGTAGAAATCGGGGCTCAGAAGAAGCCTGGACGTTAAAGAAGGGCTGGCTTGATTAAAATATTTCTTTCCTTTCTGTTTTCTTTGAATACAGTAGAGGGACAGAGACCTAGTCCTCTACAAATTAACGGAGCGCGATGCGGACGAAGCGAACAGGCAGGGAACCAGGAATCAACTACATTTTATTCTACGCCGCACGTGGCCCCACGTAGCCAGCGCGAGCGCATGTCACGAGCCAAGGCGGCGCAGCACTGCTGATGATGATAGTGCCGCTACAAATATTTTCTTCCTGGAAAAGGAGAAGCGCCTCAATGCAGGCTCCCATATTAGTTTCGCCAACCTAATGAATGAATGAATGAATGAATGAATGAATGAATGAATGAATGAATGAATGAATGAATGAATGAACGTTTATTCCACAGTTAAATACGTTGATACCGCTGCGGTGCGAAAATATCGGTAGACGGGTGTTTTTGCATCATGCATGCCGTTCACGTAATGAACGTGCCGCCTTTGCATTAATTAACCAGGCGCCTTAGTTCGCGAGCTACAGTGGCAAATATCGTTGTGGTTAAAGAACTGGCTCATTCAAGCGTTTACATATAATGAGGTTATCTGTTTGCCTGTTCGTAAAAGTTAACAATCATATTTCCTTAATTCTTTGATTAACTCGTCTTCGACTGCTTGATTGCTTAGTTACCAAAATATATTTTATGAGACAAACAAATGCACATGGCTCAATGATAGCCATTTTTTTAAGTCGTGAACGCAGCATTCCCTTGCAGCTGCTAAAAATAACAAGCTAGCGGAGTGGCCGGCAGCACATTATTGCATCTGTTTCTGCAGCTATCATCTAAACGTCTGGCATCAACATTCTATTGGACTGATAAACAAAACGAAAGCGGTACAAGCATGGTTTCGTTTATACAATACGCAAAACTGCGTTCATTAGTTATGGCGATCAGGGTTCTCCTCAGAGGTTCTGGCTGCTTTCGGTAATATATAAATCTTTCTTCGACAGTGATATTACAGGAGAGTATAACGACTAACTGTGAGGGATGTTTGTTTCCTCTTCGACGCGCATGTGTCAACTGTGTCACTTGGGTGCCCTTTTCTTTTCTTTTTTTGCATGAGTGCTGTTAGCAGTTGATAGCGTGCCATCCGATCCGTGTTTTTGTGATGTTCCTCGTCTCGTGGCATCTCGCTGCACTTCATGCACCGGAAAGAGTGTTTTGTCTCGGAGTCTTCGTTGCTATTAAACAAATATGTACCCACCATGGTTGCAGAAATAATTCGTTCACCCCTATGAGATTCACGCCCTAGGTAGGACTGCGGCAGCGGTTAATTTGGCTCGCCATAAGGAAGTCGCACCTAGGACAACGTAATGATTTTGCTAGAAAAAATAGTTGAAATGAAAGGGTTAAGCCAATAAAGAATTGGCTTCTGTATGTGCGGCTGCAGAAGTTAGGCCAATATTGATTTGCTCCTCCTACTCTCGTGTTTGTCCTTTTAATTGTCCGCGACTTTGCACTAATTTCACTTCCTGTGTTCTCCCCTTTTTTATAATGCGAGTCGATGAATAGAAAATAGTTCCATGTTTAAGCCGAAATGCATATGCAATCAATCGATCAGTCAATCCTTCATTCAATCAAACAATCAATCCTTCAATCGTTCAATCAGTAAGATCAATCGATCGACCGACTAATCAATCAACATCCTACAAAGCCGTCAATGAATAAAAAAAAAAACGAAGGAAAACTTCCGTTCAAACGTCATTGATGGCTCTATGAGACGTTGATTGATTGATTTGTCTATCGGTAGACGAATCAATCAATCAACATCCGACAAAGCCATGAATGACGCTTGAATGGAAGTTTTTCTTTGTTTTTTTTTAATCAAACACCTACGAGAAAATACGAATGGTATCGATGAACCTGTCGAGAGAATACGAAAAATAAAGGGTCGGCTTTCGCCATTCTTTAACGCGACCCGAACGGAGCTGATCAATTCAGCGCCGGGCCGTCAGGGGAAATCAAGATGGTCTCGATCCCTGCTTTACCGTTCGTAACTGCGTGCGCAAGGACAGACTTCCGTGAGCTGCCGTTTCAACACGCCGAGTAGGACATCGTCGAAGACTCGACGGCTTCCGCCGCGTAAGCGGTAGCAATAAGAATACCCAACGACGATCGCAGAAACCGCGCGGCTAGATACATACACAAACACTGGGAACAAAACTATCGCACACGGCATACCTAGGCCCGCAAGAGGACGAGAACTGAACGGCCCGCATCCGGCCTTCCTGCGCGAGGGGAAGCTTATTTTCCAGACTGGCTACACATTCCTTGCAGCTTGCATCGCTTTATTCTCTCCCTCCCTCTCCATTCCTTTATTATCTTACAGCTCTTTTTTTCCGACTTCCGCAGTTCCTCTGGCCGTCTCCTTAAATCGCGCTCCATCCCGGCCGGCGCTGAGAAACCGGAAGATGAGCGTCATTTCCGGCGGACCGCTCGGTACTTCCTTCCTCTCTTGGCTCCCTGCTTGCGGTTATTTCTTTCTCTATAATTTTCTTTTTGCATATGTTAGGATAACTTATGTTATTTAGCACCTCTCCGAGGAAAGCGCTGAGCAGGTGCACGGAGTTGAAGAGAAGCACATTTGGATCGAAAACTACCTCTTCTTTGCCCTCTGTTTTCCGGTTCTCGGGCGACATCTATGCGTGGAAAGTAAGGTTCGCTAAGCCTCGCGGCGAGCGCTCCGTTGATCCCTGGCTGCGCGTATAGAAGAGGACCGGCCGCAGACGTCGGCCGTCCGATATATCACGATGGAAAGCCGCCGTCTGCGCTCTATCGGCTCCGGGAGGTGTCAAGCGCAGGCAGCGGTCAAGCTCTTCCGCTCGCCTCTTCAGGGTTAAACGAGTCGATGCATTTTTTTCCTCCCTTCATAGATCGCTTTTGTAACTTTTTTTTGAAAAGGGATGAAAGGGAGCTGTGGCGGCTGTCCTGCCCTCAGGACAGCGTTGCTATGTAGGCGAGGGTGTGGGCAAATCCATTCCAATCCGTGCCATAATTCCGCCCCGTCACAATCGCTGATTTGTAGATTTATGGCTTATGGTTTATGGGGGTTTAACGTCCTAAAGCGGCTCAGGCTATGAGGGACGCCGCAGTGGAGGGCTCCGGATAATTCTACGGACAATAGATGAGGGATGTGGTAAAAGATGTGGTAAAAGATGTGGTAAAAGATGTGGTAAAAGTTGTGTCGTGTAATTCAAATCATTGAAACTCGCTTGAAATGTCTGGAAAATGTTTGCAGGCGCGGTAAGTTCATGGAGCAGTCGCTCCTGCACCGTTTCGGAGGGTACCTGCATACGGAATTTTCCGGTGCTCCGACAACTGCAGTACTTCTAACTCTGCTGAACGTTTCGCCGCCATGCGACATTAGTTCCAGCTCGCAACCTCGCGTCAGAGAGCTCGAGCTCGGTATTGCGTACGTGCTTTTGAAAAACAGGGACAGTATACCGGAAGGAAGAAGCTTTTCTCTTGTCACAGGGATTCAGTGGCATGTCATGCGAAGGCAGGGATAGGTTATTCATACGTAATAGTAGTGTTTCAAGAATGAGTGATTAGTTCACAACGCTCCACTATTGTATAAAACAGTACATGTTCTCAGGATTCCAGTTATTGCCTTCGACTCTCATGGTCCTCAAGTGGCATCTCCTCTTTCATAATGATTTGAAAGATTGCAATCGTTGATTGAATTACTACGCCACATTCACGTGCAATGGTCCACATAGTTGTCTTGAGCACTCGAACTGCGCGCTTTCTTGAGCATTTGTGACGACTGCCAGTCGGTGCCTGGTGGCTCCAAAACAGTTTTTAAAGCGTGAGGAGCTTAACGCGATTCATGGGAATGTCCATGGACGATAAATCAGGTTTCGGGCCGTACCGACTTACGCGATGGGGTAGCGTTGTAAACTCATCGCCTGGTTCCGCATCTGTACAACCTTCGGTAAGGTTCGGTAAGTTACACGTGGCACATCTTTAACAGACCATTGTTGCCAACTGTTTGACCACACTTTGTCTACATTGCTCTGCTGAGGTAAAAAAAGATTAGGGTAGCGAGGCATGCACTGCGCTTTTGCTATAACCACAAATGATAGCCCGAAACTTGAGATCTCTATGGGGTCGAGACAAGCCCTCGATGTTAACATTTCATCTCCCTCTGATTCGGCATAGGTCACAGTATAATCAAGTCACCGGCTCCCATGCTTACCTTTGTTTTTTTTTTTTTTACTTTTTCGTCCTCTACGAGATCGTCTCGTCGTAACTTGCCGTTTTTCAGAGACACGGGGCAGGCATATGGTCATTGTGCAGACTTCACATCAAAGAGCTCGCCTTTGTTGAACCGCCACGAAAATTGAAATTCGAGGGGAATTTTCCGGGTTTTGATGTTTTGCTACCCAAACGGGAAAACACACGGTACAGTCATAAAGGGCGTTTTGCACGAATGCGATATCTTGGAGCAACTACTCCGTCTGCTGCTCTTTGTCTGACCGCTTTCCGATGTTACTGCTTGGCTTTATTGAATGTAAAGAGCGATAGACAGAGGCGATATTTACTTCAAGAAAGAAGTAAGAAGAAACTTGCTTGCGGAAAACAGGGAAAGTCCCGTTCTATAGCCCCATGAAGCAGTTCAGGGCGCATCCCTCTCCACGGTTTTCAGCAAGGCAGCGGAGCTGCTGCTGGTCGTTTTTTTATACGGTAGTCTCACGAGGACCGGTGAATACAATGCGTTACTACTTTCTCGAGGTGGATCTGATTTTGTGCCGAGCTGCATTTCGAGTGTCGTACAACCAAGTACGGCAAAGTGGGGGCGCTTCCATCGATTATTTGGCGTATCCGCACATGATGCAGGCGCTGTGTTACGCGAGTATAATAATTGCTGTGGTTCAAACGAATACGGTTTATTTTGTCAAGCTCTGTGAAAATTTTTAAAGTGGCCGCTTTTCCATGAAGTTTTTGCTACGGGCTTGAGAAAACAGTGCTCTGAGACGTACGTATGTACATACATACATACATACATACATACATACATACATACATACATACATACATACATACATGCATGCATGCATGCATACATACATACATACATACATACATACATACATACATACATACATACATACATACATACATACATACATACATACATACATACATACATACATACATACATACATACATACATACATACATACATACATACATACATACATACATACATGCATACATGCATACATACATGCATACATGCATACATACATGCATGCATACATACATACATACATACATACATACATACATACATACATACATACATACATACATACATACATACATACATACATGCATGCATGCATGCATACATACATACATACATACATACATACATACATACATACATACATACATACATACATACATACATACATACATACATACATACATACATACATACATACATACATACATACATACATACATACAACGAAATACAATTTGTGCAGTGTAAAACGTGAGATATTGTAGTGCAGAATCGCCTATTGCCATATGTCTGCAAGCAGTATTAAGGGTTTAATGTATGCTCCGCTTTCTAGCGAATACAGGCTTCATTCTAGTGTTGCGACGTTTATCCGCTTGAGTATGATCGCGGCGGCTCTGCTTATTCTCTCTCTCTCTCTCTGTACGGGTACCCTTGCGAAGACAAATTTGAAAGTTCAAACATTTAGTCGGGTCGTTGAGTCACCCCATTTGATCATGTCTCCACCTTCGGCAGAAATTCGATTTCGCTCATGAAGACGACGTGCAATAAAGGGTTCTTTCTGCAAACAACGAGAGCGTCTCAAAAGCTACAGCTTGAATCTGCACGACCTAGCGCCAGGAACAAGCTTCGTGTTTGGAAGAAAGTTTCGCTTCGACCCAAGACGCTTCGATTTGAGCCGAGATCGATGCGACGCGCTGTTCCCCGCGGTCGCACTCGATGCGTGCTTCTTTCGGAGGCGACACGTGTCGCTCGGAACCGCTGCTTGCAGCAAGGTTTTTGCAACTCTACTCGTCCTGACGGGAACGATACACATCCGTTTTTCAAATACTCGTTGGTCAAAAGGAGATACTCTCGGGCCTGTGCCACGTGCGAGCTAGAAATTTGCATCACATGCAAGGTGTCTTCACTCACTCAATCAATCAATCAATCAATCAATCAATCAATCAATCAATCAATCTGAAAGACAAAATCATTCAATTAAAACTTTTGCTTCTGGGACGGAAGATGACAACCAGGAGGAAGCCCAGACAGAGGTGCTTTAGTGATCTGCGGTGGGAAACTTCTGGTATGTAAGTAACAAACCATTGAAGAGGCGGAGTAATGCATTACTGGTCATTGTGGAGTGCTTCAAGAGTCAGCAGTAATTATGAACCTGTGCTTCCTTGGTAACAAGACTGAGAGCGTTATTAGCGCAACCTGAACCCAAGCGTCGAAGATAACTCGGGCTCTGTTTCATGGCGCTGCATGTCGCTGCCTGGCCTTTGCAGTATAGAGCCGTTTGGCACGTTGCGACACCGCGGTTGAGTCAGCTTGCTCCGAAGAGCGTCCCTGCCTTAGCCTCACTACTGATCCGGAGTTCCCGGGTTCGAACCCGACCGCGGCGGCTGCGTTTTTATGGAGGAAAAACGCTAAGGCGCCCGTGTGCTGTGCGATGTCAGTGCACGTTAAAGATCCCCAGGTGGTCGAAATTATTCCGGAGCCCTCCACTACGGCACCTCTCTATTCTTCTTTCTTCTTTCACTCCCTCTCTTATCCCTTCCCTTACGGCGCGGTTCAGGTGTCCAACGATATATGAGACAGATACTGCGCCATTTCCTTTCACCAAAAAACCAATTATTATTATTATTATTATTAGCCTCACCGCTTAAACAGCTTCTCCAGGCTGACCCGCACAGGGCAAAGCGCGCTCACGCCTGTTGATCCTTTCTCTATCATGCTTCCAACCCGCGCTGTATCCTTTCATCCAGGCTTCTCGATACTTGAACGGTCAGCAATACCGTTAGACGGTCACGGAAGCCTATTGCCATTTTAAACTTAAACCGCGCACGTGTGTTGAGGACTATAGTGGCGTGACATCCGCGTCTCTCGAGCGTACGGACTGCCTGCCTAGCATTTGTGATTTCAATACGAAGATTTTGGTATGCGATGTGATCTCAAGCAGCACTAAAATCTAATCTCTTCTTTTTTCTTAGAACTTACGAGGCAAAGACTTTACCTGTACTTTTCTGTGTTGAACCTTCGTTGGATTTGTTTCTGAAAGGCAGCTTACGAGCGACTGTGCATGATGCGATCAATGGAATTGACCCGAGTGGGTCACTTCCGTAGGAACCCGAAAGTAGTATTATAACGGGAAGAAGAAAGAAAAGTAAATCGGAATGAGATTATTTCAAAGCAGAATTGGATTGTTTTCAGAGCAAGAAAAGCAAGAATTAAAATAATTAGCCAATGTGTGCAATTCAATGCCGAATATGATCCTGCAATGCAATCAGAGAAACAAGCGGTAATAATTACTCCACATACACCCGAAAAGGAGTGCCGCACTCATACACTGCGGCAACTTAGTGCGAGGAGACAAAAATTGTCCTACGATTACGCTTTCTCTTTAATGCCTTTTGACAAGCCCAGTTCTTCGTGCTTTTGATATTTGTCACCCAATCAAGAGATTCAACCAGCGCCTGTGCGGAATGCGCTCGGACGCCTCTTCGTTTTCAGGGATGTCACCGTTCACATTACGTTTACTTGACGGTCACGTGACGTGACTCGGCCGGGCACTTGAAGAAGACGTAGGTCACACCGTGTCACTTCGTGTCACGTGACCTAGATATTGTATGTGTGTTACTCCAATGACGCCGACGCTTACGCCCCAGGTCAGGCACTAGCAGCTTCGCCGTCAAAAGATAGCGAGGAGTGGAGAGGCGGATGCAGGGACGGTTGCTTTCGCTTAACACATCGCACTCGCCGCGATGTCCCAATGGCTGGAGAATGTGTCAAAAATTAGACCGCTTGCGCGGGGTGGGCTTTACCATGACGGAAACGTCCGCGTGAGATATTGCTGTGCACTTTAAAGAATAGACTAGACGAAATCATCACCGCTCGCATGCTTCACCGCGCAGCACGTGAAACCCCTCGCATCGCTGCGTCCTCAGGTGCCTAACACACCAAAAATTAAGCACTCCCACAGGCAACGGATGTTTGGCAACAAAAGATGGGACAAGGGTCTCGCTGAGCAACACGTTTACCAAAGCAAGGCTCCATCAATGAACGCAGCTTTAAAGATGAGATAAAGATCATATCGCTGACGCAGCGAAAGGAATCAGTGCCGGCGATTAAGATTAATGCGGGTTTTCTCAGCGGAATTAAGCTGACCAGGCACGCACACACCACTGCGTTCGCGACGTTCCGCGGCGACGCCCCAGGCTTTCGTTAGGACCGCCACTCCGTATATTATTATACTGACGATGGGGCTGGAGGAGCGGGTATCGTGAGAACGCGGGAAACACGTCTGAGCCGCCATCAGTATACTCCGCGCTGGAGTGTGCTCGCTTAAATGACGGATCGGCGGAAAACAATTACGCCGGCTTAAACTCGGTAATTAATTGCGAGTCCGGGCACTCCCCCCTTTACGCGAGCCTAGTGGAGCAAGCGGGCGTACGCTTTCGGCTGTTCTCCCCCTTACTCTGTTAATTACGGATAATCCGGCCTCTAGGCTCGAAGTTGCCGAGGCGAACGCTTGCGCCGTGTACCACCAGCGTTTCTGGAGAGGCGAATATGACGAGGGATGGGGACAAGGCGTGATGGGAAGGAGGAGGGAGAGTGTGGCCGAGTGGAGGACTCGGTGTTTGTCAGGCGAGGGAAAGAGGGACGCGTGTCTTCTGACGCGTCCGTCCAATGCAGCTGTGCCGCTAGGGCTAGGCTAGCTTTCGAGATAACGAACTGCTCAGGAGTGAAGGACGACACGCGCGCGGCTGACGGTGCATGACGGGGTAGGCAGCTTCTCCACTAAACGGACTCCCCAGTGGAAGCTTTCCCGGCACTGCACGTTTTTAACAACGCAGAGTTGGTGCCCCTTGCGAGAAATGGCGCTCGGTAGGCGGAATGTGACCGAGAGTGTATTTTTTGACAGCTCTAGTAGTGCCCTAGAGCAGTGCTTCTTGCTTGGCTTGGCCTGTCAAATGCAGGGAGATATTTAGCTTCCAGGAGTGTGGGTTCTCTTCAGTGTAAGCAGCGGAAAGGAGGAGTGAACGAAAGTGTTTGATGCTCCCCAGAATGATGAGAGTGCCGTGAACGATGCCTGGGATAAAAGACGTAATGTGGCACGGCGTGTGTTTGCACACGGTGCCCCAGTTTAAAAAAAAAAACCTGATGTAGGTCAATGGAATCGGACTCAAATTCTTTGCTCATATCTTGAAGCTAGGTTAAGTGTCGTTTCTTTAAGTAACGCTCAGTGTTTCGCTAGTTGGTAGGCCACGCTTAGGCATGAAATATACGACTGCCTTATTGTTTTTCTCCCCGTTATCGACCAGATTTTTTTTTTGTTTTTAACAAGCGGCTGATGATAGCACGGACACCCTACATAGGAGGTGGTGCAAACTAGCAAGTAAACAGTTTATTCTCAGTTCGCTCGTTAGCTGGGACACTCTTCATAGAAGTTAAGGAAGTCTGATGGGCTTGTTTGCTTCAGACGCTTCATAGTTCGCCTGATTTAATTTTCCTTGGGGTGTGTTTGGTGTCTGCTTAGTAGTGAGGACGTTCCTTATTTGAAATAGCGGTGTCGTGCCTCTTCCGAAGCTTGTACACCGGATTGTGCGTGAAGAATTTTACTTTTCAAGCCGTGGGACTCTAGTGACCTCCCGCCGCTGTCTTCAACATCATTCGCCACTAGGTGCGGCAAGTTATGGAGTCAATGGCACCATCGCTCCCAGACCCTCCCGCACCTGTTGCACTACGCTCTCCGGCTACCACCACCGTCACCAGCGCCCGAGCCACCACCGCAGCGCTTCTGGAGCTCCTACCGCTCGATGGACCCAGTCATCCCACAAAGAAGGCAGCCATTTTGTGCACTGCGCACATCTAACAACTGCCGCCTACTATGCCATCGTTACAGTGCCCAGAATACTTGTTCTAGACACTATACCATCGTTGCGGCGAGGCGCGGCACGTGTTCCGCTCATGTTCGTGTCCCGCATGGGTCTGGAGGGATTCACTCTACACGCACCTCGCGCCCTCTATGGGGAACGACCGCAGGAAATTGAGACATGTACCTCTCTGCCCGCCTGCCTTACTCCGGCTCACTCCCGGTTGCCATTCCCGCGCCGTTTTACGTCCCCGTGCCGTCCTGCTTTGTCTGAGGTCCCAAGAGCTGGGACCCCAAGTCAGTGCCGGAGGAACTATGAGCAGCGCACTCCGGAGGTGGCGGCCGCAGTTGCTCGGACTTTCGAACATCCTTCGCGACGCACCGCCCGGTCGTGGACTTTACGCTCCGACCACGTACTACGACGATACCAATATCGTTTCCGCTGATCTGGAATTGCGTGTTGACGGCCATGCGGCGACTGCCCTTGGGAAGACAGGCGCCTAATATAACCCGTCACACGGGCGCCGCAAAGGTCTTTGAGAATCAGGTCGTTATATCCAAAGGCGTAAGGAGTGCAGCTACACGGCACAAATGTTGCGACTTTGCCGCTAAGGGCCTTGGAGGTGAAGGCGCCCGTCTGAGACCTTTGGAGCCCAAAGGCGCGGCCTTCCAGAACCTGCGACTGCAGTGCCTTCCAACGTCAAAAAGTAAAAGCAACCAGGAAAAAAAGATGCAGCCAACAATGCTTTAAAACAGCTTTAAAATGCGAAATGTGTCTGGCTTTGCTTTTTGTGTGGGTGTTTATTTCTTAAGCTCAGATTTCAAGACAGTAAAAGCGTTGCAGCAGCACCGATTGCCCCTGGTGGCCAAATCAATACACGAAACCTGCTGCTGCTGATGAGAGTAGCTGTTGCAGTTCTTTTAAGGAAGCACATCGAATAAAAAAAATGTCTGAGCACAACGAATTGACAGAATTCCCCACTTTAATTTCAAAACACTAACTTCCGCCGCCTTTTGTACAGCAGTGGGTGCTAAGCCTCAAAGACAGTTCCACCTTTGGGCTACACCGTGTAGCAGCGTCGCTGCTCCTTTGAACTTTCGATCCTTCGGTGAAAAGAGGTGCCTTTGCTGGAAAGGCCTTCGAGGAATGCCGTGTGACAGGGGTATTACACGGTTATGAGTAGGGTCTCCGCCGCTGACTTACAAAAGTGACGACGCCTTAGCATGGGCACGAGATTTAACGGCAGGGGGCCATTTCGTGGCGCCGGTTGGCAGATGCGAAGCGCGAATTGTCACATGCGACGCTACTTTTCTGGCTTGCTTCATCGTATTCGGTGAGTATACTTCGGCAAGTCTATTGTCTGAAAACTTATCAAACGTTTGTAAACTTTACTTTGACGGAGACGCCACCAAGAAAACTCACACGGATGCAGGCTAATTTGTCTTGGAGCGGTCCTTGTACACAGTGATAGCATACAAGAGTTGTGCTTTGCCCGCCACCAAAAAGAACTATTTCACTACCCAAAAAAGAATGTCTTGCCGTTGTGCGCTCAGTAATTTTCGACCGTGCCTGTGAGGCAGACAAGTCAATATCGTAAGTGACCCTCACTCCCTTTGTCGGTTGGAAACCCGCGCGGACCATTCGGGACGCCTTGCCCGATGGGGCCTGCGGCTTCAAGAGTTTCACATTACTGTAATCTCCAATACCGCACGGAAACCTACCGCCGCTGACTGTCTCTCGCGTGCTAAAGTGCAACCTGGCTTGACAGACGCTGACTTGGATGAGGACGCATTTCTGGGAGGCGCCGCAAACTCGATCCTCTCTCAAAAGCAGCGAGATGACCCGGAACTCCGCCAGCTCATCGATATCCTCGGGGGACTCACTTTACGAACACCTCGTCTTTTCTCGCGTGCGATGGCCTCGTTTTCCCTCCACAATGACGTCTTATACAAGCAGACCTTCGCTGCTCCTCAACCAATGTACAGACTTTGCCAGAAGTAACCAGGCTGCATGGTTTGCTTTTCGTTCGTATAGTAGAGACCTTACAGCAAACCATGCCGCCTGGTTACTTTTTGCAAAGACTGTACTATCGGCAGGAACAATTTTAGGGACGCGAGTGTGCGGGAGAGAGAGAGAAACAACTTTCATGAAACACCAGTCAGTGAAGACCAGGAGAGAAGTCTCTCCCGTCGCTCCTAGCCATCAGTCGGAATCTCTTGGTACACAGAAGGAGCAAGGGCTTGATTGATGATGTCCTGCTGGACGCTTGGGTCTGGGCTGCTGAGCAAAGCCTCCCAAGATTCTAGAGTGCGCGAGCTATCATAGCTAGTCGGACATGTGCGGGAAAAAATATATATATTTTTGGCCCAGTCACGTAATCCAGTCTTATAAAATGTGCGAAGATATCAGAGGACGTGCAGGCTCTATCCGCTGCAAAAAAAAAAGATACCACGTAACTGGGTCGCAAGGAAGCGCCACAGTATTTTTTTTTCTGACGATATGAGCCCCTAGTCCTTTGCTGCCGACAGTACCTCCTTGTTGCACCTGTATTCCTTCGCGACGAACTCCGGCACACCTGTCACGATGGATCATTATCTGAGCATCTTGGCGTTACTCGCACACTGGACAGAATTAGGCAGCACTATTGCTGGTAAAAGCTTGGGACTGCCTTGCGGAGTTACATGAAATCGTGCTGTGACTTCCAGCGCAGAAAAGCACTACCTGTGAAGCCAGCTGGATTCCAGCAACCCTTCCATCAGCCTAAACAGCACACCGGCTGATTGGTGTGTCCTGTTTTCGCCCGTAACCATATACCCTTGTAGTTTTTCAAGGGTAATGTCTTTTAGGAACTCAAATTTATCTGATAGTGACCTAAATGAAATGGCATGACACCTGCAGCTCAGCAGTAATGGCGCGGTGTTTACTCGCGATGACGACAAACTGCTTTTCTTTTTTTGATGCTCACTGAGTCTTTTTTTCTGTTTTCAACTACCACAACTATGCCTGTGACATCGTACATTTCTTTCTCTCTCGCCTCTTTTCATTTCTCCGTAATAGATGCCTAAGCGTACTCTGCATAGAGTTTTGGCACCCATCACCAAATAGCTACCTAAGTAAGTTGAAGGAACTAATGCTCATAGTCCGTCCCCATAAGACGAGCATCGAGCTGCAGCACACTTTTGAAATACTGCAAAACAAGAGCCTCTTAGAACCGGAGCCAGACTATCTTTATGAGATGGATCCATCAAAAGTAAATTATGGGGGGAGGGGATGGGAGGAGGTAATGTGTCGTTTTTTTCTTATCTAAATCCGGCCGCAGAGTATATGACAGAGGTAAAGTTAAGATGACGAAGGATAAGAAAACTGCTTTTTCATCCCGATGGTTTAGGCTCGAAATCGGCTCATCAAAAAGCGATAGGAAATCACGAAAAAATGAAGCCGACGCACAGCGCTCTCGACATGTGCACCGATGTCGGAGCGAAAACCGATATCGTGTCCACGGGAGAACATGTCGTCATAGCTGATTTTTTGGACTCCGGTAAAAAAAAAAGAAAAGAAAATTGCACTCACCTTTAATCTTTCTTTTTTTTCCTGAGGAAAATAGTTCAGGCAAGCGTCTCTACAGCCGTTTCGTTAGGCGGCCGTATACCTTTTTCGAAGGAACGAGATATAGGGCTTATGGATCTCATAAAGTTTCGCATAGAGTTATGAGTTTCCATGGTTCTAACTGCGTGCACATATTCTGCGCTTATTTCCTTAAATATTACTTTCCTTGGCGATAGGCACGCGATATCTGTTACAATAGGATTGCAGGTCAAGGATGGCAGTGAATCCCCTAAAAAAAATCAAGAGCTAGTGTGTATTTTAGTTCGATGAGCTCTAAGGGCATAATAAAAAAAAATCAAACTCACAGGACGATTACGACACTATAGCGCGATGTTCAGTGATAGATGTTTAGGCGTTTAGTCACGTGACCACTGGTATTGTGGTCACGTGATCTACCCCTACAGTGGCAAGCGACTGTTCCAAACAGAGCCACCCGTAGGCTTATGAAACCCAGGTTGACCGGCGGCACAACCCACCCACTGGTTGCGCCGACGGCGGCGGACGACTACGACGCGAAACCCACGGACGGGCGCCTAACAGCTATCGCTGTAAAGCACCGAAGTAAATTGCATCGTTATACTTTACCGCTGCGGGTCCCAAGCGTCATTTGCCATATTTCGAGAGAGACGTCCGCTTTTAACCTAACATATTTTCGCGAGTAAAAATGGTTAGCACAATGACGTCCCCGCAGCCGCGGAAATCACATCGCACGGCTGGCGCGGCCCCTTGCTTTGCGAACACACCTGGCGCTTTCGTTATCTGCGTGTTCGTAACTGCTGCGCGGAACGTTGCTATTTGCTGCTCCGGTGGCAGGTCGCTAGTGTTAGTCTGTTTTACTTGCGACTGTACATTGCATGGAATAAAACGGCGTCTGTCCACCGCAGTGAATCACCACAGTGAGGGGTACATGCTACGCATTGTGCAATACTCCTGTAAAGAATAACCGGACGAGGAAGCTCGCCACTTCAGCCCACGTCCTTCACACGCCGTAGTTATAACCGCTCCGAACGCTTATAAAGCTCATTTGCTGCGTCTGACTCATTCCTCTACGTAATGAGTCTTGCGCGATTGTAGACAGCGCAAAAAAAGCGGGGACGTAGGAAGAACGTCAAGACGAGAGCTGACTTTCTGCTGAAGCTTTATTGCTTGGCCCGCGAAAATATATACATCGGGCACAACCAACAAAAGAAAACATGGCGAGAATTACATGAAGAGATAGGTGCTAACAACTCTTGAAGGTGACGACAGCGGCGCCATTAACTTGCGCCCAGAAAAGGCCGCGAAGCAATTCGCTTAGTTTAGTTTATTTTTGTTTACTTTAGTTTAGTTTAGTTTAGACGAAATGCTAGAGGCCTGTGTACTGTGCGATGTCAGTGCACGTTAAAGAACCCCAGATGCCCTCCACCACTGCATCCCTCATATATAGCTTGAGTCGCTTTGGGACGTTAAAAACCCATAAACCAAATAAACCAACTAAAACTCAATTTAGCGCCAGATCGCTGACGTTTAAGATTTTATTCAAATAAATCAGCAAGTTGGTTGTGAATTGAGGAGTTTAACGTCCCGAAGCGAAACATTGGCCATAAAGTATACGCCGTAGTTGAGGGCTCTTAATTAATTTAGACTACCTGGGGTGCCTTGCCATCCGCCGATATCACACAGCAAACGGGTGTTTTTTGTATCGCGCCTTCATTGAAATAAAACCGCCGCGGTCGGAATCGAACTTGCTACCTTGGGAGAAACAAAGAAATGAAAAGTAAGGAACATGACACAACATGTTACGCCGGAGTAACAGGAGAGAATTGCGTCATGCAAGGAAGCCTGATCGAAGAAAAAAAAATGGATATGCCGCAGAAGCGTAAGTATGTGTGGGAGAAATTTCTCGCATCTGTAAGAGAAAAAAAGAGCCAACGACGTTAATAAAGAAACTGCGGGAATGCCAAAGAAGAAACGTTCACGCACACAAGAAAAGGAAGATCAAACAACAGCACGCCACGGGAAGGTTGCTGCTAACGCGAAAAACTACGCCTTCGCGGCGCAAGTGAATCTGCAGCTCGAAATTGAGAACGCGAAACTTGTACTTTGAAGAACCGCCGCCCCCCGAGGTCTGTATCCTCGAGCACAAGAAGGCGCGATAACAAGAAAGAAGGCATGAGAAAGCACCGTAACAATTCTAATCTGATATGCAGCTTCAAGTTCACGCTTTCTAAGCGCAGAGGAGCTGTCGCGGGAACACAGTGGAAGGGAAGCTAACAAAATTAACGTAGCCTCACCGGGCATGCTGAGCCCTAACCAGTGCAGTGTGAAAAGAATGTAGGCTTGATTTTCGAGGTAACTGCGAGCGTCTCCTTCTAAATTTCTCTCTCTTCTTGTTTCTTCCGTTTGCCGAGAAATCGGCGTTTCATTAAAACCGTTCTCTATTCCTCATACCTGCTGTGAACGTTGACTTCAGCAAGGAGTCACGGCGGAAGAATAGAGCGCTTCAAGCATTCCCTCAAGGAATTTGCTTAAAATTAAAGACCCTGTCTTCTGGTATTTACGCTGCATGCGCAAACTTCACCGGGGGGAAGAGATCGAGCTTAGCTTTCAATTATGGCTTCTTTTATTAATTATTCCTCGCACGCACACTTACTGCTTTAAATATAACAGGGCTTGTCGGAAGAACTTAACGCGCATATTTCTTTCCTTCCTTCTTTCTTTCCTTCTTTCTTTCTTTCTTTCTTTCTTTCTTTCACTCTTTCTTTCCATCTCTCTCTCTTTCTCCATAGTACCTTTTGGCACGAAATCAACGTTGTCGTTAAATTTCCTGCAGCACTGAGAAGAAAAAAAAAATTCTTTATACTTCGTAAATAGCGAGCGCTAGAGGGTGTAAAACTCTTCCATCTTTTCTTATTATTTTCCTCCTAAAGTCCCTCCGCCGGAGATTAAAACGCTCGCGGCTGTAAAAATTTCTATGGCGGGCTCCGGCGGCTCTCGAGCACGGAGAAGGGTTCTGGCTCTCCCCTGCCAATCGTGCGGCGTCGGCAGCCGGGGGCGGCGTAAAAGATGGCGCGTAATTAGCCGAGCGTTCAAACGAGCTCCGATAAGCCGCGGACGGTTTACTCGACGAAAGTGCTCGCTCCTCGGGCTTGTAATGGGAAATTCTCGGGTGCCTCCCCCCCCACCCGAACGCCGCTCTGCTTTCTTCGGGGGTGGGTGGCGTCGGCGGCAGCCAGTGAGAAGATATCGGTCCGCACAGTCGCCGCAGGGAAGCCTCGGCGCTGGAGAATACGTCGGGTATTACGGTTTCTCTCGCGAACCCCGGCGGATCGCCCGTGAAATCCTAGCTGTCTTAGTTTCTATCGCAAGAAACTTATTCGTGAGTTTAGAAGAAGGTTAGGGGATGGTTGAATACAGGTTACTGGAGGAGATCGGGTGGTGAACCAGAAGCCTTACCTTCACTAATCCGCCATGGGAGGTAGACAATGCTCTCGGATAAGAAACGAAACAAACAAGTTTGCAAATACCCGCGCGAAAACTGGTCACAGCTGCTGCAGAGAGGAATTCTCAGTGATTTCCCATAGAATCGCCAGTATTCTTTAAAGGTTTTCATCTCGTTCGTCGACCAGTTCCTCCTGTTCGTCCCGTTCTTTAACTTCCACGTCTTCCGAATTCACCAAGAGAACACGGACAAGACATCCGTCCTCCTACCGACGGGACTGTGCATTGTAGTGCATGCTTTGAAAGGTGTTGACAATCCTTACTGCTAATGAGGGGTCTTCTCCAGAGCACACAATGAACATCCCTTATAAAAATGCTGTATACACAGTCTATAGACTTCTTGCAGACTCTATTGTCTTCCTATAGATATTTCTTTTTGTCCATTCTTAGTCTATAGACTGTCCATATACAAAAGTCTTTTAACATTATATGGCCATAGATCTATAGATTGTTTATAGACTGTCTATAGGATTCGTATTGCCTATAGACTATTCTCTAGGTTTGCCTACAGAGATTCTATGGAGTTTATAGACAGAAGTCTGTGGACACTCTATAAACTGTCTAAAGAAATTTTTGTAAGGAATTGCCGCGAAGGGCTTGCGCTAAACTGAGTGGAGACAAGGCATCGTCCGATGCCTTGAACGCATTTCTGTACGAAACAAAAGCCCCAGAGTAAACCTTTTCAGAGGCAAAGAATCAGCGATGGCAGTTGCACAAAGCCCACCTTGGGACCCCACGCATCCACTCTACAGAGCTCACCAGGCTAACAAATCTACGATTACCTCTATAACAATAAAGAAAACCAAGAATTTTTAAGCCTACACTGTGCACCGTCCCGTTTCGGTACACTCTTATGATTGCGTAAGTCTTCCCAGAGTGCCAGGCGTTTTCTAGTCCTAGCTAGTATGCAAAGCGCTACGATGCGCTCTCTGAAGTATGAGCATCGGCAAGGGTTAAATAAAAGAGCCGGAAGGGGGGGGGGGGGGGGTGCACCTGCTGAGCACTGAATCACAGGCGTCTCCTCAATGCAATCAACCGAAAGAGCAAGCCAGGCTGCGCGCAACCCCGGGCTGGAGCCGAAATTTACTTTCTGCCTCCTGCTCATCACCTGTTTGCCCGTGTCTCAGACGTGGGAGAAAAAGTGGCAGCAGGAGCACACTGCGATCGCGGAGAGCATCGAAACAAAACAGAAATATCTGAAAGAAAAATAAGGACTCCAGTGCTGGCGGCTGCCACCGGGGGAAGATCAACACCATCGGAGAAGACGCGGGCGGCCTTTATAGCAATAAAAGACCGAGTAATAACGCCCGCGTAGCGAGCGGACGACACTCGGCGGGCGAACGGGATCGGAGAAAGAACGCATGTCGAGAAGGCGTCTCTTTCTCTCTCTCTCTCTCTCTCTCTCTCTCTCTCTCTCTCTCTCTCTCTCGTTCGCTTTTTTTGCTTGATTTCTGCCCCAGCGGTTCTATCGAGCCAGGAAGTGTGCGTTGCTAGAGAGAAACGCTCAGTGATTGGATGATCAGTCGGAAACCGGCTTGAGGAGTATAAGAGCATGTTGGCAACTTAGAGAGAAGATATGGTCCAGGGAAAGTTGCTGCGGACATGAATCAATGAACGAGTGGCTGAATTCAGTATGCAGATTATTGAATGAGTGGCTACACATAAGATTGCGTTAACAAATAAATCGACTAAATTAATCAATGAATTAATGAGTAAACTAATAGGCGATGAACTGAGTTAGTGAGTGAGTGAGTTGAGTAAGTGAGTGAGTGAGTGAGTGAGTGAGTGAGTGAGTGAGTGAGTGAGTGAGTGAGTGAGTGAGTGAGTGAGTGAGTGAGTGAGTGAGTGAGTGAGTGAGTGAGTGAGTGAGCGTCTTCTCTTCACTCCCTTCCTTTCTAACGTCTCTCCACAAGGCTGAGCTAACGCCCGTCTGTAAACACTCATCGGGCGTTCTTTGCTTAGGATGGTCAAGAAAGATAAATTAGATTTCAATAAATGCCATTTAGATAGTAGTTTAAAGTTGTTTAAAGCCCGTTAGGTGGAGACAACTCATCAACGACTTAGCCTTCGGTAGCTGGTCAATGTTCAACTTCTCACTATTTGTTCTTGCGGCGCTATGCGATCGCATCACTCACACGACACCAGCGCGTTTGTAACTTGAATCGCCATTTTTATGTATGTTCATAAAGCAGGCAACATAAAATGGCAAAATGGCCTGTGAATCTGCGCACATTAACTGTCTTTAAACGAAGATGTGCGTTAGTGTAGTCACTGATCTCTTTTTATTTGCCTACATCTAGTTTCTCTGAAACTCCGTAATTATAACAGGAAACATGACAAAAAGTGCGCGCTTTATCTTTTCCTTGCGGTGGAGCGCCTGTCGAAGGGTACGCTTTCTGTGGCCGCTTTATCTTTTCCTTGCGGTGGAGCGCCTGTCGAAGGGTACGCTTTCTGTGGCCGAACTGATTCTGACTTGTTTCCTCCTCCCTCTCGCTTCCTGTCGCGAGCGAAGGAGACGAAGAACCGGCCTCTGCAAGACGCTGACTAAATGAGGCTGTAAGACCAAATGAGAAAAAGAAACTACTCGATTACTGCGTCGAACGTTAATTGAACCCTGGATATAGAGCACACTCATGTTTCCTAATACGCGGGAATTGTGATTGGAAGGAAGCATTGCCGGGGATAGAGCGAAGTCATGTTCTTACTTGATACGATTTTTTTTTTTAGGAAGTCGCTGTAATGACATGTAAAAGGGGAAGAGAATATGAAAAGGCCGGAAAAGACAGAAAAACAGGAATAGAACTCAAACAATACGCGGCGCTACGAGACGTCCTATAGGTGGGATGATGAGAAGGAAGAACAAGAACAAAATAAAAAAATCCCCACTATTACCAATCATTGAAAAAAGGAATCAGGAAACGCCAGATGAGATCCATCTTTATTAATGCCCACTGCTCTTAAACAAGAACTAAATACACTGACGCAAGACAACCATTATGCAAAGGAAGGCAGAAGCTTTAAGAATGATACCAAAAATGAAACGGCGTATGTAGACAACCAGTTTCGTTGGACGATAACCAAGTTAATCGAATGATATACGAAAACAAAGAAAGAAAAGCGGCGCTGAAAACGATCATAACATAACCCGCAGAAAACGCAGCATATCAGAAAGCGCAGAAGCGGACGGGAGTGCTTGTACTTCAAAAACTGGGCCGCCGAAACCAATGTGAAAGCTAAACGTGCTACAAACACAAAAGCCGAAATAAATAAAAAAAACGAATACCCTGAACTGAACAGTCACCCCCAATACACTATCCACAGCCGGGAACCGGCGATTCACGTGTACGGAGGCTGACATGTAATAGCAGTTATTGCAGACCACCTCCCATCAGCAAAATAGGGTTCTTGAGTTTGAAGACCGCTTTTTTCAACTTTTCGACATAGCATTGTCAGCGGTGTAATCAATCTGACTACAGCTAAGACGTGCTAACTAGCAGGCTGGTTAACTAATATTGAATAGTTAACGTTTTAACTATTGCTGTTAGGCTCCTTATTTTTAAAGGCGTGTAGTCCACCGTAAGCAATATCCATATTAGCTTTTAGCACTTCGAAAACGCGGTTACCTTCTGCGCTGTGGCGCAACAAACTTTGCTGAAATCGAGACACTTTCGAAAACCTTGCGGGCAAAGAAACCTCTGCACTGCACGTAACTCGTTGAAATAGCCAAAAAGTGTTGGGCCACAGCACCGAGGGTAACCGGGATTTAGAAATTATAAAAACTAACCGGATGTTACTTACGGTGTGCTACACGCCTCTCAATACTAAAGAAGCCTAACGTTAATAGTTAAAGAGCTAACTGTTCAATATTGGTTGACCTGCCTGCTAGTTAGCACGTCTGAGCTGTGTTTTGATGCACTACACCGCTGATCATGCTATGGCGAAAAAAGCGTTCTTCCAACTCAAAAAGCATATTTTTAAAAAATGTTTAAAGTCTTAGGTGAAACGCCCTGTATATGTTGATATAAAGCAGGCAACATAAAATGACTCATGAATCTGGCCATATTAACTGCCTTTAAACGAAGATGTGCATACGTTTATTCACTCATCTCATCCTGTCTGCGTACCTCTCATTTCCCTGAAACTCCCTCATAATAACAAGATACATCACAAAAAAATGCGCGCTTTATGTTTTCCTTGCTGTGGAGCGCCTCTCGAAGGGTACACATTCTGTGGCCGAACTGATTCTGAGTTGTTTCCTCCTCTCTCTCGTTTCCTGTCGAGAGCGAAGGAGACGGTCAACCGGCCTCGGAAAGACGCTGGCTAAACGACGGTGTAAGATTCGATCAGGAAAAAAAAAACGACTCGCTTCCTGTGTCGAACATTAATTGAACCCTGACTATAGAGCGAACTCATGTTCTTAATCCGCGGCAAATATGGTTGGACTAAGCACTGCCGTGGATAGAGCAAATTCATGTTATTATTAGGTACGATTTTTTTTTCCAGGAAGTCGCTGTAGTGTCATGTAAAGGGGAAAGAGATCATGAGAAAGCCGGAAGAGGCAGGAAAACAGCAATGAACTCGAACAATACGCTGCTCTATGAAACGCCTTTTAGGCGGTATGATGAGAAGAGAGGACAAGGACAAAATTTTAAAAAATGCATGCAAAACTTACCGATAATTTGGAAAAAGGAATCAGGAAACGACACATGAAATCAATCTTTATTAATGCACGCTGCATGCTCTTAAACAAGAACTGAATGCACTGACGCACGAGAACACTTATGCAAAGGAAAGTCAGAAATTTCGCCCATGTTCCGGCTGCGAACGAACCTAAAAATGGCACCAAAAATGAAGCGGCGTCTACAGACAAGCAGTTTCTTTTAACGAGAACCGTGTTTGTCGAATGATATAAGAAAACAAATAAAGAAAAGCGGCACTAAAAACAATCATAACGAAACCCGCAGAAACCGCAGCATATCAGAAAGCGCGGAAGCGGACGTGAGTCTATGTAGTTCAAAAACTGGGGCTCCGAAACCAGTGTGAAAGCTAAACGTGCCCTCAGTCAACTACAAACAAAAAAACCGAAAAAATTAGAAAGAAACGAATACCCTGGGCTGAACAGCAACCACCAATACACTCTACACAGCCGGGAACCCACGCTTCCCGCGTACGGAGGCTGACATGTAATAGCAGTTATTGCGGACCACCTCCCAACATCTTCGTCTGGGCCCCGGTATATAGGGCTGGTGGGAGGCGAGGGAAGGAGAGAGGGAAAGAAAAAGGGGAAAGAGGCTGCGGGATCGGGGCTGGGTTGCGGCTGCAGCGCCTCTGCGGGCCTCGTCTTCGTCAATGTTTGTGTCGGAGGCCGGCCGTCGGGCCAGATTACTCGTCCGCTATAGAACGAGCCGCTGCTCTCCTCTCCCCACTCCCCCTCTCCGCGTGCTCGGTCAAGGAATTGGGTTCGTGTTTGCTTTGGCTCTGCTTCCCCCGCGATGAAGCAAGGAGGGGAGAGGGGGTAAGGTGGAAGCGGCCGAGCCTCCGGCAACAACACACCACGGGCGAGATGTTTGCTGGTGTGGGCGGGGTGGAAAGTGAAAGGACGTGCTCTGATAGCTCGGTCTTCTTCTGCCGCCGTACGACCGACAAGCGCTTTGCGGCATCTGCCGCTCTGATCTTATGACCGATTATGGCGTCCAAATGATGCCTGCCCCCTGGCAGCAGCCGGCAAAAGCAGCCTGCGTAGCCCCTGTTGCCCGTGTGTTCGTTTTTGGTGGTCGTTCAATCTTTTCCTTCTGTTCTATCTATCTCTCTCTCTCTCTTTCCTGCTGCAATCAGAGGGCGTCCGCATCTCTTGCATCCCCCGTTCCTGCATATCGTGCGCCACTGTACGCGTCCGTCTGCCTGCTTTGTGACCAAGGGCGCAGACGCCTGCGCGCCTTTTTCTTTCCCCCTCCCTTCGTTGTTTTGATTCGTCTGCCCTTTATGACTGGCGCTGCCATTAGTGTACACTACGCAATAAGCATTGAGCAATAAGCGGCTGGTCTGGCGGGGACTCCGCTTCTGTTCGCTCATATAGCGTATGGTACGTGGCCGCTTCGCGGAGATTGCCCTTCTTGCTACAAATTCCGGCATGTCTCTCGGCGCCTGCGTAATGCTGGAGCGAATGAGGCACCGTCTCCAGAATTAAGCACTGCGGCAGGTCAGTTTCTGCGTTTGGTCGCGCCACGATAGTGCGACCCTTCCAGGGGGCGCTAATGAAATGCTTGCAGCTTATTAATGCTGAAAACAGCGGACATGTCGCGTGCATGGTGCGTGGTTAGTTTTGGGTGCTTACAACTTAGCCAGATGTTAGCGATTAGGGAGACTAGGTTTGTGCGTCTGTATAAGAAAAAACTATTGTAGTTCATTACGTGTCCTGCCGCGTAGACGAATAACCAACACATCCACGAAACACAGACAACGTACGCTGCCAGTAGTGTGTGTGTGTGTGGGGGGGGGGGGGGGGTTGCGAGTTATTTCTGGGCTAAATGTTTCAAAAAGTTACCAGTGAACAATGACCTAATACCATCCATAAATACATGTGCCTGCCTTTAATGGGTTCTTCACTGGCACAGTCGCCGACCCTTTCTATAGTCGGATACAACTCAAGAATGAAGCGGCAAATACCCCTAAAAGGCGGCCCTCCAACCCACGGTGCCTACCTATTGTCATGATGTCGCGATCAATCGCGCTGCACCTGCTATACTGTGGTTCGGAGGTTAATTGAATTTGGAAGGCAGTTGACCACGATGTCATTGCTATATGCAAAAACAATTGGTTGGAGGGCTGCGTATGAGAGACCATAGCCGCTTCTTTGCAGAGGTGCTGCCTGCCGCAACCAAAAGTTGTCTCATTTCTGCACAGAGCTCCATATTTCATGCCACTCTACACTGCAGCACTTTGAAAAGTCGGCCAAGTTGGAAAATGGTAGATAATTTAAGCTCTTAAAATTTTCTGAAACGCAAGAAAAATTGCTTTTTCGGCAATTTTGCCTCTGAAATTCTGCAATAAAGGGCAAAATTTTTCAAGAGGAACGTCGCCTCTTCTTTCTTGAGTTTCGCCTGACTATGATTTGTTTATCTTGTCTTGATAGCTAACAACTGTATGCTTATGGCCGGTGCCAATAGGCTCTTAGTCAAGCTGCCGGAGGCTCTCGCCGGCGTTTCCGCAGAGTTTTGCAACTGCTCGCAGAGTCTCGTTAAAACGCCGTCTTTCACCTGCGGTTTTATTATGTATCTGAGTATAAATACTATCTCTTTACTAGTCGCGAGCTAACGAGTCAAAGAAGTCCATTGACCGTTGGTGCGACACTGGAATCAGCAACCGATATGTTCCCACTCTCATATCGGTGAGCTACATAATGGTCCTTTATACCCGCTGTAGCGTCTCTGCAGTGGCTATGCTTTCGTCCAATTTAGCAGAGAGGGCGTGTGTTTTATCCCCACTTTATCACCTGCTGTAAATGTGAACCGCTAAAAAATATATATAACGGTTATTAGACTCGATCTGGCGCGCATCACTACCACTCGAAGTGGTCAGATTTACTTATGTTGGGTACACACTACGATTATTATTGCAGTGAAGCTGCCAATGTGTCACTTGTGGTATGAGTGGCATCAATAACGTAACACATCACGTGACCATTTCGTGTTAATGCGACCGTGACGTCGCCGTCACGTGAGCAGTGACGTAGCCGGCACCCAACAAGCGTCCAAGCGCGTTCCGCACAGGTGTTAGTTGAGTCTTCTTATTTCATCGCAAGTAGCAAGAGCAGAAATCACGAAAGCATGAACTGCACAAGGTCAAATACCTTAATGAGAAAGCATAACTGTACAGGAGTTTTTTTATTTATTTAGTTTGAACTTTAACCACCATAACATAGATATATATAGCTTTGAAGTTATTTTTATTGAATGAGACATGAGGCCCCTACAGGCCGCATTCACTCGACGATACCAGCGCTCTTGGCGTATCGAACGCCGCGCATGTTGAAAAAGAATGAAAATTTTCCGGCGCATCACTGAGAGGATCGGCTAAATGATGGTGGCGAGCCTGCGCTGTAAGAACATAATTGACGCAGAGCCCAGCGTTGGGTAATGGGTAAGAGCCACTCCTCCTGTACTAAATTATGTGCGGGAATGCCTGCATTTTTTGTCATTGTATTCAGAGTTGCAGTTGGGGCTGCAGCGAACGCTCTAATTTGTTTTGTTCCAAACGAGGCAGTGACATCGCGGAATGAAAATTAATAGTCCTCGTCCATCCACGAAGGCTTCGTTGTGCTGAAGTAGGCGCATGGTTGGTTGCATCGCGAAGCCCTTGTTGAGGCAACGCCGCCCCAGTATGGCGCGCAGCTACATTAATAGGTGTCGCAGGCGACGTCATTTATCAGAGGGATGTATTGTATACTTATACTATACTGGTAGATTGTGTTTCATGCTATGCGTTAATTTTATGTACATTTGGCTTTCACTGCTTCCTTCCGGCATTTACTGCATAATCCCTCTTATTCGTACCTACTCATGATTATATTGCTACAGCCCGCCGCTCTGGCGCAGTGGCTTTGGCGTTGGGCTGCTGATCCCGGTCGTGGGTTCGGTCCCGGCCGCGGCGGCTGTGTATCGATGGAAGTGAAATACAAAATTGCATATGTGCTGTGTGATTACAGCGCAAGTTTAAATCACCCCAGGTGACGTAAATTAATCCGGAGGCTCCAGTACGGGGTCCCTCATATCCTGTGTGTCGCCTCGGGACATTAACCCAGCTTACGATGTATTGGCCGCGGATGCATCGACAGCGCGCATGCAAGTGGTCTCTCGGTCTCATCAGTTGCAAAGACAATCGCGGGACATAATTGGCTACGACAGGGTTGCGTATTTTCTCAGATGTCAGCTTCTTCGACTTCAAGAGTGCCCTACAATGATGGAGGAGGCTTTAAGACCAGAAAGTCGAACGCTCCACCATGCACTGCACAATGGCGACAATGATCGGTTCTGAGGAAGGGCGCTCGCAAGCCTTTTTGTCTTCAGTGTGAAGACTAATCGCTGAAGATGGATGAAGCAGGCTTCTAGCTGTCGCAAAGGGAGAGAAAACCATTTCATTCGTGGCCGCCTTTTATATCAAACTTGTAAACAAATATTGCATTTGGAGGAACCGCATCAAAATCAAGTCACCGTTTAATATTTGTAAGCAAGGCAGCAATGTGGGCTAGTTGGTTGCACATTTGGTGTGAATAACGGGCTACACACGGACAAAAACGACAACTGGAACGGGGGACACAGGACAAGCACGCTTGTCCTGTGTCCCCCGTTCTAGTTGTCGTTTCTTGTTAGAGTGTAGCGCGTTATTCACACCAAAAGTTTAATATTTACTCGGAACATTCCAAGTCACAGGGATCCTCCCAACTAGTTTCGTCGTTGTTTTTTTTTCTGCTAAGTTTTAGCGCAGAGCTGCTGAAGTGATATTACCTCCCTATTTTATAACGTTAGCGCAGAAAAGGTCTGAATTTACAACATTTACAAATAAAATTTTACTGATATTTCCAGGGTTTGCTCATAGAGAGTGATCGTTTAAACAATATTCAGAAGTCAGTGTGTACGAAAGAGGTAGGCACTAACGAATGTAGTTGCAAAGCATGGGATGAAATTACGCTTAGAAAATTTCTCGGATATTTCGCTTTTCTGTGGTTATACGAGCGAAGATCGCAATTGTTGGTTTTTTTTAGTGTGCGTGGGAGGCATTTCATAAATAATAAAGAATCGCGACTTTTGTATGATAGTGGCAGTTTGCTTCTAGATATACCTCGAATATGTGCTGCAGAATTTTGAATTAGTGGTAACTATTTTTTTGTGACAACAACAAACAAATCTGCGAACTTTCCAATGCGCTCAAGCTCTACGGACGTGCTTATTATTGCCGAAATGTGTCTTTACTGCCACTGGAAGAGGCGGTAAGTAAAATAAAGATTATCCGTAGACGCAACCGAACTAATCGCCCTTAGCATTTCATAAAACCTACGTTCAGGCTGACACCATGAATATATACATTTGACAACTCACTCACTTTTCCTGTTGCCATCATGCCATCCTTCTTATGACCGGTCAACGTATATCGTTTCCAAACATCATTCATGCCCACAGGAGCATTCTACCTTTCCAGTTCACAACCGCCTCTATAGGTCGTCCTCTCTATTATGCGCATGCGTTAACTTCGCGTGCTCTTTCCCACACCCTGTATCAGGAAGACGGTCAGTTTATCGACTACAGTATAATGACTGGTCGCTGTTGGATATTTGCATGATAGCCACGGACACTGACTGAATTTCTACACATAGGAATCGGTGAACCCACTCATTTCTTCGGGCCCTGTGGTCATCCCCGTAAGTACGACAGTAATCCGAGTAAAGACATCTCGCCAGACCTCATCTCGTGGGTATGGAACTTATTTCTCTTCATGTCGCCGTTGTGTATATTACTACGAAGAGGACAACGACGACGAAGCGAGAAGTGGCGGGGAAGGAGCGTTTACGCATGGCCACGGTGCATTCTTACATCGTGCGCTTGGCTTACAGCTATTTAGTGATATTTCATGCCGTCATCACGTGGCTGTGTTCTTTCGCTGGCCACCGCGTAACATTTGGTGGAGGTGCTGACGTTCTTCTCATCCCGGTTCTGGTGCACCGACGCCTTTCGTTCACATTGGTCGTCAGTTGAGGGCCCCTGGACACCGCTATCCGGCGCAGCCCCAGCCCAATCTGACCAGACCAGACCAGCTGCTCTCCTCCATCCCTGTGCCCAGCTCCATCCACCAGACACTACGACAGGGAGCGGACCCAGTTGGACCAGATTCATACGACCTTGCGGTGACGTCACGAGTGCACGACGGTTCAAACGAAGAGGACACCCCACCCAAGCCGTCCGACGCATCCGTGGTCCTTGGCCTGCGGCACTTGATGACCGCTTGACATGAAGCTCCGGGGCAAACGTTCAACAAATCATCTCATTCTTCGAGGTGGCAAGCATTTTATTCTCGTCTATTCTTTCCTGGACATCTCTATCATCTCGTCATTCCTCAGGGTCGAAGTAATCGATCGAGCCGATAGCTCGGTGGCCTCGGGTAATGCTAAGAACAAGACCACGACGAAGCGGAAGGGGCATAGGGCGGAGCGCTCGTGCTAAGGCCACATTCATTAAATGGCATCTCATGCTGTCATCAAGTCGTCCTGTTCTTTCACTTGCCACCACGTAAGATGATCAATCAAAAAGCCGTCAGCAGTGGTCTACGTTAATTGACTCAAAAGCATCCCTCCAAGGCTTACAAGCTCCTCCTCGCCGTGGATTCCATGAACAACTGGCCTCGAATCCGAGATGTGTGCATCATTCTGCCATCAATAAAGACCACTTTATAGTCTACCAATGGCTACAAAAACACAGCGGTAGCGCAGGCGATCAGCACGCGGCTTTTACTGCCCGGACCAGGCCACGCGAACTGTCCACCACGACGGAGGTAAAGTGTCGATTTCGTGAGTGAACGCCGTGGGTATACTTCGAACCCTCGGCCGGTTTCGAATCCACGTCTACAATACCTGGACCCTGACCTACAGCTCTGCTTCTGCCAGGCCTACCACAAGAAGCAGCCATGAACTTTGCTATGTCGTCTGTGGCTTGGTGCTGCATTCACGAACCACTACTCCTTTGTCGTCGGTAGTGCACGAGACCATAGCACGCATTATCTGTGCATGGCCTGCGCACGGTGCCGAAAGGCAGCCTCTGTACCGTGCGCTGGAGCGTCTTCATCCACGCCCCTCGACGGGGATGAAGATTCTCGGACAGCACCTGCGGCTACAGTCGGCGGTGAAGGGCTGTCAGGCACAGCTCCGTTTCTTGAGGGCGTCGGGCCTGCACCGTAGGCTAGCACTTTGTCGCATGTTTTTTACTTACTGACTCCACTCTCCCTTGAGCTTCCTTTTCTCCTTCACCTTTAATCCCGACATTCTTTTCCGCAGTGCAGGGAATACCAAACCGGTTTCTTGCCCCGGTTAACCTCCCCGCCTTTCCTTCTCCTCCTGCTACTTATCATCCTAATGCGGACTCGTTTACGACATCTGTTTACTACTAATCTCAATCCGTCCGCCCGTACGTCTGCCCGTCTCTCAGAGGAAGAGGATTGGGAAGAGGAGAAAAACTTTAAGGACAGTACTAAGGCGCAGTGAAGAAGAGTGCTTGCCCCGCTAAGGCCCGCTGATGATCTGCCGCGCCCGACCGAAGCCAAGCATTCCATGAAGGAGGGGGAGGGTAAGGGAAGTGAGGAGAGGTAATGACAGTGTCAATAAGTAGAGAATGTCTTCTGTGTCTTCCCTGATCTTTGGGCCTCTGTCCGTCGTTCACTGGTCCTCAAGTTTGTCCGTCCGTTCTGTGTCCTATCTATCTCCTCGTCAAAGGCGGGACGGACGACTGTTGAGTCCGCCGGGCCAGAAGACGGCGTAGCGAACTCGGCGCAGCTCCGAGGGAGAGTCGTCGAGACGTCCGTGCTGCTCAATATTTTACCAGAAGAGTTGCTCTATCGGCCTTCCTGCTCGCAAGCGGAGCGGGAGGCGCCTCCGCTTGTCTTTCCCCCCATTCCACTCGGCGTCCGCATCTCTCAGCGGAGGCATCAGTCTCTGCTACGGACGCCTCCGGTGCAACGCTTGCTCCTTCCCTGCGCGCTCGAGGAAGGCAAGCCTCTTCACGTTTGTTCGTTAGTTCGTTCGCCGTTGAAATATGCGCGGAGGGTCGTCCTAGCTGAGATCAGCGTAATTCGTACCGACGTTCGTCGTCTTCCTCGTCTATCTACGTTCCGTCCCTCACTCTCTCCACCGCTCTTTCTTTCTCTCTTTTAGTTCATTTCTCGGATGTTTCACATTAGTCCCGCATTCTGCGCAAACAGTATATCTGCTTATACGAGTGCGGCACCGAGTGTTGAGTCTGAGGTGCAGCGTTCATACTCTATTCACGAAGGAGGGCAAACTTCGGTATGGCGAAGTTTGGGGAGGAAAGCCGAGTTTCGATGGGATTCGGTGCTGCGTAGATCATTGATGCGCAAGAAGAGACGACGTCGAGTGGTCTCCCGCACCTCCTCCCCTCTCAACTCACCCTCGACGTTGAGCAAGTGGCATGGAGAATCCGCCGCCATGTTTTACTGCTGGCGTTCTTATCGTAGTAATGCGGTTTGCTGCCAGAGCAAGCTCAGACTATCTCGACGCATATGCCTCCGTGGAAGTCGGAATGTGTGCGCAAGAAGAAACTCACACGCGCACTCAAACACACGCGCCACTCGTACCGGGCACGAAATCTAGCACACTTGCTTGGCATTTCGCTTGATGCGTTACATTAATTTTTTCTCTTGTTTTAATTCGCATCATTCTCGCATCACTGAAATGTTTGGAACGCAGCGTAGAATTCCTACGCTGCAAGTGAATAGACGCAGATGTGTCTCGACATTCCTTTAATTCACTGCGCCTGCAGCCACTGTAATCATTACTTGACTGCACAACTGTTTCCCTGGAACGCACCATCTCACTGCCGGAGGGAAATTCCACGCGACAGTTCAGTCTGCATGTTTTTTTTTTCTCCTCGCGCTGTGCTGCGAAATCGGGTGGTGTTGAGACTGGCCGTATAATTTGTTGCGCTTTGAATCCCTTTTGCATCAACCGTCACCAGGGAGCCGGCAGTTCTCGCAAACGGCTTTGCAGGAAATTCGGAGGAAGGAGAGAACGTCTAATTGCGGGACGAAAGAAAAAATCACAGGAAGGTTGCGAGTGCGTAACGCGAATGCTTTAGCGTTAGCTGCAGTGTGCGAGCAATAAAAGAAGCCAGGCGCCCATCCTTGGCCGGCGTGGGTTGCGAACCAGCTGCCTCCCACAGCCGAATCGGACGCGCAGACCACTACGCCCTAGGCCACACTCCGCCTCCCACCCTCTACCGTATCCCACTTTCCCGCTCGATGCACTCCCCGAAAAGTGGAAAAGAGATTTCCCTCTCCACTTTCTCCTTGCCAACAGAGGCAGGTGGCGCGGCGGATGCCGACAACAGTTAAAAGCTGAGAAATTAGTTGATAAGAGGTAATAACGCTGTAAAAATGTCTCTAATATTACGCTTCCTCATTTATGCGTTTGACCAGCGCAGCAGCTGCATACGTCGCTTCATCCTGGCGTACGTTGCATCCCACGAACCTCCTCTAACATATTCTGAGTTCCATCAATGCAGCCAACTTGGGCGCAACTAGTTCAATCAATCACACGCGTCGAGTATTGACGTGGTCTACGAGTGCGAGTGCGCTCAGGCGCGCCTCACGAACCTGTTTTCGCCTGTCCTCACCATCGCCACCTTTTCCTCCTCTTCTTCTCCGGAGCACTTTTACTCTCCCTCCTACCTCTTACTACGCCCTTTCCTCTGCATCCTCTTACGTGAGACCCTTCATCATTTGACCTTTGCTGCTCAAACCAGCAAACCGTTCCTGCTCATCCGGCAAACAGCCCGCGAACGTTGCGCCCCACAAACATTTTTTTTTTCGACTTTCCTGGAGGGATATAGGAGAAGCCTTTGTCGTGAAATGGACGCAGTTCGACTGATGATGACTACGATGCTAGTGATCTCCATTTATTCCTCCTCCTCCTTCTTATTCAATGTGCTGTCACTGTCTCCACGCCCTCCTTCTTTGACCTTTTCTCCTCATCCTCTTAGAGGAACATACCTCGGAAAAATCACGGGTGCCCACTCAGGCACACTCAAAGAAGGTTAGTCAACCTGTGGCCTTAGTCAAGCTCAGATCCGCGCAGGCCCGAGCTCACTCGAACTCATGACCCCGAAATCATTTGGACTAACTCCTAACTCCGACTCACGACTCATCTAGGGTCAGTCCCTCGTTACAACTCACGGCTCACTTAGACTCAAGACTCGTCTGGACACAGTCAATTATTTTGACTCATGACTCATTTGGGCTCACTCATTCACTTCGACTCAGGACTCGTTTGGGTCATTCTCATTTCTTCTCGCGACTCATCTGTACTCCCTCGTTCGTTAACGTGCGCTGTCATCGCACAGCTCACGGGCACTTTTTGCGCTTCGCTTATATCAAAACGCGGCCGCCGCGGTTCGATTAAGACTTTCCAGAATGCCCGCGTCGAAGCATATAGATCTGATACTGTTTAAAGTCTGGCATGAATCAAAGAGGCGTTGAGTGAAGGTTGGCCCATTAAGTCTTTTGCACGTCAAGGCATACGAGAAGGGAACGAAGTATGGGTGGAGGGGCGGCGGGGTCAAGGATAGTGCGTAGCGCTTTAATAGGGCCGTTCCCTGGCTCTGGTTGTTTAGTTTCTAGGAAGATGGCGCTAGTTTCGATGGACAGCGAGGAAATCTCGGACAGTATATCCATGTTGTCTGTGGAAAGCTCACTGTCAGAGAAACTTTCCGTTCGTTTTAGAAACATAGTCACTGGAGGAATCTTTCCCAGAGTTGACGGCAAATATTAGTCGTTGTCGTAGTACTCCAAGCCTAAAACAGAGTGACGTTACTCCTGGCCGATATACGTGAACTGGCGAGGATGCTGAGTGGTAGGCTGTGCCATGCAGGGCCATTTGAGGCCTTGTAAATAGACCCTGCAACGCACTGAGAGGATGTCTGCTGAGCGCAGAGTGAGATCAGATGACCACAGACTGCACACGCTCATTGGCTGACACGTGAGGTGAGCGCAGCGAGAGCCCGCTCTCAATAGTGAGATTTTTTTTTCATTCTTCATTTATTTATTTACCAAGACAATATACATGGTGACAGGGTGTCTATAGTAAAAGCGGCCTCTTGGACCACTTGACCTGGACATGGACACCCGGCTGCGAGCTTTGGCAACAAAACAGTGGAACACTTTCAAGTTATAATACAATATAATTACAATACAATGTTGCAAATAATCGCGACAGGTACTTCCCGTAAGGAAAATAAAATGATAACAAAGCAATGAACAGTACAATACAGTCAATTTGTTTCACAAATTCAAAGCAGTGTCTGTAAATCAAAAATATTCTTAATGTTTTCTGTGTAAGGTGGTTTTCAGGTTTATGTTATTGACACAAAGAAAATTTAATAGACGCGGTAATATGTTTTCAAGTGTTTGGCAGCCATATGTTTTTCTGTATGTTTTATATGTCACTGATAACGTTTATTGTGTTGTGTACTTTATAGCTTAATTCAATGTTAGACAGTTCATGAAGGAAGGACGTGCGATTGTTAATTTCGCGCTTAAGAGCGTGGCTTAAGCGAAAGGTGTACAATTTAGTTACCGGAAGTATTCTGTATTCAAAAAGAAAAGACAAAAGAAGAAAGATGTCCACGTGATATCGTACTGGTGGTTTCAAAGTTTTCGGTCACGACATTTAAGCGCTACTGCTGCTGCTGCTGCTACTACTACTTCTACTACTACTACTGCTGGTGCTGCTGCTACCATTATTATGACTACTTCCACTAATATATCGTTATTACTAATATTAATGCTGCTACTACTATTACAACTACAACCGCAGCTATCGCTGCTACAGCTGCTACTACTACTACCGCACCACCAGCACCACACAAGGATATAGCCGTCCTAGCGGCAGATAAAGGGAATGTCACTGTTATCCTTGACCGGTCTTCTCACAAGGAAAAAATGGAGGCCATGCTTCAGGACGAGACCACTTACTGCCGGATCCCGAGAGACCCTACTCCCAAAGTGCAGACGTCTCTTCAAAAAATGCTAGCAGAGATCTTCAAGGGCATCCCTCCGTCTATGAAACGGCTTTATTATCAGTTGCTATGTACAAACGGCTCAGCGCCCGCCATATACGGACTACCAACGGTGCATAAACCAGGGATCCCCCTGCGCCCAATAGTGGATTTTAGAAAGTCTCCTTTATACTCGTTGTCACAGTACCTTCATGGCGTTCTCTCACCGCTGGTGGGCAAGACAGGCACAGACATCAAGAATTCATCCGACTTCATCAACAAGGTCAAAGAGGTCGCCCTAGAAGACACAGATGATATCGTTTCTTTCGACGTCTGCTCGCTTTTTACAAGCGTGCCTGTTGATATCGCAGTTCAGACATGTAAGCAACGTCTCGAGAATGACACCTCGTGGCAGGATCGGACACCGTTCGAAGCAGCGGAACTTTGCCAACTCTTGCAGTTCTGTCTCAGCAACACATATTTTACGTACAGCGGCAACTTCTACCAGCAGACCTTTGGCACAACCATCTCGGTCACAGCGGCTAACATCGCTATGGAAGCCATCGAGAGCAAAGCTTTGGCCACCTTCCAACCGCGACCGAAAGTATTTTTTAGGTATGTGGACGACTGCTTCTGCGTCATAGACCGGAAGCACACCCGCACTTTCCTCGATCACCTTAATGCCATTGAGCCCTCAATCAACTTCACTGTTGAGGAAGAGACTGACGGCTGCCTTCCGTTCCTCGACACCGTGGTTACCCGTACTCCAACAGGTCTTAGTTTTCGCGTCTACCGGAAACCGGCGTATTCCGGAAGGTACCTAAATTTCAATTCAGCACACCCTGTCAGTCATAAGCGGTCAGTGGTGGCATCTCTAATCAACCGTGCCAGGGAAGTATGCAGTCAAGACGCCGCCCTAAAACACGAAATGAAGACCGTGGAAAAAGATTTGAAAAGAAACGGCTACCCGCTTTCCTTCATTCGGAACACGCAAAGAGTGGCTGTATCAAGTAAGCCTGCTGCCCGGGAATACGAAAGTGCTAACGCACCGAAACGAGCCGCTATCCCGTATGTACCGGGGATCAGCGAGGCGCTGGCGCGGATGTTCCGCAAGCACGGCGTCCATGTTGCACATGTCCCAACAAGCAAGATAAGAAATGAGCTTGTAAACGTGAAAGACCAGCTCCCTCGTGCCAGTTTTCCCGGCGTGGTTTACAAGATTGCCTGCGCCGGCTGTTCATCAGTTTACATAGGGGAAACGAAAGACTTCAAGAGACGCCTGAAAGAACATCAGTACGATGTACGAAAAGGAAAAGTGACAACGAACGCAATCGCGGAGCATGCACTAGAGACTGGTCACGAAATTAACTGGGATGAAGCAGATATAGTGACAACGGAAAAGAATGTATCAGCCCGCCGAAATCTCGAGTCATTAATCATCCAGACTACGCCCACCACAATAAATAAGAATGACGGCACGTTGCACCCTATCTACGCGAAATGCCTCAGAACGATAGTAACCGCTACAAAAAGCCCGGGACGTCCAGCTGGTTGCTCATTGTGAACAAGGGAGCCGTAGCGCTCCCGAAACGTCATTTTTTTGTTGACCTTGGTCAGTGACCAGTGAACCTCATCAAGCCATGATTCCTGACCAGACGGTATGCCGTCGAACCCTCGACTACACTGCTATTAATACTACAACTATTACTATAACTGTTACTACTACTGTTATAGTTACTACTGCTACTGCTACTACTACTATATTACTACTACCATTATTATTATTACTGCAACTTCTACTACTGCCACTTACCACCACTAATACTACTACTACGATAGCGATAGAGGCTAATATTAGATTACGGTGACAACGCCGCCGCAGACTTGACTGAACCCAAACAAAACTGTCGCTGTATGGCGATGCCAACAAGCGTTTCCTGCATGAATGCCTCTATGAATACAGCTCCAGTGTTGCGTAAAGCTTTGTCTGATGGCTTCACGTCAGCCATTATGCGGCTGCGTAAGTGTCGCATTGTGTCCCCCGGATAAGCGCAGAAGCACAGCGTTTCGTAATTCACAAAGGCCCTCCGTTCGATACCTTACTCTCCCTGCCCGTTTTTGTTCTCGTCCAGGAGGATGAATTCATTAGCGAACGTGTGTGAGGCCCTTGAACGCATCCTGCCTCGCTTCCCTCGGTGCCCTAAAATGCGCGGTATTGATCAGTGGCGGGTTTCCTGCGAATCGTTCGAATTGGGTGCGAGCGGAGAACAACGCCTTTTCCACGCAATTGCTCTCATCCTCATGCTTCTGCCGCTCATTTCCCCGCACCCCTCCCGCCCTTCTTTATTTTTGTTCAACGGTTCGCTTTCCATTACTATATTTTATTCGCCTCCAACAAATCGAGGAGAGATCAGCTCGGATTCCTCTTCCCGGCTTCGTAGGCGCACGGCTAGTTTTTCAGTTTCCTCTGCAGTGCTAGCCAATTTCGTGGAAGGAGGGGCATATGCCCTGGAAACGTCGCACAAAGAAGTCGAACCTGAAAGTAAGCCTTATGGGGAATCAGCCTTTGAGTGAACGGAACAATACAGGCGATTTTCATATTTATTCTGGGTTTGCCATGGTTCTCTCATGTTTATGCATTTTTGAGGGGTTGATGGGAAGATCTTGTAGGCGCGCTTGCGTATTGCTGGACAATTCTTCGAAAAATGAAAGGTAATGGGAGATGCGGACTGATCGCTTAACGGTTTGCCAAAGAAACCCCTTAGGCAAGTTAGAACTAACACAACACATCCGACTGGCGAGGCAGCGACCTCACCAGTATTTCAATGCGCGCTTAATATGCAATGTTGTCCCAGAAGCACTAGCATGTCACATAGAAACATCACGTGAAAGCGCTCTAAAGCGCTCTAAATGGCGGAATGTAGAAAGGAAAGAACGAGTAAGAAATTAACAACGAAGAAAGAAGAAAACACAAAAGGAAGGAAGAAAGAAAGAAAGAAAGAAAGAAAGAAAGAAAGAAAGAAAGAAAGAAAGAAAGAAAGAAAGAAAGGGAGGGAGGAAGGGAGGGAGAAAGAAAGAAAGAAAGAAAGAAAAAGAGGAAGGGAGGAAGGAAGGAAGGAAGAAAGAAAGAAAGAAAGGAAAGAAAGAAAGAAAGAAAAAGAGGAAGGTAGAAAGGAAGGAAGAAAGGAAGGAAGGAAGAAAGAAAGAAAGAAAGAAAGGAAGAGAGAAAGAAAGAAAGGAAGAAAGAAAGAAAGGGAGGGAGGGAGGGAGGGAGGGAGAAAGAAAGAAAGAAAGAAAGAGAGAAAGAAAGAAAGAAAGAAAGAAAGAAAGGGAGGGAGGGAGGGAGGGAGGGAGAAAGAAAGAAAGAAAGAAAGAAAGAGAGAAAGGAAGAAAGAAAGAAAGAAAGGAAGAAAGAAAGAAAGGAAGGAAGGAAGGAAGGAAGGAAGGAAGGAAGGGAGGGAGGGAAGGAAGGGAAGGAAGGAAGGAAGGGAAGGAAGGAAGGAAGGGAAGGAAGGAAGGAAGGAAGGAAGGAAGGAAGGAAGGAAGGAAGGAAGGAAGGAAGGAAGGAAGGAAGGAAGGAAGGCGGGCGAGCGGGCGGGCGATTACTGCGAATATTTTCTTTTTGCCCTGCCCTCTGCTGGATATGTCCTCCCTACCGACGCTGACATCGATTCGAAAGAACGTCGATGACACAGTTTTCTATGCGCGCTTTGCTAACAGCACGATAGTCATATTACTTCCTTTCCGATAGAGCAACGGAGCGAAAGTAAAAACTTATTGGGCATAAAAGCGACGCCTTGTTGATAACAGCCTATTTATTCGAAAACCAAACGCGTGCCCCTCTCGTCTAATAAAAGCGACTGTGTCGGCAGAGTTGAAACTGCGAAAAGATTCCTTGAATCGGCTATTCTTGACTTTCTTTTATTTCTTTTCGTATCTAGTCTGGAACAACAAATCCGCACCGCGAAAACGCGGCAGCTCTGCTTTCTCTCGTTGTAGTCCAGGCAGGACTGATTACAGTAAGCATCCCGGGCTGACATCTCGCTTGGGAACGTTGATCTTCGGACTTCTTGATTTCAGATAAAAGGCTCCGTCCTGCAATCACCAAAAACTCCCAGTCTATCGATTGGGCCTTCCTTTCTGAATAAACTCATTCATTCATTCATTCATTCATTCATTCATTCATTCATTCATTCATTCATTCATTCATTCATTCATTCATTCATTCATTCATTCATCTCGTCGAAAGTAGCTGTAAGCATGAAATGTCTCACCGCAGGAAGACGCGGGCTCGATCCCGGCCGCAACGGTCGCATTTTGATGGAGGCGAAATGCTGGAGGCCCGTATATATACTAGGCGATATCAGTGCACGTTATAGCAACCCAGGTGGACGACATTATCCGGAGTCCTCCACTGCGGCGCCCTTCATCGCCTGAGCCGCTTTGGGACGTTAAGCCCCCGTAAACCAAAGCAAACATTTCAGCGATGTCATAGCGCATTGTAGGATAGCTCATAGACAGGGGTAGCCATACTGGAGCATCAAGTAGCCTCTATTATCAGCTACCTTTCTTAGCGCGCTCTGCTTCCTTCGCAACTGCTTGTTTGTAGTGACACGTTAAAGACCACCAGGCGGTCGAAATTTCCGGCGCCCTTCACTACGGCGCCCCTCAAAGCCTGAGTCGCTTTGGGACATTAAACTCCCGTAAACAAAAACCAAACCGTATGCTAGTGCCAGTCACGTGACGAAGACGAGGAGGTGTAGCAACACACACTTCACGAAACGTTCTGCAGCCGCCAGTATCAAGAAAAAGTTACTAGCAAGTGGCCGGATACAACTCAAGAACGCAGCGGCTTTTCCCTGTCAAAGGACCCTTTCCAGCCAATGCCGTTAGACGCCGTTTCTCATGACCCTGCTAGCGTGACAGTGCAGGGAGTGGCGCCACATTGAAGAGGGGGGCCTATCCCCGACCATATAAGGAAGGAATTATCACTTTTCATTTCCCACTCCCTGCTTTTTCACACAAGCAGGGTCATGAGAAACGGCATCCGACGCCATTGGCTGGAAGGAGGTCCTTTGACGGGGAAGAGCCGCTGCGTTCTTGAGTTTTATCCGGCTCTGGCAGCCCCGATCATTGCTCTTTTAACGCCCGCACATTGGTATTTCGGTACACATTGAGGAATCCCAGGTGGCTGAGAGTAATTTAGGGCCCTCTGCCAGGGTGTGTCACGCAGCCCATATGGACTGTACTTAAAAAGCCCTTCAGTACTTGTTAATGAATCAACAGCGCCGCAAGGACCAGATAAGCACATTCGATTTACTGTTGGACAGAACACTGCACGCGCTTTTTATTCGATTATATCGGTTAGCAGACATAAATCGCGCTCCTAGACACCAGCAGGGAAAGAGGCTCCTTCACAGTGCTTACAATGAAGCGATAAATGGAGGCGCAAATCTGTCGCTGCTGCCACTCTCTCCCTCTCTGTATATATATATATATATATATATATATATATATATATATATATTAGAGCATGTAACGAAAAAGCTTTTAAGAGCTGTGTTTTCTTAATGCTGAAACACGAGAGTGCTCAAGCGACTTGTTATGTGTGTCCAGCTCCAGTAGGCATCCTTTGTTTTTGTTTTTGACCCGCGCACTAATGGCTGGTAATAAGATTTTCCTGGAGTGTAAGAGCAAAGACTGAGTGCAGCAGGCGACCGGAAAATTCAAAGAAGGATGTTTCCTGGACTTCAATTTTTTTTAACTTTTAATGCCGGCATTTTTCTTAGATGAGAAAAGACGAGATTTCTCGTGTGTTTTAATTAAGTTAGGAACCTTTCATGCAATCAAAAAAGTTCTAGAACTGCGATTGAATCTCTGCATATTTTTTTTTCAGAGAAGATAGCCTTAGGCTTAAGATCGGTTTGATAACATATTAAGTAGGCAGTTAAAACGCCAACTGGCCTTGGTAGCCGTCGACTTTCATATTCTGGAATTGGCAGAAACAAAACAAAAAAAATTTCAGTGATTAATGAAAGCGTGAACGCGGCGTATGGAGTCATCCGCGTTTAAAATGAAATTAATTTTTACACGAAATCTTTTGTTCGCTTATTTTTTCATGAAATATAAAAGAAAAAGGTCCTTCCAATAAGGTTCTTCCGAGCAATCCATTGCTCGAGGTAGGTGGCGCCACATCGCGGGGAGTAACCGAACAGAAGCGTCCATATGTGTCCCACTGCAAAGCGAAGGGTGCTCCTTGCACTAGAGGCGTTGGCACGTTAAACAGGGCACTGCATAGTGGCATCGTCGAACGGATCATTCGAAATATTAGCACAGTGGAGGTGCAACAAAATCATTTCCCTGGCATGGCTCTACTGAATGTACATGTAAAATTTCATTAGCCACTGTTAACCACAGCTCAGCGTTAACAGCCAGTGATCTTTCAGGAAGCACACGCAGTGAAAAATCAAAAAGCGGGCTGAGGCTTCCATGGTGAGGCGCAGCTAGCCCTTCTCTACTTTTCCTTACCGCCTTCAGCCCTCGAGCCAACATTTTTTTCAATAAATTCATTTCTCTATCTGCAATAATGAAGCTGTTCTTTTTTTCAGTGGCGCAGTTTCATTAACGGCGTATATCACTCCACGGTGGCGTGAAATCAGCCAAGAGACACGACAACAGTCGAAGTGTTTTATGGCGAAACGAACTTTCCTGTCTGGCCTCCAATTCCTATTCCGCCCTCACCCATGACCCTCACTTATCAAGTTGGAACGATCAGCTCTCGCACCGCACGCAGCAAACTTCGAGCATTTGTGGTTAGCGAACCAGCTTCGAGTTTGTGCTGGGCCGCAACATGGCGACGGCCCGAAGCTTTCGCAGGGAAGAGATTAGGGACGGATAAGGCCTTTCGTCAGCGCACGGCGTTCGTCGCTGCCGGCGAGAGGATCATTACCGAAATTGATAACGACCCATTTGCGCAACGCCCGCATCGGAGTTCGCGGAGAACGAGCCCGCGCTTTCTGAACCGCGGCGGCTGCAGCTTCCTTTATTTGCAAACTTTACTTTTTCGTTTTTATTTCATGCTTTCCTCTGGCGGAAATAATCGACCCGCTAGGTTTCCTCTGCTGCGTGCCCACTGTCGGTCTGCTAACGGTCGGGACGTTGCTTGCCTCAGAGAACTCCAAACACTCTCGTATCGCACGTATAGCGCGGTGGCTCAGACGCCGTACCGTGAAATGTGGTGATTGTTCAATTGTTTTCTCTTTCCTCGTCGCGCAGCAGCTCGATTTGCGATTAACCGGGCGCGTGTGTTAATGAGGACAGCCAGAGGATACCTTGAACACGGTGTTTGTTTGTTTGTTTGTTTGTTTGTTTGTTTGTTTGTTCTAGCAATCACCAGAAGATAAAGAGAACCCGCTTATGGAGCGTCTTGTAGCCCGTGCCCGAGTCGGGAAAGGATGGCTGTTGCGCTTACCGCAACGCCTTGTTTATCTTCCTGTGCCTTAATTGTAGATAGTTAATCCAGGGGCAGCAATTTGAACAAGATTACTTTTTCATGTCGCTTTCTCTACTGTAGACCTCGCCACTGTGGAAGTAAGAAGAACATTAGTTAAAATCTTTCTGCGCACGCCCATCCATCTCAATATTGTTACGCATTATAGAGAAAAGATAGAGCTAAAGGACACCGAGCAGGCTCTTCTATAATATTTCGTATTTCGCCTCATGACTTATTATTGCTAAATAAAGCGCCACTCTACGTTCGCTATGCATGACGTCATCTCATTTGAGTTCGTTGCATTCCCAATACAATATTTTGTATTTAAAATCTGAATAATGATTAGTGACGTTGTGCTCAAGCGAGGGTTATGTAGCAATTATTCATTCACTTAACACTCTCTGGACGCACACCTGCTCTACATTGGACTCTGACACAGTGAGTTGATGCGATAACCGCTTCTCCACTACTTTCTCTCACGGAAACAAGGGTGTGGGGATTTTTCTCTCTTGTATACGCTGAGTACCCTGGTTAGTATGCTCTGCAGCGTGTTCAGTTTGTGGCCATGATAACGCAGGTGTGTCTTCACTATGCTCAGATGCGAGCCGGGGAACAAGCGTTCTCGAGAAGGAGCCATATTCAGTCACGTGATCGAAGCGTCCATTCGGCGCTCTCGAGGCAGAAGGTGCGGTTCAACTGTCACTCTCACATCTTCGCCATGGAGGAGGGAGAAAGTTTCGGAACTCAATTGAGTCGCTTCTCTTCACGTGTTTGTTCGCAGCAGCCAAGTGTACAGCGTTGGGAGTTCTAAACCTACCTGCTCGTAAAAAAGTAGAACGCGCAACAGTGGAACCATAGAGATAATACTATGCCCCCGTTAAAACAAGGTCCCATGGTGAGAGTTGCAAGATAAGCCGCATCGACCCACTTTGCTCAACGTGTCGCATGACAGGACGCGGGTCCGACCGTCACCCAAGGTTAGCGTGAACTCCGATCATTAGAATGCTCAGCTTGTTTGAACAAGTAGGTCCAGGTAAGAAATAAAGACTCGCTTAAATGTCGCCTACACTAAAATACCGGTTGTCGGCCGAAACCAATCCCAGCGACCTCGTCCTGTCTTACACAGGTAACACTTGGAAGACTATTGGCGATTTTCTCGATATCAACGCCACGCTGCGGCGGCGCCACGAACTAGTCAAAAGAGGATCGGTGTCGCGGAGCCGCACCGTTTGCTCCGTTGTCTGCGTGGCTTGCCGCCGCATGCGCACGTTGTTAACGCGATGGCGTTAGAGTTACTGCAATGTTATTAGGACATATAAGGGTGTAAATTAAATTAGTTTCGCTGAAAACATAATTCGAGAGATTAGTTGGGAATCGAGCCCATGACCCTTGGGTTATGAGTCAGACACGTTAACCCAAGGCCACTGAGGCATGTCCGTTCGACTTGACTAAAGCAGACCTTGTGTCTCTTGAGGTGTATTACGTGGTCTGATATGCCTACTGATATATGCTAATTGCCTCGTGTATTCAAAAAGGTACTGATTAAGAAAGCAAACAGCTAATAACCATTAGCGCTGTCGCACCATACCTTAAAGGCAGAGCTTACGTGTCACCTTAACTTTGTGAGAGTTTTGGTGTAAAAATATTTCTAGGCAGCCGCTTTTACACGTATATACATCTGCAAAGTAGCGAGATAGAACAGCTGCTAAGTATCATCGCGTGATACTTCTGATGCCAGGAACACAGATAGAGCATGGGAACAGGAGATTTCCACGCTGCAGTTAAACGCTCGCAGGACCATGAGAGCACAGTTCTTATCACACACTAAGCCTAATATGAACATCATGATTTCCCCGGACTATAAGGGCGTATGTAAATACGAAGTGCTGTATATTAAATAAACATCGCCGAGCACACAGGACTAACGAGCACATTTCAAGCGAGAGTTTTGTGCGACTGCCTCTCTAACTGCAGACCTTGTTACGACATGCGAGTATGGTGGCATGGTGCGTTCTTATCCACGGAGGGGGTGATCTAATGATATTATTCTAATTACGTGTCATTCTGACTATTTTTGCTCTTAGATTGCCCAATGGACTCGCTGTCACTGGAACTAGTCGGACAGATGGACGGATGACAAGAATCGCATAGAATTGAGCGAATATCACTGTATCATAGCGAACTTACATTCATTGCACGTTTTCCATTCACTGCATGCGAACTAACTGAGGGCGTAAGGTGCAGTTAATTACTCCGGCAAGGCAGTGCGCGGAAATGAGCGAGCTCATTGTTATCGCTGTATATGATGAATGCACACGATCGGAAATCTCTACTACTCCAATGCGGCACATGATTAATAAAATCTATTGCCATGAAAAAACGCAAAAGGGTGCCGCTTTTATCAGTTCAAACCCAAGCGACAATGACTGCCAAACTTTCCAATCTTGTTGTTGGGGAAGCATCATGGCGAATTGACAATCGCGGAGTACAGCTTACCTCCGCAATGGTGGAAACAGAGAAATAGACGCAGGACAAGAACACGGAGGCACACACACAACACCGCAATAAATCAGTTGTAAGTCCAGCGATGTTATGTGTGTGGCTCCCTGTTCTTGCCCTGCGTCTGTTTCACAGGTTTCACTATTGCGCATTATGAACCAACTAGCCCCGCGATTTACTCTATAGCTTACCTGCCCTCCCGGATTTTCCGTTTCCCCGCTGTACAAAATCTTTCATCGTCGATGTGATCTGTTTTAAATTTTCTCGAAAGCGCGCGTTGTTCGTCTACTGCTTCATCTATACGCGGGCCGTTTTCGAAAGCCAGATATCGATTTCTTCGCTGTTTATTTTTTGTTCGTTTGCACCATCCAGAACCGAGGCTGTCTAACACACACTGGGTTCTTCAGTGAACAAGCTCGAGTTTCTTGTGAAAGTTTAATTCAAGCGCGATTCTACATAGGCTGACTCCGGCAGAAGTCATTCGTTAAGACGACATAATGAACCAATTGATGCACCCAATTTGGGTCCTAAAAATCGTCGATAAGAACTGATAATGTTCACATTTCTGTTTGCTACAGCATGCGCCGAGATTACTTGGCGTTACCGGCTAGTGCCGCTTGCTGACACTGCGATCCACTTATCTGTCTTGCTATGTACGCGTCTAGCGCTCTTCTCACAAGTCTTAGCGCTTGAAGAAACAAAACATAAATGCACTCCGGCCTTGCGCGATGGCACTGCCTCTACCACGGTAACGTCTGTGATTAGATTTAATGGGAGGTATTCCCAGAACGACAGTCCTTAAGGAAAAGAAGGAAAAGTCACATTAAAGGGGAGAGGAAAGAAAAGGGAAATAATCTGCCAGACCGTCGTCAGTGGAACGACCTGCGTCCGCGCTGATGCCGCAAATAAATGATTACCGCCTTCGCTGACGCCGTCACCGTCTACATCGCACTATGGCAACGCCGACAGCAACAGCACCACCAACAGCAAGGCAGCAGCTTCTGCTGTGGAAAGTCATTTGCACCGCGATGTGACACCGCTGCTACAGCCCGCGTTCCCCAAAACCATGGACAACCTTGCTATCCCGTCCCGCGTAGCGACTTCAGCAAAACCTCTTTTTTTTTTCCTTGCTGAGCTGCGCACCGTTCTTCTATGATGGCTTTCTTTTCACCCGGTGTTTTCCCTTTCGTGATCCCTTTGCGCCTTACCTAGCTTTTCCGTCCCCGATTTCCTATTTCGTGCGAAGAAGATACGCGCCAACATAGCCTACTCCTCATGGACTCATATATAAGTAAGAAAAAAAGAAGAAGAAATGAAAATATAAAGAAAAGGGGAACTTGGGGAGGCTAGGGTTGAGGTTGTCGTTAACGGGCAGGCGGGCCAACTAGCTATTGTTGCCACGTTTACGAGCAAATTTCCCCTCATACTCTCTCTCTTCCCTTTTTCCTCTCCCTCATTGTGTCACCTCGGCGGTTGCCGGAGCACGCCTGTTAGGAAGCAGCCTCCATCAGCAAGAGGGAAAAAAAAAGATGGAAGGCTCGCGGAAGTGCGAAGTCGGGGAACAAAGAAATAGGGAAGCTCGTATATTGCGTAGCAAGGCAGGAAGGAGTCGTTCGTCGGGTACCAAGCCTAGATGCTGCTGTGGCTTTCCTCTCCATGCCAGGCAATAGAAGAAAGAAAAGCGTACGGCTCCGCTAGTGGGGGATAGAAGAGAACGAATCCCTATACGCTCACCATGGACAGGTATATACAATACGAAAGGAAAATAATAAGGAAAAAGTGCAGTGCTGCAAGTCTACAGGGGGCTGTTTGTTGCAAGGTCCTGAGGTGAGAAAGATAAAGTTGAACACGGCGGGAAAGGAGAGGAAATAATGTGCACAGACTTGCGCGCGCAGAAACTAAGATATTGTTGCTGCGATAAAAAAAAAATGAGGAGAGGGAGTAGACACTGTATTTAGTGCTTCATTTGGTTTTATATGCGGCGTGAAGAAGCGGCGAAAATTCTGGCGGAAGCGAATATCGCCAAGAATGTGCATAAAACCTATAAACCCCAAAAGAACAAGTGAGGTACGCTTTGCGTTGCCCGAGAGGAAAATTAGGGAGAAGTTCGGACATCACGTTCATTAGCAATCTATTTAAGGTCTGTGAACATTACGCCACGATATCGTTCGATAACTGGGTCACGTTTACCATATAGACTGTGATCATTCACAAGAGCACAATGGTGCCCTGCCTAGCCTGCATTCAATAGGGCCCCCTAGCCTTCCCTGGTCTAGCCTGGCCATGGGGCATCTCATGAGGGCGTCTGAAATTGAGCGCTATATTTATCGCGTGGAGATGACCTGCTGATATTTGCACTTCAAATTATTATGCCAGCACGGAAATGAATGATAATTGAAGGATGACTGATAAATTGTTTCTAAAACTACTTTATTGCTTTTTATAAACTAAGTAAATAGATAGACATGATAAAACGAGACTGAGGACGAGAGTTGTTGGAGCCAACAATTTGTACACTCTAAATGCTCTGCTCTTGTTGTTTGTGCGCTTGTCCTTTCGCGAGCAGCAAGAGAGTTATGCTCGCTTTTCACCCCATTTATAGCTTTGTGGGTTTTAAATAGGAGAATAAAAAGTAGAGAGGACAATTAAGCTTCGCCTTAAGAGCATGCGGCGATAGCGTTAATGAGTCAATGCCCATGTATGCAGAATTGCTGATTCTCCACTTAACATTCATAGATCCCTGGGAGTCTTCATACCACTCCTGGCGCAGTGGTGCAGCGGTTAAGCGATGCGCCACTGCCCTGCGATGGCAGCTTCTGCTCTTCCCGAGCAACCTCTCGCGACCAATCACGAATTGAACTGCCGCCTGTCATGGTTGGCAGTTTTCTCACGACACGGTGGGTATTTTGTGATGACGTCACAAGGTCACGTGAACTAGGTGGTCCTCTTAGGGGGCTTGCTCGAGATTTTGCACTCATGCCAGAGCCAACGACGAAGACGACGCCATCGGACTTCTGGTGAACGGGGCCCTTAACGCTATCCCTTTAATGCGCTTTCCTGAGCCGCCGCGGTGGCTCAGTGGTTATGGCACTCGGCTGCTGGCCTGAAAGACGCGGGGTCGATCCCGGTCACGGCGGTCGAATTTCGATGGAGGCGAAATTATAGATGCCAATGTGCTGCGCGATGTTAGTGCCCGTTAAAGAACCCCAGGTGGTCGAAATTTCCGGAGCCCTTCACTACGGCGTCCCTCATAGCCTGAGTCGCTTTGGGACGTTAAACCCCCATAAACCAAACCAGCACTGCGCAAGTGAAGGCTTCTGGCTGAATGTAGGTAACCTGGGAGAGGGGGGGGGGGGGAGCAGGCAACTCTTTAGTCTGACAAAAGTTATTAACGTACAGGATTTCGCATTGGGAGGTTAAATAATAATAATAATTTGTTTCTGGGGAAGGAAATTGCGCAGTATCTGTCTCATATATCGTTGGACACCTGAATCGCGCCGTAAGGGAAGGGATAAAGGTGGAAGTGAAAGAAGAAAGGAAGACAGAGGTGCCGTAGTGGAGGGCTCCGGAATAATTTCGACCGGAGGTTAGACACCCATAAACTATAAACCAACCAACTGTTCCCGGCGGACAGTTCAAACCACCGAGCCATTCCGTGATCGCGAGCTCTACCGAGCGCACTCCGATCCCGGTGGGCCGTGCTCTGTGTTAACAAAGGATCGACACGGGCTGACACAGGACAGACATTTACTGCTGCTACAACGTTAACACCGGCTGGAACCACAATACGCCAAGGAATCGACGTTGTCCTTCTCACCTGCAGGGTTACAAGCGATTGTTCACCCACTCTAGGACAGGGGAGATATCCTAAGTCGGAGGGGACAAGCTGACGGGATTAGTTTCCACGAGACTTCGGCCCGCTGGCGGAGAGCGGACCGCCGCGCCGAAACATCCGCTCGCGATGAATTCCCCAGGCCGAAGAGAGTGAGCTGTCCTCCCTGAGCTCGCAGCAGTGTCGCTGTGACGCGGACACGTGCGCATGATAGTTAAGGTAACTTTTGGGTGAGCACGACATTGCATTGAAACAAACCCAAGGGGACGGAGCAGGGACGAGTCCCCACAGCTTTCAGCTGCAGGCTCAGCGCAGCGGCTGAAAGTTCTTTCACTGCCGTTCGTTTTTAAACATTTTTAGTGTCACCGATAGTGCAATACGGAAATGCGTTGTTCATTCATTCTCTTAAGTAGGGGGCCAAGCGCGCCTTCAGGCGGATACTGCAAGAAAGTGTTTTGTTGATGCCGTCTCTACACTGTATTTAGCTTCGCTTGCCTAGGGAAGCATCTAATTTTTTTTACTGCTATTTCCATATAGACCAAGTGGGGCCAGAGAGGCTAATGCAAAGAGCCATGAAAAATAATCGTTTTTGTGAAGAGCGGCAATATAAAGGTGCCGTGGCAATTTTTTTATTTCTTGCAACATGCATCATTTCGCGGATTCTGCGCTGGATGGCGCACTTTATCATCTGCCTCCGTGCAGCTTCTCTACTAGAACAATATTAGTATTTTTTTTGGAAATCAAATAGCTCAATAACTGTCTTAGTAATCAGTGGACACTTAACTAGTCCGTGAGGGAAGGGAGAAAGGTGGGTGTAGCAGAAGGATAGAAATAGCTGCTGTAGTGGAGGGCTCCTGAATAATTTCGACCACCTGGGGGCTTTTAACGTGCACTGCCATCGCAAAGTAGACGGGTGCCTTTTGCGTTTCGCCTCCATCGAAACGCGGCCGCCACGGTTGGGTTAGAACCCGGGTACTCCGGCTCAGTAGCCCAGCGCGCTAGCCACTGAGAGAGAGAAAGAGAAATTTATTAGATTATTTGTTATCGCAGCTTGAGGTCCTGCTTGAGCCCCTCTTCTTCTAATGCAGCGGGCGCGCTCTCAGTCCAGGGCTCCACTTGCTTCTGCTGCCCGCTTGATGATGATGGTGATGATGATAACGACCTCACCTGGCACGTTGGACTAGATGTTGCTGATCCTTTTCGTCCTTGCTGTGGGGCTACCCCCGCACGAGGAACATACGCTTTTGTATCGTGTTGGATGCATTTTCCTCAACCTATTGAGGTTGGGGTATGAGTCTGTATGCAGTTGCCGCCATATGACAGACTCCTCTTTGTTTAGTGTAAACAAAGAGGTGTCTGTCATATGACGGGCACTGAGCCACCGTGGCGGGTGCAGAACATAAGATAATCTGTCTTTAGAGGCAGAAATAAGAGGAGTGTGAGGGGCACAGATGCCAGAGAGTCGCGAGCCGCACTTGGACCCGCGAGGGGCCGCAATTTATCAGCCCTTGATATAGACAGAGCGTAAGTATAGAACTCCGGTGCGCTAACAGGTGCGCCATGCGCCAGATTTCTGCAACTCCTCGTCTTTTGCACATGATAAAGTCACACCCAAAGCAAAGCTATAAATGAACGCATACAAGAAAGAAAAAGTGCAGAGATGGAGGAAAACACGAAGCCGAAAGCACAAAGAAAAAACAGCATCAAGGAAACCCGCATCAAAGCACAAATACACTACGGCGCGCAGGTTCAGTCAGAACTGACATTAAATGTTAAAGACGCGGGTATGTGTCAGGCTAATCCTTTTTCGTTCAGGCAGCTTAAGCATGGTCAAAAGGATAGAACACTACGATCAGCGGGAGCAGCTGAAGGCGTCGCTGCTCCGCAAGAAGCAGACAGGCTAGTGCATTCTTAGTACACGGATCATGAAACGCGAAGAGTAGACGCAGAACAGGAAAGGTTAATCTACGGGCATGGAACATCCCCCCTTTCCCTTTATCCCTTGTTCTTCCCACGAAGATCCCCACCAGACGCAGCATAGTGCGTAGGAATAAAGCATAAACAGGTTGAAACGTGTACAGGAAAGCGCTCGAGCGAAGCTGCCCTGTAACTGGAGACAGAGAACCAGAGAATGGGATGATAAGACGGAGAGGGTGATAAGATGAGGAGGAAGAGGAGGAGACAGCCAACGAGTCTGAGAGGCGGACAGACAAGGCAGTCAGTCAAGCTTGGCCAATAGTCGCACTCACTGCGTTCGGAGAACAGCAGCATCAGCGACAGCGGTGTCCCACACAGAAAGAGCGACGGGCAGTGTCCTGAAAGTATAACCCTGAGCCCACGGCTGTGCCCAGAAAGCATCTTGGACGTCGCTTGTAAGCGGATCATGCGGATATCCCCACCCAGCTTATCCCCCTCTCTCTCCTGCCTCCCTCTCTTGCTTACAATGGCGCCGTGGTCGCCAATGGACAGCGAAGCGCGGTGGAATTGCTTGAGCGAGGGCAGTGAAACGCAACGATACACTAGACGATGCACTTGCGCGGAAAAGCCTCTCCTGTATCTCAGGTTGGTCCGGCGTTGCTGGTGCCCGAGCATCCCGTGCTTCTGTCTCACGTGCGCATTCACTTTTTCCTTTTTTTCCCCTTTTATTCGTCTTATTTCCCCTTTTTGTTCTCTCCTTTTCGGTCTCGCCGTCTTCGTCCCATAATCTGTGCGTCTTAGTTCGAGTCCCTCTGTTACATCTCATTACGGTATCTCGGGTTGCGGGGATAGGGACGCGTTTGGAAACAGAGAGAAGAAAGACGCAGGAGAGTTTTCGACTTGGGAAGCCGAGGCCCGTTTTCCTTAAACCGCTTCATTCTGAGTACCCGTTCAGAGCACTCTTATAAAGTAAGTTTTCCCCCGTTCTACTTTTCTTTTTATTTTATTACTTACGCTAGGAATATAGAATGACCGGCATTCATGTGCGGAAATCGAATGAAGGCGCAATACGAGTAGGATTCTTTAGGAAGCAGGTTACTTTACTTGAAGAAAACGATATCTCATTTTTCATTTCCGGGAGACGTCTTCCGGAGCAATGAATTTATTCTCTATAAATTATTAAAGCCCAGAAAAGTCGATGTGTGCTTGCGATGGGTCATCTTGTGCCTTGAGATTCTGATGATGCGCTTAACAATGATTTAAATTGGTACGTGCCCGGGACCATATTTCTCGTAATCTACGCATGGTTGTAACGCCAGAGGAACTTCGCATTAACTGATGCAAATTAAGTAATATTTATAAATAGTTTTATTCATTATATGAACAATTTTTACTATAGTTTTCACCGATAGCTCCCTGCGTATAGCGGCGCAGTGAAAAATAATAAGCCATGCTGTTGTTGATACATGCAGATTAGCAATATGAAAAAAATATACATATACACTGATAAAACAGCGACATCTTCACGATATGTCAACGCGTCCAACGAAAGCGTTTTTTCAGAAATTTTATGCCGAATCCTCCGTTCATAGTAGGAACGTTTATGCCCCTCATGTCTGGCGCAAAATTTTGGCAATAAATATCCTTTACGGGTCGTAGTAGGCGTGCTGGAGGGTACGGAATCTGTATTCCTTAGATCACATGTATCATAATGCAATAGTTTCAATGAATACAAGTTCAAAGTTTTGTGTTTTCAAAAACGTATGCAAGCTTACACTGTTATGATACAGACCGTAGATGAGTAAGGTTAAAACACTTCTTGAAAAACAACAAATTTTTCTCTTCGAAAAGCTCCTGCAGAACTACAAAATAACCAATGCCATAGCGCAGAGAGCTATACACTAAAGTATTGACAATATTCTTGCGGCCTTAAATAATCAAAGTTATTTAATAACGCACGTAAGACAGGAAATCTTGTGTACGTTCATGTAAACTTACCCCGAATGGTTATTCCATGATATGCTGCTATTAATAACTGCACGGAAGTTTTCCACTGTGGAAGCATATTAGATAGGTAGGCAATCACTATCCCGGCACGTAGGCATATACACCGTGCAGCTTTGGCGTATACCTTCGTAAAATGCCGGCGCCAGGGTTTACTTTGAACAGCACAAAGCGAGGCTGTGATGCAAAGCCGGAATATTCTCGGATTAGGTTAATGTTCGCGATTTATTTTGCGCCCAGTTTTAGGCTTGTGAAAATGAACTCAGTTTTTCTTAATTGCTGCGTCCGTAAGCGAAGTCGTACGTGTGTGCGTATATGCGTGTGCGTGTAGGCGCGCATTTTTTTGCGCATGCACACGCACACAACGCATATACGTACACAAGTACGAGCGGTAACCGAATGGTTACGACGGAGCCACTACACGGTGTATTAGTTATGAGACTTCGCATCTGTCTTCCATGCGTCTTTTCTCCAGACCAATGGTTTGGTTTATGGTTTATTGGTGATTAACGGCCCAAAGCGACTCGGGCTATGGGGGACGCCGCAGTGAAAGGCTCCGGAAATTTCGACCACCTGGGGTTCTTCAACGTGCACTAACATCGCACCGCACACGGGCCTCTAGAATTTCGCCTCCATTGAAATTCGACCTCCCCCGCCCGGGATCGAACCCGCGTATTTCGGGTCAGCAGCCGAGCGCCATAACCACTCAGCCATTGCGGCGGCTTTCTGCATACCAATGATTTTTTTTCATGCCTGCGCAAGTCAGACGCAAAAGTAAACTTTGATTCTTAATGGCGGCCTAAATTTTTCCTCTACACCCTTAACAGAGTGGGGTTAAAGAGGAGTAAGCCGTCCTCTAGCGTACGCTAGTTTATAAAGGGTGTGCGCTAGAGGTCAACTTACTCCCTTTTTCCTCCCATATAGGCGTATTCGTGTTTAGAGTTTGGCCGGAAACACCTGGAGCTGGAAAGCCAGGTGACTATACGAACATAAAGCGAGCATAAACATAAAACAATTTCAAAATTTTAAAGATATCCGGTTCCTTAATAGAATGTTTCAAAATCCAGCTATGTTAGCGTTTTGTTTTATTTTTCTTTTGTGTTCCTTTTCTGCCCACTGCTTTTGGCTTTGTTAAATGTTTCCTGCTACACTGCAAGCATTCGTCTCTTTTGGTTTTATCCTCCGCTATTTCTGCTATTATTTTCTTCTTTGCTTACCCCACAAGCGCACACACGAACACATGCATGCAAACACATCTTGCAAAGCTTCGGCGCACTCCTTTCTCGTCTAAGGTAAAGCCAGCTTTACAAAAAGGGAAACTAGCACTTTTTCTGAAGACTAAGGTATGAATTATTTAATTAACATAAGAAGAGGGATCCAGGCTCAAAGTAGACAGAGAAGGATATGAGGCATGACAGAGGCCTAAGAAATATTATACGCCAGGCAAGTTTATTGCATTAACATTTCCCTCGGTAAATTTATAAATCTCACAAGAAACAAAACCCTGCTCGTCTAGTGCGGTCATGACGAGAGCCATGTTTATCAAAATACAAAATGGAGCTGCGGAAGCGTCCTGATAAAATGAGGAAGCACAGACTTTCCAGTTTATTCTCCTGCGTATTAAAAATTTAGAAATGCAAGAAATACAGCGCTAACCAACTACTTATCTCATATTTTCTGTCCGCTACAAGTTCATCTTTACATGTCAGGCTAGGGCTGAACGAAGGCTGTGAGCCACTAACAGAAACAAGGAATGCCAGCTCCTACCACAGGATTATTTGCAAGAAGACGAGACACTGAGAAAAAGTGAAAATGACACAGTATAGTACGAACTGCGTCGTAATCTCTTCCAGGTTTTTCTGAACAATCGCTCAAGACCTGCGCATGTCGGGGTTTGTTAGCAGCCGTGCACCAGAAAAGTGCCTGCGTCCTGCGTGCAGTGGTGTCTTATCTCTTTGTGGAGGTAGGCCGCAGCATACGGTGCAGCTATCGTGCTGAAAATGAAGACTTTAACAAGGGAAAGTTAATCATCGTAAAAGAAAAAATAAGCTAGGAGCTCAGAGGACTAGGAAAATTATAAAGCCCCCAACCACCAAAGGAATTCGATTTGCGACTGTTTAGCTACTAGCACAATTGTGACAGCAAATGGAATGACAGCGATTATGTGTTCGCTACCCATTTTCACCAGCACACATTCCGTTGTGGCATGTCACCAAAGCGCTTGTCTGCATTCTCCCTTACTCAGAGCGCGCACTCAGCGCTGTGGCCGCAAATTATTTGGCGCTCGGCTGCTCAGCATATGCACACAGATTCCGTATCGGTCTCGGCGACCGAATTTTTATGGTGCTGAACGGCAAGCAACACGGGTAATTTGACCCAATATGGGAAGCATATCGGCAAGGGCTGGCCCTATAAACGACCAGGGTGAAACGGTCTATTTGCAATAGTGGGCCAATTAACTGTGCCCCAATAACTTTTATCGTGTAATTGAATCAATTACTAGGGCCAATTACACGATAACAGAACCCGAGGTGGTCACGGTATTTAAATACGTATTAAGCCACATTATGGCGTCTCACACCGCGCACGAGCAACTTGCCGACGTGCACCATACTTTACTACGGCATACTGTCTTACCAAAAGCGAAAAGCAGTAAGGACACTGGAGCTGCCTCCAGCCAACCAGGTACCGTTAGAACGCCACGCCGCTGGCTGATCATCATTTTTGTTATTGTCGGCTATCGCGATGGGGCTAGCGCGTCAGTTAACTGAAATTCGGGCGCGCGCATGTTCATCTGAAACTGCGTCGCGCTTACCTCTTCCTATATGTTCATTATCAAGTACGAAAAGTGCACACGCGAAGTTTTCCTCATCACAGGGAGGCTTCGTGCATGATTCGCACTTGAATATTTCGTGATCTCCGCTACCATCACTAAGTGTCATTTTAAGGCGCCTCCAGTTACTACTCTATTGCGTCAGGCACGATTCCTTCATCAAGAACGCTAACCTCATCACTCCTACCCAAGCTGTTCGAAAAAGAGTGGGTAGCTGCCGTGCGCATTACATACCCTCCCAGGCCCATTTCACCAACCAGAATATCACGGAGTATAGCCTGAGCTTTGTTATCTACATTGCTGTCCTGCTTCGTCGTGGCGCTAAATCTCGCTTTTCTTTTCATTGGTGCCTATACTCCTTTTTGTCTCACAACTTTTTCCTTGGTTTGTAGGTGTAGTCTAACAGCGTACATCGTTTATATTTTCCTTTAAGTGGATACCACCAAGTTGTTGTTCATTACTTGGCACTGCCTGCCAAACTGTCTCAGTCACGCTCTTATGGACCTAACAATTATAGTCCTCGTGTGCATGGTCCGCATCCACCGCGCGTTTTTTATCTACATACATGTGGTGTCATTGATCCCAGATCCTTACTACCAAACATAAAATGTTGTTTTCATATCTTTATCAAGGACGTTTATTGTTTACGTGCTTATTTTTTGCATCTCTCAGTTTTTCTTCTTTGGGAGGTTCTCTCTTGTTGGCATATTTATTACGTTTCTCCCACCATTATCATTATCATCGAAGATGCACTACTGTTGGTATCACCACAAACAACGCAGGCCAGCGTTTTTAGGCATTTTGTCGACACGAGATATTTGTCTAGTTAACTCTCTTGAATACAAGCGAGTGAAAACAATGCTCGGAGCTTACTTTGCACACCTGCTGTGAGCGAGTCTGTGAAATCTATTTACTGAATTGCTGCTCTGTGTCTTCGAGTTCCTATCTGTCTGTGCAGGAGCATAAAAAAAATCCTTTAATTAGGTGCTCAACCTTACACATACTATAGGTGCCGGCTTTAAAGGAATGCCCTTAAGCCATCTGCTTCACGAGACACTCTACATTGCCCGCGTTCCAAGCCACATATAATATAGCAAAAGATAAGGTGACAATACCAGCATTCATGTGTATTAGGACATACTAGGAAGACTAAAAGGTAAAGTGTCTCATAGAGTGACTCGCTGCAGCTGACGGGACTAAAACATACGCTCCCACTTCAAGCTTCGTTGCCGCCACAAAGTGCTCACAGAAGTCGGTATTCACAAAACAAAAGAAGCCATGCTGTTATCTTCTTAAAATCTGCGCATAAAAACTGTTTAGTTAGCCTCGGTTCGTAAGCAACTGCGTGCAATCACGCGCCCTCTCTTATCTCTTCATATTTGAATTGTTTGAGCGTGAAGTCGCAAAGTGCGGTTTGCAACTTCAGTCGGCGCCATCGGTTCTCATTAAAACTTTCGCGCTCCGCTGCTCGCCGAGCAAATGATTAAACGCTAGGCGCTATAGGCACCCTGGCGCGGCAATCGACAATGTCCGGTGCCCGCGGGATCCCATAGTCACCGCGCTTTAGCTACAGCTACCTCAGAAGAGAAAAATATGGAGTTATCAAAAGATAACGTCATGGAGAACATTAAAGATTTGGTCGTGGGGGCAGGGATGGCGAGGTGTGTGTGGATGATGTTCCAGCCAGGGCTGACACACAGGTCGACCGGTAGATCGAAAGTTTCTGCGCCCTTCGGAAGAGCACAGAGGCCGAACAAAGCGGGGAATGGGAGAGATAGTGCTGTAAAGCGAACTTTTTGGAGTGACAACGAGATAAAGATAGAGGGAAGGTGAGAAGAACGATGCTTCGAATCATCGAGCGACGCCGGAACAGCGCCCATGCGCCAGTCCGATATCGGACGGCGTCCCGCATTCACCCGTCACTCCCGCCGTGGTCCCTCCCCGTCGCGGCCGAGCACCGCTCAAATTCGCCGGGCCGGAACGCGCGTTGTCGCGCCGCTGCCACCGCCTCTGAACGGGAACGTATCGAGGCGGAGGGGGGAGGCGGGAGAAGTCAACTGTGTGACGGCACGGTTCTGGGGGAGAAAGTGTGAAAGAGGGCTCATCGACTTCCTTTTTCGACTTCCCTTTTCTTCCCAACGCCGGCAGCGCTGCGTTGAAATAACGGTGGAGTGTGCCGGTGGCAGTGTAGTGGCCTCGCGTCCATGTCTGCGTAGTTCTGCTCGCTTGGACACCACCCGGCTGGGCGACCGACAGACGGACCGAGCGGGCAGGCATCCCGCCGCCGAAGTGGGAGGCGGCGTTGGCCCGCACTGTAGAACCAGTGTGTCAACAGATTTGTCGAGCCGTGTCGAGAAGGCGCGGCGGACGTAGCCGGTCAGCACTCCGCCACTTTGCCGTGGAAGCATCGCTCTTCTCGTCGTATCGTCGTTGTCGGGTTATTGCCGAAATTCCGAGCACGCGAGGAGCACCAAGAGAAGAGGGAGGGCCTAGAAGAGGAAGGGGGGGGGGGAGGAGACACGGCTCGTTCAAATATAAGGTGGCGTGGGCGCCACTGATAACGGCGCTGCCGACCGAAGGTCCGGGCCTGTCCCCGGAGGGCTCTTGCATGACGGCGCGACGGGCGTGTATTTGTGCGTCTGCACCTCTTTCTCCGCTACTTTTCCGCACCTCTATCTTTATTCTTTCTCTCTTTTCATTTTTTTTCTTTCAATGTGCCTTATGCACACAACGTACTTTGTTGTGCGCCGTACGTTTTCCCCCTTTCTCTGCTTCGCTTGTTCTCCGACTTTTGGTTTGTTCTGGCTCCCATCTAACTCTTTCCCTCTCGCATCCGACGTCGACGCGTTGCGTTGCTCGAGTTGAGCTCCTCTGGCAACTAGCTTCCCTCCTCTCTCTCACCAGAACTCACTCTCCTTCTCTTCGCCCGCCAACATCGGGACGATGGAATGGCAGAGAGAAATTTGTTCGGCGTTTATGACAGCTGCTACGGAGACGAGATAAGGCAGTGCCACCTCGTTGTATCTTTTCTTGTTCGTTTTTCTTCGCTCCGATCTTCGTGGTTTCATTGGATGCGCTTGTTTGACGTTAGGTTTTTCTATACTTCTGGAATCGCTTGTTCTTGTACTGTTTTTTTATCATCGCTTCCTTTTGTCGCCTCTCAGTTAGTCTGGGAGGACGAGCTTCAGCTCAATGTTAGCTTTGGTGATACGTCGGCGCTCGTCTAGCTCAGTTAAACACACACACAAAAACAAGTTATATACCAGTCATGTTGGACATGTGCTATCGATGGTTGACTGGTAAAATATAAACAAAACGTGCAGCTAAAGCCCATATCAAGAAGAGCACCCGCAGTCAGCGAAGGCACGATATGAAACCCTAAAGAAGAATTCATAACAAGCGGCTCTAGCAGTGATCACGACTAACGTAAAATTTATTGGAAAGTGATCTGGTCATCGAGATCTCCACGACCACTCTAACGACCGCTCAAGAGTGGTTAGGTGGTTCAGCTGAATCCTTTAGAAGAAAACGAGCAAGGTGTTCTGCGATTTTTTTAAATAAAACACAGTGAGAAAAATACGTTTATCCCTTCACAAGCGGATAAAAACATTTTGTTTTCGAGGAGTCTTACTAACCATGGTAACTATACGTTTGACTTGCACGCCACTGGAACGAACTGTTCTGAGTGCAGCTTGAAAAGAAACTGTAGTACATTAATGATGCTTGAAGTGGAAGTAAAGGTTCTCAAATAATTGACGTGGAGGTAATACTGATGAGCACTAACCGAAACTTTGGGAGTAAGCTAGTCGACCTCGAGTAGAGCCCATATTTCGTAAACTGGCCGATGAACTTGGTGCTGGCAGGCTTTGCGATCGGGCTGCACCTTGACAGATACTTGTTTCCTTCTATACTATTCGCTCTTGTACCATATAAGTCAGTCATAATGAAGTTAGCTGTAAACAATCTTACACGGACATAGTCAGTGGGGTTTTTTGCCGTACACTTTTTGTAGCAATAGCTACATTACGGTAGCATATCGAGCCTTCAGCGTGGTTGGTCACGTGGTGCGGAGCAGCAGCCTGCGGCGCGGCGCCGTGGTTGACCACATGGTTCGTCACGTGGTTGACCACGTGACCAAGCTCCGCTCAGGCAGCTATAGCTATCGCGTCACTCCAGGTTTAACCACAGCTAAACCACCGCCAATTTTTTTTCTTTCCTCTGCCCTGGTTTTGTGCCCCTTTCTTCATTTTCTTTCTTTCCTTTTCTCTTTCTTCCTTTCTTTTTTCTCTTTCTTTCTTTCTTCCTTTCTTTCTTTGTGCCGCCGCGGTGGCTCAGTGATTATGGCGCTCGGCTGCTGACGCGAAAGGCATCCCGGCTGCGGCGGTCGAATTTCAATGGAGGCGAAATCCTAGAGGCCCGTTTACTGTGCGATCAATCTCATTGCACGTTAAAGAACTCCAAGTGGTCGAAATTTCCGGAGCTTTTCTTTCCTTCTTTCTTTCTTTCTTTAACTACGACAAGAAACACTTTCCCTATTCGGCTTGACGTGTATTGTGCATGCCTACGTAACAGCATGAATATGAACTCCCGATATCGGAGTATCAGGAAAGCGTCCTGTTCGCGGACGCGTGTCGGGTAGAATTCGATCCCTGCTTTACCTCAGACGAGTTGCCTCCCGTTAAAGGAAGTGTGACGGCGCTGCTTTGACATTTCTGACACGAAATATAGGCGCGTGAGAAACGGTCTGCGCAGTAAGCGATGAGCAAAGATACAAAAAAAGGCTGGAGGCCACTGTTTACGAACGAACCCGTAAAGTGTAAAAATAAGTTAAACAAACAAAAAAAGGCGGAAAAAGCCTGACGGATGAAACAAATGCGCTGGCATGAAACAAGAACTCGCATTTCGGGAAGATATATAAAGGAAGGAAAGAAAAGGGCCGGAACGTTTCAGGAAAACAAGACACCATTGAATCGGTCGAGCCCGTTTATGGAGCATGTTTATGGCCGGACGAGATATATGTCCAGAAAGGGGGGGGGGGGTGGCAAGTGCCTAGGAGGGGTACCCTTGACGTGCACTCTAATGCGGGGAGACAGAAAGCAGTTATTCAGAGTGGATTCTCTATATTGCGCGCCCCCTGTTGGCTGCGACTTTTGCTATTGTATGCAGCATTCTGAAACATACAGGGTTATCGAACATACCTCACGCAGAAAAAAACGCGCACTGTAAGAGAAACAAGCAGCAGCAAAAATCAATAAAGGCGCTTTCACCCACGCGAGGCTAGCGAAAGCATTGGAACTGCAATAAAACGCCGTATGCATGACAAGGAACTGTCTGCGACACCAGACACGACCTCTTATATAGAATGTCTTTGTGGGGAAAACACACTAGTAGGAAGTATGTATACCTGTTACGGCGGTATTATGTAAGAAGTTGGTGATGCGGAGCCTAGAGCTCATAACAGGAAAGGTGGTTCAGAGCGCGTTCTGGCGGAATGCAGGCCGTCTCGGGGGTGGGTGGGTGGGGGGGGGGGGGTTGCTATGTGCTTGCTAACGCGAACCAAGCTTCGACAAAGCTGTCATCCTGCCCAACACGAACCACTTCTTAACAAATATGTACAGGGTTTCCCACCTAATTTTAGCCAGGGTTTAAAAAATACGCCGACGCACTACAAAACGACGCGACCGTCCGCCAATTACCGTGCGACGTCTTCAGTTTCGGGCACTGGCAAAATAAATTTATCTTCATTACATAATTTGGGGTATAAATTTGGTGCAACCCGATTTCCCAGAAATATTTGCTCGCGAGCTAAAATCGAGGGAAAGAGTGTTTTGTTCGAAAACGACAAGCGCGCGCGCACACACACACACACACACACACACACACACACACACACACACACACACACACACACACACACACACACACACACACACACACACACACACACACACACACACACACACACGCACACACGCACGCACGCATGCACACACACACGCACACACACGCACACACACACATATTCAAGCGCGCATGTACACAGCCACACTCATGTGCACACTTGCGCACAGGCGAGGGTATGTGCAAATAAAATATAAAATAACGGGATTTCAGTACCCCTCTACTTGTCTCCGCACAGGTGGTCTATCTGTTTTTACGAATAAAAAAAACGCACGTCCGCAGTTCTTCCGCGCCTCATACTTCGGCCGAAATGAACAGCGATACCAGCAAAACAACGCCTTGAACGGACTGAACTGCTGGCATATGACATTCGATAGCGACTGCAGCAAAATGGCATGCTACGCCGGAATAAAGCGCAAGTCGGAAGTTGTGTACACGACGAGTTCCCCCGCAGCGCCCCCGCAGCGTCAGGCAATCGCTCAAAGTGTTCCAACCTGAACGGGCATCCATCTTGCGGCATGTTGGGCAGCCGCTTTTTCGCCCAGCTTCCCGAATCCCCAGACTCGCTCAGAAGCGGAAATATACGTTTCCTCGCGACAAAAGGAACGATAACAAGCCGCTGATCTGGCACGGGAAGAAGGAGGAGAGAAAGAGAGAGAGAGAGAGAGAGAGAGAGAGAGAGAGAGAGAGAGAGAGAGAGAGAGAGAGAGAGAGAGAGAGAGAGAGAGAGAGAGAGAGAGAGAGAGAGAGAGAGAGGAGAAATAAAAGAAAGACTGGGAGGCAGGCAAAGAACGAACGGAAACTTTTAGGGTGCCGTTGCTTCTCGCGGAGTATTCTATTCTTAATCCTTCTTTCAACTGTTTTCACTTTTTCTCTCTCTCCCTCTGCACTTGAGGCAATCGCAGAGCACGACAAAAACCAGACACCGCATGGCCACATGCTATTGTTGTTCAGTTTTTTCTATTTTATTTTATTTCGTGGATATAGTACAGAAGTAAACAGAGAGCTAGGCTCCATTTCTGGACAGAAAATTGATCTCGACATGTCCTCAGTGGCTTGCCGATGTTAAGCTAGTGAAGCAGTGTCACGTTGAGTTATCGTATTTATGCTTTAACCTTTAAATATACTTACGTATGCCGCTTAGCAGAAAAGCTGCTCATGGAGTAGCTGCGGTTACAGTATGCCCCGTTTCGTTGTTGTAGGATAGATATTAAAGTACTGTGTCTAATTTCAGTAAAAAAAAAAGAAGGTGCCATATTCAGGAGAGTTTAGAAAAACAATGAGAGGCTTCGTCAAGGCGAACGTTCGCTCACAAAAAATTCTCGTTGACGTCCCACCAACTATTCAGGGCAATATTTAAGCCCACGCGGATTGTCTATAGGCACTGCACTGATGTAATAACTGCTAGAATCAGGGAAAACTTAGACTTTAATCAACCAAATGATCAGCCAGGCTTTCGTAAAAGCTATTCAACAATAGAACATATCCACACGGTCAATCAGGTGACAGAGAAAGGAGCAGAAGATGAACAACATATATATACTTAGCGTTTCATAGTCCTCGAGCAAGCATTTGACAGTCAAAACCTCAACAGTTATGAAGGCATTACGAAACCAGGGTGTAGAATGGTGTAGAAGAGGCGTATGTAAATATACTGCAAAATATTTGTAGCGGATATATACCCTCACCGGTCCTCCACCGAGAAAGCAATGAAATCGCAATAAAAAAGGTGTCAGGCAGGGAGACAACTCTCATCAGTGCTATTCACCTGCGTGTTTACAGAAGTTATGTAAACGTCTCGATCGGGCAGTGTTTATGTGTCGAGCGTGTACTGTCGAAATTGCACATAGAGGGAGCCAGGCCACGTCAGGCTGCTTTCATGTGGCTTTAATCTTCTTTCTTCTTGACAGACGAAATAAAAATTTGATTTAATAAGAGTCAATGAAGAATACCTTAGTAATCCGCGATCCACAAACGACATTGCCTTGCTAAGTAATTCGGGTGACGAATTGCAAAGCGTAATCAATTAATTCTAAGTACAGACAAGCTGAGTGGTAGGTCTAAAAATTGATATGTAGAAAACTAAAGTATAATGTCCGACTATCTCGGAAGGGAGGAGCAGTTTACGATAGGCAACGAAGTGTTGCAAAGCGGTGAAGGAGTACTTGGGCGGGTAGAAACTGCAGATCCTGATCACGAGAATGAAATAACTGGGAGAAAAATAATGGGGTGAAGTTCATTTGGCAGGCATTCTCAAATCATGAATAGCCGTTTACCAGTATTCGTCAAGAGAACGTATTCAACAGCTGTATCTTATCGGTACTCGTCTATGATGTATAAACATGGAGGTTAACAAAAAGTGTGAACTTAAATTGAGAACAACGCAGCGAACTATGGAAAGGAAAATTATAGGTGCAACATTTAGAGCCAAGAAAAGATCTGAGTATGTCAGGAAACAAACTCGAGTTATTGACAACCAGTCGAAATGAAAAAGAAGGAATTGGCATTGGCAGGGCATGGCAGTGCGAAGGATAGGTAACCGACTGTTGTCAATGCTGACTGGATTCCAAGACTAGCTAGGTCAAGGTAGGCGGAAAGTCAGGTAGGCGGATGAGATCACGAGGTTTGCGGAGATCGGACTTCAGCTCGTACAGGTCAGATTTATTGTAGAGATATGGGAGATGCCTTTGTACTGCAGGGGGCGCAGTTAGGTTGATGATGATGATAATTATGATGATGAGACACTGTATGGACAGATTTCGTTAGCTTATGCATAAAAGGTGTCAAAGCTCACATTTTTCAAGGAGCTCTGAATGAATGTTGGGGTCTAGCAAGATTCCTTTTCTCGCACACAGACTCACAAAGCGTGAGTTCCTTTGGGGGGGGGGTGGGGGGGGGGGTGGCTTTTATTAACTATTTTCTCAGCATAACATCCCATAATACAGTCATAAATTATCATCCCGAGCTAATTTCAAATATCTCAATGATTATTTTGCTGTCTTTTTTATTCGTTTTGCACAGACTGATAATTCACGTCGCATTGTCGCCACACTAAGGGCAAATGGAAAAGCTATGTCTTGTACTCTATCTGTTTAATCAGATTGCTTTATCCCTTTTAAGGACGTTCGCACGTGCCGCTGAAGCTCTTCTCCTCGCTGCATTAGTGAATCACATTTCACTGCAGAGAAGCGCGAAGAAAGGTGCAACGGAGCGCGAAATTGGCAAAAGAAATTGAATTGGAGCGCTCATACCCGGGCTTTCATTTCAATCGTGTTAAGTAAGGAAATCGCATATACGAGGTTGGCAAGGCGAAGGCGTCTTACAGAAAACGAGAACATAAAGGTAAGAGGGAGAGGAAACGGAAGCAAAGTAAGAAACACGACGTTCGACGCGTTCCAAATTGGAGCACGTGGCTGCTCTCCCACATGAAATGTCGAGTGCGCTTCCAATTGCGATTGGGTGCGGTGCGGTGCTTCCGACATGAGAAGGAAATGTCCGTTGCCACTCTTGCTTTTGCTCAGACCGAGGTACAGGAATAGGGCCGCAGCGAAAGATTCGAGCGCATAGAATGAGTGATTCTCGTTTTTGACTTATGTTCATTTTTTTTTACAAACTGTTTACCGCAGGACAGGTGGAGAAAAATCAAGAGTACCAAAAGCAAGAGAGTTTGGATGATTATTGAAAAGCTCTTTTGAAAGAAAAAGAGTAGCCGGTGATAATTAAGTGTTTCATTCTACTGTTACCACCCTGCCCACCTGCTTGCACGGGTGATATTGACTATTGTAGTCAATGCCACCCATTTCTGACTATTATAGTCTATTTATATATTACCTATTATACCTACCATTATTGAGAACTGTAGTCGATAATAGTCACTAAATATTTATTTTGTAGGGTCAACTGGATCCGGAGTTTCCGGGTTCGAACCCGACCGCGCGGCTGCGTTTTTATGGAAGAAAAACGCTAAGGCGCCCGTGTGCTGTGCGATGTCAGTGCACGCTAAAGATCGCCAGGGGGTCGAAATTATTCCGGAGCCCTCCACTACGGCACCTCCTTCTTCCCTTCTTCTTTCACTCTCTCCCTTGTCCCTTCCCTTACGGCGCGGTTCAGGTGTCCAACGATATACAAGAGAGATACTGCGCCATTTCCTTTCCCCGAAAACCAATTATGATTATTAGGGTCAACTGGAAAGTTTCTTGGCTAAAAGCTGACTGTGCAGTTTGACTGCAGCCAGGAAACTCCTACATACATTTGCAACGAGTGGTGGAGGAATTTTTCAAGCTCACACATACAATAGTTACATGACAAAAAAAATCGTACTTATGTGCATGGTCACAGTAACAAACTTTCGACTAGGTGTAAAAAACAAACATCTTTCGACTAAATGTAATAAACAAACAAAAAACTACTTTACGTTTATAGGGTTTGACGTCCCAACGCGACTAAGGCTGTGAGGAACGCCGTAGTGAAGGGCTTCGGAAATTTCGACCACCTGATGTTTTTTTAACGTGCACTGACATCGCACAGTACACGGGCGTCTAGAATTTCGCCTCCATTGAAATTCGACCGCGTGGCTGGGATCGAACTAGCGTCTTTCGAGTCAGCAGCCGAGCGCTGTAACCCTTTGAGCGACCGCGGCGGATCATACCAAAAAAAAAATAAAAACTGGAAAGGTCATACATGTGTTCAAAAGCAATAATGCCAACACGGAAGCAAAATTTTTAGTTATACCGAAGCCGACATAAAAAAATCACATTTCAATATAATATTTACTCAGCTGAGTTTTGGCGCACATCGTTGTATGCTTATGCCTGTTTAGCACAAGGGGCGGCTTATGTGACCTCTGTAATTTAACTTACACACAGAGAAGAGCCTGTCATCAGAAAATATTCACCGAGGTCTCTTTAATACTCGCTGCAACGTCATGATGTTTCTGATTAACAAAAAACGAAAGCCGCACCACGTAAGCGAACTTCCCTGAAATTAAGCCGTGCTTCACATTCCCGAAATAAAATGCTCCCTTATCCACCTTGTATATTATAAGCAGCCTGCAGACCTGACCGCAGTTAGCGAGTAAACATTTTTACTGTCCTTGATTTCAATCTAATTCGCATTCCCAGCGCAGCGTTCTTTCCAGTCAGTGTGATGAAACGGCTGAGCGGCCAAGCTTTTAATTGCAAGCTTGTATTGGAATCTGGTCAGCATTGGCAACATTTGGTTACCTATCCTTCGCACTGCGTGCCCTGCCTATGCCAATTCCTTCTTTTTCATTTCGACTAGGTTGTCAATAACTTGAGTTTGTTTACTAACATACTCAGCTCTCTTCCTGGCTCTAAAGGTTGCACCTATAATTTTCCTTGCCATAGTTCGCACCCTTGTTTTCAATTTAAGTTCAACAATTTTCGTTAGCCTCCATGTTTCTACACCATAGAAACGGCTGAGCGGCCAAGCTTTTAATTACGGCGGTGAGGAACAGAATATCTGGCGCCTTTTCTTTGCGCGTGAGTGAAAAACTCCTGCAGCAGCCAGTGTTGAAAGCGAAAGAAAGATACAAGCGAATAACCGCTAGCTATGTCTGCGATGACCACTTTGCGTTTACAGCGCCCTCTGTATGCCAGCCCCCACACCGGCTTTTCTGGCGTATGCAGTGGCAATATATAATAAGCCGTTGCATTTCCAGTTGTAACGCGGCGATCTCGGCCGTAAACGTGACCAGCCGTTAGAGGAACGTAGCACGGCGGCGACCACGACGGCCTGACGCCAAATGACGAGGATGCGGAGGCGTGTTGCTTCGGGGCATGCTGCGTGCACGGTGTTTCCTCCTGCGTTAGGAAGGCTGCCCACGCTTCGTCTGCGGCCGCGCCAGGGTGATGACCATGTCCTGCATTCCGTGCAGCTGCGGTATATCTCGCCAGGCGCTCGTATGCGCGAGACTCCGCAGACGTTGAGATGCGCCCCCGCCGCAGAGGTCGGGAAACACTGACATTTCGGGCCACCGCTGGATTCATTCTTCGCATGAAAAAAAAAAGTCCTAATTTGATCGCAGTGGCCTTTCCTTCCTTTTGGTCTTACTTGTCTATCCCCCTGTCGCTTCCACTCCCCTGTCCACAATCCTTTCTCGCTTCCTTCGTTTCTTACCCGCCGCGGTGGCTCAGTGGTTAGGGCGCTCGACTACTGATCCGGAGTTCCCGGGTTCGAACCCGACCGCGGCGGCTGCGTTTTTATGGAGGAAAGACGCTAAGGCGCCCGTGTGCTGTGCGATGTCAGTGCACGTTAAAGATCCCCAGGTGGTCGAAATTATTCCGGAGCCCTCCACTACGGCACCTCTTTCTTCCTTTCTTCTTTCACTCCCGCCTTTATCCCTTCCTTGACGGCGCGGTTCAGGTGTCCAACGATATATGAGACAGATTCTACGCCATTTCCTTTCCCCCAAAAACCAGTTATTATTATTATTCGTTTCTTTTTTTTAATTTCACTTTTCTGTTCCTCTTTCTTTCCTCCTTTCTCTTCTGCGTTCAGTCCTTTCTCTTTCTTTCTTTCTTTCTTTCTTTGTTTTTCTTTCTGTCTGCAGTTATTTATTTATTTATTTATTTATTTATTTATTTATTTATTTATTTATTTATTTATTTATGTCCTTTCGGTCCATGACTTTCGAAGCGCAGCGCCGCTTTCCGAAGCAGGCAACATTAACCGGCTGTCTCCGCTAGTCGTGCAGCAAGACCAAAACGAAAGCGAATGAAACGACACCAATGTACGCGCATCTGTGAAATCTTGATTCCTGATTTATGGCAACCGGTTTTCGTGGTCTTTATATTCCTTTGGGCGCTTAAAATACATTCCGTTGCGTTTTTTGGGCGTGATGGTGTTCGACACTACATGCTTTTCCCGGCTTTATTTCGTCTCCGTACTGCTCCGCATCTTCCTATTGCCATTGCTCAGCTTCGAGAGACTTTTGTCACTAGTGGTGCCGCTCGTCACAAACGTCACGAGAAATCCGTGTCCGAAATTTGGTACCCCTAAGCGGAAATTACCCAGGCGCTGGTAAAAGAAAGCTTCGACACGTGTGCTATGGAGCGAATTATACCGAGAGAATTATGACGTCATTTGGTTGAGAACCGTCGGACGGCACGGCACGCAAGGCTTCGGCTGTCCCTCTAGCAACTATTGCTGTGAAGGTATCATTGTGACGTAGATGCGTGCAGCAAGGTATCGCTGATGTGGCCGCAGATATGTACCCGTGATGACTTCTTATGGGGCGTGTACTGTCTTGAATACAATGTCATATTCACGCATAACATGTCTTGGTCTAAACACATTGATTACGTATGTAATAAAGCACTAAAAAAACTAGGTTATCTACGACGCACGCTACCCAATTCACCAAAAGACACAAAGCTACTGTTGTATAAATCTCTAATCCGCCCTGTTCTTGGTTACGCAGCTGTAGTGTGGAACCCGTACAAGCAATTCGAAATTAACATGTCTGAAGCAGTCCAGAAGAAAGCTGTGCGTTTTATATGTCATCGTTATGATCGCGATTTCTCACCCTCTTCTACACTTCTCTCATTGAATTTAACCACGCTGTCTGTCCGTTGCCACACTGAATCATTAAAATTCTTACATTGTGTCGTCAATTCCTCAGTAAGGCTGTCAGCTAACCACTACATTAACTTTGCACCATTATCATCTACAAGAAGTCATCACGAGCTTAATTTGATACCGTATTTTGCGCATGCTAATTTGTTCAAATTCAGTTTTTTCCCCCGTTCAATAGAAGCCTGGATTTCTCTACCTGGGTCCATTCGTTCTTGTCCATTTCAAAACTTTGTAACTGCCGTTGAAGACGCATAATAGCTGTGTATTCTTACCCTGTCGTTAACAGTTCCTTTCTTGTTTGATATTTCATTTGTGATTTTAACTTTTTGTAGTGCTCACTTTGTACATTTTGCTGCATTTTGTTTCCTTGCATTTTTGTGTTTTCCCACTCCTGCCATAGCGCATATAATTGCGCTGCAGTATGTATAAATAAAAAAAATAGTACAGCAGAATAAACGGGCTCCGTTCGCGTCTGATTACGCGCGCTGTTTCCAGCATGGTAAATCAGTCGAGAGCAAGGCCTTAGAAGCAAAGCAACGATATCCTACACTCTAAACAGAAAGGAGTAAAAAGTGAGTGCGCCAGGGGACAGCTTACTCTTTTTTTACACTCATATGGGGACATTACTGATTAGAGTGTAGGCGAAGGGTGTTTCTGAGGCCCTTTACTACCGCATATGATCAGGTATTACCTAATTATGTGCACAACCAGCGGGTTACAGAGTCGTTATTCTCTCAAGTCGCCACTGAAGCGAATGGCGCGGCCACAGAAAGAGACAAAACTCACTGACTAATTTTGTTAACCTGCATGTTTTGAAAATCAGATGCTCCTCAGCGCCCGGTGCGTTCGCGCATTGAATGGTTTCGCGCCACCGAGCGAGTATTACGCCATTAGCGCGCGCTGCGCACGGGAGCGAGAGAAATTGCGTTACCACTTGTCGAGCTAATGCGCGATTGCGGAAGACAAATCAAATTGCGTGCGCGGGGAACTACGGGAGAAAAGCGCGCGAACTGGGTGGTTGGATGGGAGAGTGGCGTTGGTCGATGATTCCTTTCACTATTACTTCTTGCGCGGAAATCCTGCCGGAGTTAGTAGAAGGTGTGTAATATAGATGTTCGAAGGGTGGCCAGCTAGAAATATAGCACTCGAGCTGCGCAGTGCGAAAGTCTGTATAAGCCAAAACAACCTATCGAACGTGATTAGTACTCTCTCGCGGCTTGTGCAGCCCTTCTCAAAAATGCACACTCCAAGGCATTTTCTTTTAAGTGATGTAGTGGCGCCCTCTGCAACCGAAGGAATTTCTTAGCTGTCGAAAGGTGACAACGAGGGCCTGTCTCGCCGTAAAAAAATTTCAAACGTCGATTATGCAAAACGAGCCACGTTAGTTGGCTTAGAAGGAATAACGGTGGGTCGTATATTTTTGGCAAAGGCTGTACATGTACGAGTAATATATTAAGGAACTTCTTCTTCCTCATGAGAATAGTTTTTTCAGTTCTGCGTCGAAGCTGAAAGGGCGATAAATAGCTGAATAAAATGCAGCGCACGGAAACACAAATAAATAAAACAAAAAAGACAGCATATTCATGCGGTGTTACATATTCATGAATTGTGGAGTCTGGAATTTGCCTTGGACATAAACATCATTATTTTTCTGAAGAAAACCCATACTTGCAAAGAAACTGCTTGTTTTTTTCATTTCTATGTGGGAAGAATTCTTTAACCGTGTCTTAAAGCAGCTCTGAAAGGGGCTCTAATAAAGTTGCAGTCTGCGCGTGGTGTTTAAGGACGCCGCTTCACGAATATGCTGTAGCATGAATTTTTTTCGTACGCTTTGTAGAAGCTGAGTTATCTACAGTCAAAATTTGAATTTCAGCGTCTTTGCACTTTTTCCTCCCCTCTCGTTTTTTTTTTTTTTTCACGCCGGAAGGTCGCCGCTCCTCTGTCGGCCCCACCTTTGGGTGCGGAGCTTCCTGACCTGCCGGAGCTATGTGGCTTATTGGCCGTGGCCATGGTAGCTGCCTGACGTCTGAAAGAATCTAACCGATAGCCATCTCTCAACATGTATACGCAGGTCCGAGCGACAGAGGAGGGTGCGTGCATGAAAAAGTCGCCGGGAAGAGCACGTCAACTTTCTCGTGTGATTGTGGGCTCTCTATTGAGTGTAGAAGTGTATTACTTGGCTCAGCTGTTCAAGACATCAGAATATACTTATTCAGCAAGTCGAGGTGTTTCAGAGCCCCTTTAATAAGGCGTTTCGGTTCACACTGCGGCCAACTGTGAGAAACAAAGGACTGGAATTTGTGAAAAAAAGTGTAAACGGATTTAGACAATTCAACGTATGTTTTCAGGTGTAAAGATACCAGTATGACGCGACTGGAAAGCGTCAGTTGTTAATCTCCTACTCTCTTTTCCGATTTCTTGCTCATGGCCGGCGTTCAGCCTCACTAAGTTTTTGAGGTGTTCATGGTTGCCTTGTGTTTGCCATATACAAATGCAAGGCCAACGAAGGTGAACAGGTGCAAACAAAAATCTCGAATTATTCTGTCGTGCCAGGAGCTTCATAAGATTGGTGTCTCTGCATAACGGCGACTAATCTCGCGAAGCTCTTCATATCAATTGCGTGTTGTGGCCTGCATGGCCAAAAACGCAAATCCTGCTATTGTAAACGCGCAGAACAAAAACACTGTAGCCTTGGTGCTTGTTTGCTAAGATGCCTATTGCGAGTCGTCATCAGATTGGTTCAGAGCTCAGAACTTCAATACTAACTGCAGAATCGTTCTGAGTTCTATCGACACGGTGACTTCGCTAGCACTACGATCTTATCCCCGTCTAAAACTAAGCGTAAAGTCTGAAATCGAACACCGGTTTCGTGTAAGACAATGGACGACGTCACAAGAATGATCAGACTGCACCATCCCGCAACGTGAGCCTTCATTACACGGTGTCTGCAAACTAGTTCCAGGCTTCCCGTTTTGCTTTCACTTAGAAAAAAAATTGGCAGTGGCTTAGCTCGGCTATGCCAGGATATACGTAACGAGAGGTACGTTTCCCTGGCTGAGCTTTTTGTGGTCACTGTTTGTTTAGCAATGAGAGACATTGGGCGTACACATCTTTTATTCATTTCGCTTGACAGAGACGAAGACTTCCCGATGATCTGTGAAGTAACATGTAGCAGTCTCAATTTTGGAAGAGTTAACCTTCTCTTGTCTATACTGCCGTTTAGCAGCGACTCGTCTCTCATTCTCTGCATGCATGTCAAACGTTGTGATACAGCCGCCAATTACATCTCCGCCTTTTATACGCAATGCTCCGCATGCGACGTGTGGTTCGAGTGATAGAGCGGCGTGCAACGAAGCGGCTACGAAGCACGCGGCGCACCTGTGGGGTCTTTCTGGTTACCATGGTATCGGCGCATGCGCACAACTGCTCATCCGCGTGACGTCACGCGCGGCTCCGACGGTCGAGCAGGCACGCGGCCGCGGCGACGGCGAAACGCACGCCGCACCTGCTACTCCTCTCCGGCTGCCTTGGTAACGACGCATGCGCACAACTGGCCTCTCCCGGTCACCGCAAAATGCTCTCTCTCTCTCACTACAAAGAAAAATGTAATTCAACTCGTTCCAAGCAAACAGGCTACTTTCGGTAACACGTAGAATTCGCTGCACCATAACGCGTGCTCTGTTCCCTCTATCCCTCTCCGTCGTCCTCCATCGCAACGCCAGAAAAGAAGACAAGCTCAAATAACAAAGGGGTTGCGTCAAAGGAGAGAACAAAGCTAAGTCTCCAGAGAATCTAGCGAGGTTTAGCTAAGCCAGCCTGCCTGGGTTCCAGCTATTTTCCTCTCTTCCTGAGCTGCCGGCATTTAGGGAAGCATTCTGTTCCAGCCACCGTGTCCTTTGTTTCTCAGCGCCGCCCATACTTCCCCCTTTGTTCTGGGACACTCCCAGAGAGATAGAGAGAGGAAGCGAGAAGGGGGGAGGGGGAGGCCGGCAAAAAGCCAGTCGACGCACTCCCATCCATCTTGGTCTTCGTAGGCCGCGGTCTTGCTCTGCCACCAGTCTACCCCGCAGGGAATTCGCTCCGCGCTCGCGCTGTTAATATACCTGCTTCTCCGTTTGCTCCTTCATCACTCGGAGTGCTGAACCACTAAGGGCCGATTGGTCACTTAAGAGAATAAATTGCGGAGCTTCGCTCGCCTCCCCCCCCCTCCCTTCTTATTCCCGCTTCTTCGCCTTTTTTTCTTTTTTTTTCTCGCTACTTCGCTCAAACCGCTGCTAGAATAACGCTATGTCTTGATGCTTCGCGTATTCTTTCTTTTTGAGGCGAGGGGAGAGGTGTGAGCCTTTACTGTGTGCTCGTTGCTGCATAGCCTCGTTACAAACCTGTGTAAAGGAAATGTCCAAAGGAAACAAAAGTAACCAAATTTATGACTTGCTTCTTTATATGCAAACCGAAAGCAAGCAAAGGCGAACGAAATAAAGAATGAGGCTGAAAAGGAAAACGAGCTTGGAGCTATGCGGGGAAGTACTCCATCTTTCGTTATTTTTTTTAAACTCTATAGATGGCGCTGTTGTGCTTGAAAAATCCGGAACAAGTTTTTCCTTCCTTCAAAGGCAACGGCATCGCTGGTCTTTCCGAGCCATTAACTCGATAACTTGCACGTTGAAGCAATCGCTTTTTTCTGTTCTTCGGTGTTGTATTATCCGGACATTATGAACAATGGCGTTAAGAGAAAGGTTGTGCAAACTTCCAGAACCTCGTTTGCTTTAGACTGAGTCATTCTTTGTTGACGCCGGTAATTCTGGAATTAAAGTTCGAGCAAGAAATAACGAGAGAAGAGCAACGCAAAGAGTTTAAGTTTCTGAGAGCGATAGAGAAATGATTGGTAAAACTAGCCTGTGAAGAGAAACCAACTTCAAAAACCACTAATCGAGAAGTTTCGCAAAAGGCTTAAATTATGTGAAACGCGCGTCAGGCTACGGCGCTGTGCCCATTAAGGGGAGGTCATTGCGAACGAGCTTTGATCTTATAACCACTATTTCATACTGGCATGACACACAAAAATGTGTCTTAATCATAACTTTATAGATAGCGAAAAAGGGTCTGATTTGGGGCGCCATTGATAAGTAACGAGTAGTGGGGTTGTATAAGTTTCGAGAGTTCCTGCGGCTGAGTTTCCGGTCGCTTCTTTACGCTTTTTTCTTCATTACCTACGACTTCGGTTTACCCCACGCTGTTATTGTTACCGCATGGTCGACCTTCGATTCGGTAGGATGAGCGGTAACAAAATAGTTTTTGTATAGGTTGTCTCGGTTCTATTTTCAGCTACAGCAACAGCAAATACAAAGTGGAAACGGTTAAGAACCCAGCCTGCTTTAACCCGTGCTTTATTCGCAGTTAGTCTCGCTTTATTTAATTGGTTTAATGAGGTTAACGTCCTAGAGCGACTCAGACTATGAGGCACGCCGTACTGGAGGGCTCCGGATTATTTCAATCAACCGGCGTTCTCTAAAGGCACCGACATCGCGCAGTACGCACGGTCTAGCATTTCGCCTCCATCAAAATGCGACCGCCGCGGCCGGGATCGAACCCACGTCTTTTTGGTCAGCAGACGAGCACCATAATCACTGAGCCATTGCGGCAGCTACGTTATTTATTTGGGGCAGTTCACAAAGCTCGCCGCACCTGAGCTCATTTTGAAATTGTTACGAACCGTAATTATTGCTTGACTGGCTATTGTTATTGGCCTTCGTATGCTGCTCTGCCAAGAAGTGTTAGAAAGGGGTCATAGTGAAAAGAAAATGTGTGGTAAGAATCCTGAAGCTGTTATAATTAAAATTATGTGAAGACATTATGTTATCATTTTTTTACCATCATGTTGTAGATAAGGAAGTCTGAGTTTATATTTTATTTTGCATCTAAATCGAGTTTTAAGATATATTCTATATCGACCATGTGGAAACTTTAACTTTTGTTAACTTTTTATATCACATTAACTATTGCATTTTTTTGTCCTTTCATCATCAAGGGAATTTATTGATCGTATGTTCGCATCACCACCTCCTCCCTTTTATGTAAAGGCATCTTTGGCTTTTGAGGTATTTGACCAAACTAGTAGGCATAAACAAAGATGTTAACATTGCACGTTTACATTATAAATTCTATTTACTGTGTTCAAACTTTCTAAACCAACAGGCCTAGTAACATGTGCCTTGTCGTTGTCGCGGATGACAAATAAGAACATGTGCGTTACGAACTTTTGAACAATAATCTCATTAGCCAATCACAGCGTGTTCAGGTAATATTCCGTAAAACCGACACGAAATTTTTCCCGCTCTCGTGTTTTGAATGCTTCCTGTCGGTATACAGTGAATGACCTGATAAATCGCACATGCTACGCTGCCTGTGATTCTTGTTTTATTTATTTAATTTGGGTAGGGAAGCAGCTAAGTCTCTTTTTGTTTGCCTTTAACAATTTCAAGTAGCCAGAGTTTCACAACCAAACTTTCCCGCGCTTTTTCCTGGCCCTTCGGCGTCCCTGATTGGTCCAGTCGAGGTGACCGCGTGGCGTGACGCAGGAAGAGAACGCGAGGTTTCCGACCCTTCACGAGCACGCGTCCCGGGGCTAATGGTGATTGAAGAAGGTTTTTCCATCCAGGACTCGGAGGCCGACATTTGCAAGAGGAGGAGGAGGAGGAGAGGAAACGAGGATCTGCCCGGTTAATATCGCGCGAGCGAATTGGCGGCGCATCGAATGCGGTGCTGCATTACGCACATATGCGGCCCTGTTCCCCATTGTTCTCTCATTTCAGGCCTCGGTGTTCCCCGTCCCTGATACTTGCGTGCAGCGCGGCGCGCACACACTGCAAGAGCAGAATTCTGCGTGCTTGCTGCGGCTTACGAGGTGCGGAGTGGGTCGGTGTTTAGACAGCGCTGACACACGTGCACTTGATGTGGTGAAGGATGAAAATTTCAGTCGCAGTCAACCAGTCAATCAATCAATCAATCAATCAATCAAAAGGTCGGTTGGTCAAATAATCACTCAATTAATCAGCAAAATAAGTCGAACAGGTAATCAGTCAAATAATCAGTGAGTCTGTCAGTCAAATAATCAAACAGGCGATCAGTCAAATAATCAATCAGTCAATTAATGAATGAATGAATGAATGAATGAATCAATCAATCAATCAATCAATCTCTCTAAAATAAGAAGACAGGTGAAGTTGGCGCCACAAGACGCAAGGTAAACGAAGCAGTGAAGACAAGCGCATACATTGGCACGTCATATGACTCAAAAAGCGCTAATGCACACAACACGTAACCTTACGCTTCTAAGCTTACCTCAGGTTCGAAAAAAAAAAAATCTAGAAAGAGGAGCCCGTTCAGAGCTTTTTCGGGAGATAAAGAAAACAAATTCGACAGAGAAGTTTGGGCTGTGCTGCATAAAAAGGAAGGCCACGCGTCTAGCCGTAATACGCAGTTGTTGAACGTGTTCCTTTACTCTCTCCTCATAGAATAACTCTCGAAGCGAGCTTCCACTACACTGCACGCAACTGCGCGCTGGTAGGAATCGCAAGGTGCAACGAGCCAGCGCAGCGCTATCGGCCGACGCTTCCGGTGATGGGTTTTCCAATCGGTCTCACCCATCTAAGTTAACGGGCACCTTCGGTCCGAAAATGCCTACATGGGTGAGGTGCGAGTCCGCACTGCGAACTTGACTGACCCACCCTTAGTGCCCTCCCTCGTTTGCCCCCCCCCCCCCCCCCCCCCGCCCCCCCCCTCTCTCTCTCTCTCTATGAAAAGTGAGCTGATTCCGCGTATTCTTCTAAAAAAATGCTAATCGTAGAGGGCGCCAGCCGTTATGCGCGTTCGTCTGCGCCAGAATGTGGGTCGACTTTCGCAAACCGACCTCGCCGGCCGCGACTCGCGTGAGAAGGGAGCAGGTGCGGTTCTCAAAAAGGGGGGGGGGGGGGGGGGGATGTGAGGCTCTAACTACACGGCAGCCCTCGAACTCTGGCCGGCTCTTGCAGTGTAGTTTGGCGGCGCGAATTAGAGAACGCGTTGTTAGAATGATACGAGGCTCGAGCGAGGTACGAATCGTCGAAGTAACCACGAAGGCTTTGTGGAAACTGCCTAAGGTTGTAATCAGTCGTAGTGGCGGTTGCTATCATTGATGGGGAGAGTTTAATGCGATCTTAATTGAGCACTTGCGCAGAGATCGATGCAGAAATCGTATTCAGAGCGTAACAGTTGAGGTTGTCATGCACAACATAAAATGCGTATTTTTAATGCGATGGGCCTTTCAAGTACTTTCCCCGAGATCAGACACGAATGGTTTGCACAGAGCAGTTAATGACTGTTGTGGTATTCAAGCCTGGCTGTACCAATAATACGTACTGCGTCGTTGACATCAGGCTAATCGAACGCAGTGCTGAAACTAGCCGTAGACATTTACATGACGGACGCCAACAGTCATCGAAACCAAGATGAACTCAACAAATTAAAAACAAAAGCATGCCCTATGCTCCTCGGTTTTGGTGACTGTTGTCTTCCTTCATGTATGTCATAACGAGCTCCTCTCTTCCTTTTTCTTGCCTGCCTCGTTGGACATTTAATTAGACGTGAGTAAGCAGTTACCCTGAAGAGCTCACTACTGATCTACCCCCTAAGTACGATGTCCTGCGGGGAAATGACTTCAGTGCCTCTCAAGTCGAGTGCGGATACCTTCAGGCCACCCTCCACCCTGAACGACTTGTGTCATCGTGTTTTAATATTGCCGCATAATTTCCATCTCCACTCGCTCGAGCTCCTGCAGGTGTCGCGGTGGTAGTGCTGCATCGCAGATGAAGGGATGATAGCGGTGCTACAAAGCGTGCGTCTAAGAGGGGAAAGCGGTTTGCTGGCTCTATTGCATCTTTCATGGCAGATGTAGCGGCTATCTATCTATAAATGGCGCTAAGTCGCTGTCAGAGGTCGGAAAGTGCGTGTTTTTGAGTCTGGCTGCCGAACATGCTCAAAACGAAAACACTGATCGAAGTGTGCAACGAATCGCTAGCATCACAAGTACCTTAAAAGCTTCCCCTTGGTTGAGACATGCACCCAATTCTCCACATTAAAGTTTTTGTTTGTTTGTTGTTGTTGTTGTTAGCCTTTCAAAGTATGGCACGTGCCTACGCTGGGGGATCGACCAAGAATCGGGCGGCAGAGGTTGCTGTTCACCTGAACTCAGTAAAGGCCAAATAAAAGCATGCGGGAAAGCAACACTGGTGGATTTTATTAAAGCAGCAAATCAAATCAAGCAAATCAAGTGGAGGTCTATCGTCCTTTTGTTTTTGTCCCATGTTCTTTGCGGTTGATGATGTTATTTGGTGTCCGCTCGTGCTGTTACAAGCGTCGCGATTATGTTGTTTTCAGCGTACATTGGTCAGGAATGCGGTATAGAAAAGGCAATATATTTTATCACTTCAAGTGACTGCTAAGTCATTGTTGAGTGCTATGGAACAGCAGAATTCAGTGATCAAAGTTTCTTTCCCATTAGCGATAGATATGAGAGAGCGAGATAGAGTAAACTTTGCCGCTGTGATAAAGGAGGCTGGTGCCGGAGTCGTCAGACAGGGGTCCTCAGTCCATAGCGATAGATATGAACTCACCGTGATTGAGTGAACTCGGGGCAGTTCTGAAGAAACATTTACAGTTTTACCGCACATTTTTATTTACCTCATAACCAAGATTTCGTTCTTGATATGAATGCGCTGAAGCTTTATGTAAATCGTACTGAAACTAATCCGACATTGTAAGATTGCAACAGAAGACATGCCTATACTGAAGCGGAAAATTGCCTTTTCCAGCTCTGCCCAATCCTGCTTAAATAAAAACGGTCCACTTTCCTCAGCGAAGCCACAAGGAAGCAAAAGTGACGAATCAAGTACACCGTAACAAAGTCGCCCGTTAAGCCGCCGAGGTGTATGCAGGGTCAATCACAAAAATATAGACCCTAATTAGTATTCAATCAATCATTACTACCACGTGTGAGTGAAAATTATGCTTTCTTCTTCGAAGTAGTTTTATTTGCTAATCCTTCCAATGATGCTTTCCAAGACACGTCCAGCTTTCTTGGCCAAAAATTTCTAATACTGGAATATTGTAAGGTACTGCTATAAAAATTTTGAAGGCAAAGGCTCATTCTGCCTATGCGTAGTGAAATGTTTTTTTTTTTACCTAGTTAGCGGGAACCTAGTTTCTTTTACTGTAGTAAAAACGTTAAGAGCAAAAAAAAATACAAGACTGCCGAGGCGAGATCTGCGGACACATTAATTCTTATAATGAATTATTACGATATATAAATAGTGCGTTCATAAACTCTTTCCTGTTGAGAAGTGCTTTTGTTCAGAACTGTTGGTTGCGTCATTGCAAATGTAGACATAAAATGAAATGCTCAGTTTGATTTAAGGGATCGCTTTTTATATTAGTCGTGCCGTAGCTGTTCGGAGACTCTTGAGGGCAGGCATCCCTTTGGAAATGTATGCTGTTTGGGTGAAACTAATTTACTAACAAGGACTTGAGTGCTTTTTTTTTGTGCGCGTAAGACCAGCGTTGTCCAAATCTGTGGCAGTGTACAATACAAAAACAGTTTGGAATTCCGAGTATGAGATATGCGCCGCGTCTCGCGAGAGTTAGCTTGAAAACAGACTTCCCTATTAATTTATGGACCCGCCGCAGTGGCTCAGTGGTTAGAGCGCTCGGCTACTGATCCGGAGTTCCCGGGTTCAAACCCGACCACGGCGGCTGCGTTTTTATGGAGGAAAAACCCTATGGCGCCCGTGTGCTTTGCGATGTCAGTGCACGTTAAAGATCCCCAGGTGGTCGAAATTATTCCGGAGCCCTCCACTACGGCACCCCTTTCTTCCTTTCTTCTTTCAATCCCTCCTTTATCCCTTCCCTTACGGCGTGGTTCAGGTGTCCAACGATATATGAGACAGATACTGTGAGACAGATACTTTCCCCAAAAGCCAATTATAATTATATATTAATTTATGGGACGGAATTGTGCGTGAGCCATGTATCTTTCCTGTCAAGAGCTGGATGGCGTCGAATAACAACGAACAAGAAAAAGTTTTGTAGAAATGAGCTTTTTTGTTTATTGCCCTTGGCTTCCTTCTTTATAATTTATCACAACGTTCCAGCTCAACAGAATTTCCTTTGCTCAAGTCTTGGTGAATTTTTCATCAAAATAATAATTAGAAGGAGGAGGATATAAATAACAGTAACAAATAGAACAAGCTTTAGTAGCATGCATTTGAAAAAGTAACAGCAGCTGGAAAAAAAAGCAATGTTCTGCAGGGTAATGATTACTCCGTTAAGAACGCGCAGGAGTGAACGAAATAAGCATGGGTAATTTTGCGCTCTGTTAAGCGTCTCTGAGGCATCCTAATTTTATGCGCTTATAATTTCATCTTGTGGCCAACTTTTCGTTTAGGTAACAAGAAGAGCTTTAGGAAGGAACTATTTCTTTGTTGAGAAGGAACACGCGTCGCGGTCGCAAATGCAAGCGGATCTTCATTGCAGATTACCTGTTTATAAAAACTGATTCCTCTGCTAAGAACGAGTGAGCGCAAACTTAGGTTTTGACTAAGCAGAAGACTATGGAGGAAAAAAATAAATACAACAAAAGCCACACTCCATTGTCCTGATTTCTGCCTCTTCTCTCTCTCTTTCGGCAGGGAGAGTTCATAAATTAATCACCCGCTCACGGACATCCCTTGCAAGCCTAGCAAAGCAGCGAGCACAGGCCAGCGTACGAGCCAGCGCAAGTAACAGTAATGAATTTGAATGGCCGCTCGCTCTCTCACTCTCCGCTGCAGCACCTACGACGGCGATACGCGCTCGACCTCATCCCTAAAGTCCACATGCAATGCAAATAGACTCCCGGCGCGGGATCGCTACAAGCACCTCCCCTTCCTCCTCCACTCTCCCTCCTTATCCCCTTTAGTGGCGCCCCCTAGCGACCGAGCATCTCGCTTTCAGAAACGTTAGCCGCGGTCGTTATCGGAGGGGACTTTGTGGCGCGTGTAGCGCGGTGCTGTTTCGGAAATGAGCGCAAAGTGCAGCGACAGAAAGAAATAGAGAAAGCGTTAGCGTTAGAAAAAGCAGGCTAGATGCCTGTGTATATATATTTATATACACACACAGGTAACCTGGCGCAAAATGCAGCCCCCCCCCCCCCCCCCCCCTCTTGTCAGCCTCACACAAAGCCTCCGCACGCGCGCAGCGAGCTGGAGCTAGAGCGCAGCACGTGGCGCTATAACGGCTTTCGCAGGCTACGTCATCGTTTCCTCTCCCTCCCTTCGCCTGAAGGTGCTTTCTTTTTCTCTATTTATCAGCGGTACGCGATAAAGGCGCTGCGGTTTATGCGCTATGTCGCTCGTACACCTGCGTTTACGCGTCGCGCTCTCCTACGTCGGTGGGCGGTTACTCTCGCCCTCAATGCGCGGTCGCAGCGTTCGCTGCGCCGGCTCCTCGCGTCGCGCACCTGCCTAGCCTGCGGGCCGTCGACGGGGTTTATGGCGGCCGATGATGCCGTCTCCCGGAATGGCGGTTTAAGTCCGCTCCCGCATGCCGCTTCTCTCCGCCGCACTAAGCTCGCGCCCGGAGCGCAGATCTATCCGGGCTTCTGTATGGCCAGATAAGGCAATCGTTGTATACGCGGGGCTTTGGTACCGGCCCTAAATGCGTTACGGTGTTTGGTCGTATGGGAGGGAGGTTTCCTTCGTAGCGAGTGCGTGACTATGCAGTTTTGTGTTATTTTCGTTTGTGGTGAAACGTCTTAAAGAAAAAGAAATGCAGGCATTTTACTACCTGGGTTAATTGCGCTAGTCCTGCCGGTGGCTATTCTTTTCATGAACATGCATGCGTGTACGTGCGCATACATGTGTGCACACATTTTGTTTTTAATCATTCTCCTTAATTCTAGTATATTGTATCATGGAATTCACTCTTTAATAAAATCTACGAATTGCAATAGCTCTTCGGCTGTAGCGAATTTCAAGCCTTAAATTTTATCTCAGGTCACTTCCCTGCTTCGAAGCCACCAATCTTCTATCCGTCTTTTCACTGACCTTTACTTCCAATAAGGTCAGCAAGGTTGAGCACCCCTAACGGCTAAAGAGTTGGATTTTAGGAGCGCCCCTTTGAAGCGAGGTTGTGGCAGCAGCCATTATTCTCATCGTTTAATGAGTCAGAATTAAAACTGCCGTTTTGGCACAAATTGACCACCCGCCCGCTGAGACTTTCAGGCTTCGCCAAGAGCGGAATGCGGATGGGTAGAAAGTGTAGTCCGAGTGTGGTGGTACAGAAGGCAAGTGGAGAGGGGATAGGTGGAAAGGAGGACCGTGGAGAGGTAGAGAAGTGGCGAGGAGGACAAGGTCTTTCCGCGATGGCGCCTCGCATTCGATCACGACCGCTTTGCATAGTGAAGTGGAGCGCATAGTCGCGACATTCCGAGTCTCTGCCACGATGTGTCACATATTGACATATAGTGTGACATATATTGGCATCGATCGTCTGGGACTTTTGTTCTTCTTATTCCTCCAACCAATCTCTCTAATTCATGGGTACCAGAAAATTCTTTCTGAAAGATAAAACAAATTTGATTGACCAATTCCAGTTTTGATTTCTGACCTTGTATTCTTACGTCGTTGCGCTGTTCTAGAGATTTAGCAACTGCAGAGCGCTCCCTTGCGACTCCTTTCGGCATCGCATGCAGTCCGGATTAAGCCGCAGCCATTAGTGGTTCCGTGCTTCCGAGTGATGTCTTCGGCCATCCCAGTCGGTCTGTTGCCTCATAGTTTGAACGCATCCCTGTGAACAGGACACCGACGTGTTGTTTATCGCGTGCTAGCACCGCAGCCCGCAAGGTTAATCTCAGTCTTGGAACTCAGGCGGAGGAGAGCACGCCTGTCGTGCAAGTAACGAGCGGAATCTCCCTCGGATGATGATTTCTCGCGTTGCCACAGCGCCCCCTCGGCACCGAGCCGACTCGCAGCCCGGTGCGCCATGGACCACGCCCGGGCGGCTGCACGTGCTACCGTTCCCACGACGACTGCAGCAGGTTGCGTGCGTGGTCTGCAGATGCTCGCTGGATGCGTGTTCGGGTGCTCGTCTGACGCGCCGTCTTTCTTCGCTGGAGGTTTCCCAACTGTTGACTCGCGTTAACGGCTGCCGGGTCAAGGGTGGCAGCGAAATACCCGTCTGTGAAGCGGGGGCCTTCATTCGAATTTTATTCGCTTGCTTCGGGCTGGAAGTCTTCATTTAGGAATGAAGATTGTTAAGCGGACTGTATTATTCTTCAGAAAGAGAAACTGCGGGTACCCTTTTTAACGCGGATTCGTGATGGGCGATAATCATTGAATCCTGTCACGTTCGACACAGGTTAAACCTTCCTTACTGCCGCAATGCAGAGATGAGCAAATAATTTTTGAAGGATATGGAATCTGAGTGTACATGCTTTGCTAATCAACAAGCTTGGCCTACCACTTCGCATGTTAAGCTCAGGTGCTGTGACAAGTGAAACTGCGCTTAATGAGAATAACGCAAAGACAAATCAGATAGAAACATCATGCAGACTTCAGTGTGTGTGTGTGTGTGTGTGTGTGTGTGTGTGTGTGTGTGTGTGTGTGTGTGTGTGTGTGTGTGTGTGTGTGTGTGTGTGTGTGTGTGTGTGTGTGTGTGTGTGTGTGTGTGTGTGTGTGTGTGTGTGTGTGTGTGTGTGTGTGTGTGTGTGTGTGTGTGTGTGTGTGTGTGTGTGTGTGTGTGTGTGTGTGTGTGTGTGTGTGTGTGTGTGCGCGCGCGCGTGTGTGTGTGTGTGTGTGTGTGTGTGTGTGTGTGTGTGTGTGTGTGTGTGTGTGTGTGCGCGTGTGTGTGTGTGTGTGTGTGTGTGTGTGTGTGTGTGTGTGTGTGTGTGTGTGTGTGTGTGTGTGTGTGTGTGTGTGTGTGTGTGTGTGTGTGTGTGTGTGTGTGTGTGTGTGTGTGTGTGTGTGTGTGTGTGTGTGTGTGTGTGTGAGAGAGAGAGAGAGAGAGTGAGAGAGAGAGGAGAGAGAGCGGTGAAGAAAGCCAGCCGGCTCTTTTTCTTTCGAATGGGTGAGGCGGGCAGCCACGCCTTCTCTCTGCAACTACGGCCACATGAAGACGCTAGCTTCTATATCGCCACCATGTGACTTTTTGCCTTAGGACATAGCAAACTGTGCACTCGGACTGTATTCGTGTCGTCCAGGGAACGCATTTTATGACCCAAAATGCCCCTGTGCTACTCCAACCTTTTTGTAAACAATCGCCATGTGTTTACTTGCGAGCACAAGTACGTTTTGCTGGCACTTCGAACATCGCAATATGCATGCTTCCCGTAAGTCGCTCAGATATCTAGCTGGCTTTCCAGTGCACCGCTTACTATTAGCATGCCTTGTTGCTAAACCCCGCGTGAGCTGTACACCCTATCGGGCGCCAGGATCTGATGAGAGTCTCTGTGAGGCTTCCTTCTTGTACGCAATAAGCGAAAACAGCTGTGTGCTTCGACTCTGGCCATCCACGAACCAAGTCTGTTTTCGTCTCGTCCGAGCTGAGGTCGTTGGCTCGTCGGAGCAGGGGCTTAGCAGAGCGGTGCCCTCGGCCCGGGCTGTAGACTGAGACGGTGCCTGTCGGTGCAGCGGCAAGCTCAGGGAACCGTGAGCAACAAAGCGGGTTTTTGCTCTTCCTCTGTGACCGGCCGGGTCCTTTTATAGGCGCAGAGCTCTGTCTTGTGTCCAGCGGTGCGTCGCGACTAATGAACTTCGCGTGTTGACTTTCGTGTAGAGTTCTAATGAGGAAGTAGTTGCAGCTTGTTTTATTAGGCTTCCTTTATGTGTTTTCTTATCTTACAGCATGCGATTTCGTAGTTGGACCGATCCCGCGCTTCTATCTGCGAGAAAATGAGGTTACCAACTAGTTCATCTCCGTAATATATTAAGCTAAGTTTGCAGAAAAACCTTCTTGTCAAAGTTGGCGTCTCTCTCCTGAAAGCAAGGTAATGCTGTAAGCGAAGCTCGCGTTTGTTTCAAACTGCCGAGGGTAACGGCTTTTCATTGCTATTACCGAGGACGGCATGTTTGGAATTTAATTTGCCTTTTTACTTGCCGCCTGGACTGCGGTATCTTACTTAAGGGCGAAGCTTCAGTCGGTCCTAAATGTAAATTTGAGCGCTGTTGGCAGATTAGCACTAGGTTCCCGTGGCAAAACCACAAAGGAGGCGGAATAGGGTGACATGGGTTGGCATCATTTGAAGCGTTGAACGCTCAGAGTAAAATATTCTATGCAGCACGACTGAGAAAGCTTGGACGACAAGAGGAGGGCTTCTAAGGTATTTAAATGCTTTTGTAGAAGGAGCGTTGGCCCACAATGATAGAAAAGGATTGGAAGCCTAACAACTATGCATGCAGGTAACCACGATGGAGAAACAAAGAGTTTAAAATGGCAAGCAAGAAATGCAGGCGTTTAGAACTGGATTAATAGAACAGGAAAAAATGTAGAATCTAGTCCCGTACACAAAATGGAAAGACAAATCAGGAAATAATTGATTTACGATAACTAAAGAGGAAGCGCCCGACTCTTTGAAACGATATCAAGGTGCCTTAGAATGCGGAACTGCGAAAAAAAAATTAACCTTGATGAGACTTTTACAATGTATGGTACATCTTTTAAAAAATTGAAAATATTTTACTTGAATGTGGAAGTATCCATCCAGATGTCAACGCAGGCACATTCACTCTCCCTGAGGCCCTAGGGCTTTGAGATAACGAAGGTCAAGTGAATTAATCTGCGGCCGAAGTTAGCGAAAAGCGATTGGAACACTGGTGGCTCGAAATCAAGGCGCAAGGATACAAGTTCAGGGCTAAATACTGATCAAACGTAAAAGTCACTCTAATTTATATGTAAAGAAACCGTGCTAATTTTTAGATAATGCTACTAAATTTCGTGGATTGGATAGAAAAATACTAAAAAAAATAAATACCGAGCATGGTGACACCTTCCATCACACCGTTTCTAAAGAGACGCTCCTAATATCCATCCATCCATTCATGTATTCATTTATCCATCCAAAGTGAAATTAGGGCAGTGTACTGTGTTGCATAAAACTGACCGGCACCACTGACCCAATTTTAATACAGTTAATTGTCGTTGATTCGTCCCCGATTTGTACCAAAATATTCCCCGAATTACGTGGAGTTCGAATTCAGAGTAATCTTAGATGGCGACTGAAAAAAAGCCATCAATCTGAGTAAAGCGAAAATTCCAATTACGCGTGTTCCAATTAACAATATTTTCCCCTATGAATTGTGGAAGCTCATTTTCGGGAGGTTCGCGAGTCCCATAGAGCCCGCTTTGGTTCCACCCAGATTACGCGTTGTTTCGTGCGGGCTCATTGGGGCTCATTTCATTCCGCGAGTGCAACCTTCACGTGCCCGCGTCGTCCTTCGGCAAATCGTTGTACGGGGCCCCGAACGATTGCGACGTGAGGCCCGTTCTCATCATCTCTACCGACGGCAGAGCTGGGCGCAGTGTTCAACTCCGACCTTTTACGGCGCGATACCACCCTGCGCCCGCCTACGGCAATGAAGCTGACGTACGCCTGTACTACTTCTGCAAATGGCCCCGAAACGTGGTCCAACACGCGGACTGGATGCGCGGCTTTGACGGTCGGGAACAATCTCTGAAACGACAATCTAGCACCAGAAATCGCTGGCAAACCGGCTTTTACCTTAACATTAACTCTCACTAGTAATTGATGATCGACGCTTCTATACACTAATTAAGCCCGACCTTATATACACGCCTACCACCCCATCACCCACTCTTTATTACTCCTCGCGCGATTTCCGCCTAACGTTTGCACGCACCTTATTTTCTTGTCGTACTATATAGTAAATGAATACTTACTATATATAGTGGCAGCCTAATCAGCAGTGTAAAGCTGCTATAACACCTGCAGCTCTGTGCACCTTTTCGTTTGCCCTCTTTACTGACATAAAAGTTTCCGGCGCTGGCACAATTTTTACTGCATAGTTTGTTTTTAGTTTTCTACACCTTGTGATTTTTCTATAAGATCACTAGAAAAGTTCCTTCCTTGCTTGCGTCAATGGTGGGGGTTACTGCATACAATACATTAGGAGAAAAGCAAGATGAAGTTACCCTAAACGGGCCCCGCAGGATAAGTAGCTGGCCGTTCCCTACCTATAGGTATAAAGCCTGTTACAAAGAAAGCCCCCGGTTACTCCCGTAGCCTACCACCCACCCTCGCATTAAGGCTTCGATGAATGTCACCATTACTCCTCGGCGCAAACACCGACGACATCTCTCTGCCCATCTTAGCTAACGCACGCTGCACGAGAACGACCGCGTCGAACTCAGCAGCAAGCACAAACAGCGTGCATCGGCTGAACCCGACTTCCGTTCCACGTGTTGCCTTGTTCTGGGCAAACGCATTAAGGAAGTGGAGCTATCCCTTTCAGCTGGTGGGGACTATATCGGGACCAGTCTCCGTTGCTGTCATTTCACCCAGGTCCACCCACCCGAAGCACTTAGCCGGATAGCTGTGGAACGTGAGACGTGTGCAGTGCTTGTATCCATAGTGGCGATTTCGAGCACCCCTGGGGTCGGCTAACAATGGCAATCTGACGTTGCTTCTCTCGTGTGTACTGACCTCTCCATCCGTCACAAAGCTTAAGAAAGGGGAAAATAGGAGCTGGTTTCTTGTTACGGCTCCATCGTAAGTGCGCAAAGCGTATGAGCTCGCAAATGTTGGAAGAGGTGTTTCTTTCGGTGCAGATAAATAGCCTTTTCTCATTGCGTTCCTGCAATGACCCGTTCCTTCTTAGTACTGGGTAAGTAAGAAAGAGAAAGAGAATTGGGGTGACAGGGAAAGAAGCACTGCTTTCATTTGAGGTGGTTAATTGAACCTGCAGTATCCGATTGAGGTTGTTGTGACTCGCGTCTTGAGAAACAGTGAACGAGTAAAGTACGAAGCCAATTACATGTGGTGCCGTGAGCTAGAACAGAAAATTGCCATGACCTAGGTAATGATTGTAGCCTCGAAGCGGAATCTTGTTTTTTTTTTCAAGCAAAATGATAACCTCTGAAATTTCGCCTTTCACGTAGATGCCCTCGAAGGCTATTGTTATAATTAAAATAAACACTCTTGAGGAGTGCATGTCGCACCCAGAGCAGTTATGCCAGTATTCTGCGCAGAATAAAATTGGTCATGGCCTTCGTACAGCAATACGTTCGATGTGCGATTTTTCTAGACTACTTCGCGTCACATGCGGTGGTACACCATCTGGAAATATGCGAACGTGTTAAGTGACCTCCTATTCTTGATCGCGATGGTAAAAGATTAACGGCAGACATTTCACCAAAAATGTGCTCGGTCCCCGCTAACTAAGCGCATATGTAGCGTGAAATCCGTAAATTTCACTTTTCGCAAATCTAAGCTAATGCAGAACCGAAAAATCGTTTTTCTTTTAAATACTATATCGCCTTCATACCTTGCGGAAACAACGCTGAAACGGGTTTCGCTTAAAGTTTTAAGCTGTACTTTCACAAGAATTTTTTGGCGTGCTTTTAGAGCAACAAGTACACACGTTACAGGACAGCGTTTTGCAAAGCAATCTCGGAAAGTTCAGAGGGCTGTAAACTACCGCGGTATTCGCGCAAGCCGGTGCGAAATGCATTATTCAGAGCGGCGCAGTTCCCGCGCGAAGCTCCCGAGGGTCTGATTTGGCCGCCGGTGCCGCAAATTTATTAACGTCGTCAGGACTGGCTCGCAGCGCCGTCTGCATCCCGTGGGAATTGCAGGTTGGAGGACGTCACCAGTCACGCGAAATCTTCGCATCCATTAGTTTTAATAAGGCCTGCGAAGGAGAGATACTTCTGAAAATATTGCGTGCTGTTTATAGGCGTAATTTATCGCACACTTTGGCCGTAGTGTCGTAGGTTAGTACGACTTTAGTTCACAGTTATTAATATTTTTGTTTGTTATTTAGCGCAGTTTGCGCCATGAAGGCATAAAGAAAGTAGGTTTGTGAATTAAACAAGGGAGATGAGTATATACATGAAAAGAGGTTTACATATCGAATGAAGTCTGGGAGAGACTGGTAATGCGGTCCCTACGTCTAAGAGGCACAGGATGCACAACGGTCCGGCCAAAGTCCAAAGTGCCGCATTGTCGTGATGGCATCGCCGGGTTTGTATTTATTCCACCTACGTTCCACGAAGAAAAGCCGAAGCGACCTTGAGGACGCGATAACAACGAAACGACAAAGTTCCAGCGGTCATTACGCTATATACCAACGAAAATGCCATACAATCAGCAGCACAGATAAGGAGCGAGCTAATCGAACATATATATTCTTGAAAAACTAAAACGTGAGCCTTTATTTGCGATGTCAGTGCACGTTAAAGATCCCCAGGTGGTCGAAAGTATTCCGGAGCCCTCCACTACGGCACCTCTTTCTTCCTTCACTCCCTCCTTTATCCCTTCCCTTACGGCGCGGTTCAGGTGTCCAACGATATATGAGACAGATACTGCGCCATTTCCTTTCCCCCAAAAAAACAATTATTATTATTATTATTATTAGCCTTTATTTGGAAATATCGGATACTGAGAATAATACGTATTGCATGCCTCGATCGCATGGTGTCTAGAGGCTTAAGAGCTACTCCCGGGTAGCTAGTGCCATCTGCGCCCTCAAGGTGATCTGCGCATGTGCTCTTCGTCGCGCGGATTCCCGGTACTCCGGTAACGGTGCTGGTAGCACAGTATGCTAAAGGTGTCTCATAAAGGCACACATACGTTTGTGTAGCGGTCAATGACGTTCAGAGAGCCCGAATCGGCACGCACCCGCGTGTATACTTTTATACTGCACGCGCTTGTAGCTTCACATCATCTTGCACAAAAAAAAAACTCAGGGGATATAGCAGGAAGAACATCTAGACGAAAGGAAGCAAAACAATCCGAGAAGCAATACAAGGCGTTATGCAATCGCACGTTTTATTGTCGCGGCAAAAGAGTATCTTCAGCAAAATTTTGTCACCCTTCCATGGTTGGCTACTTTATTCCCCAACGACGCAAGCAGGTGCTTACGCGTTCACCTCGCAAGCATTCGATCAGCTCGTAAGCAAATGAGGCGAGAATCGGCTCGTGTCAGCGAGAGATACAGGAGGCGTGACTGGCTTACTCCTGCCGCACGTTGCACAAGCGTCGGTTTTGTTGGAAGGCGCAGTGGAGTCCGAAAGCAAGGGCGGTGGATGCTTATTGCTTTTAGTCGTTCACCGTCGCGAAGAAAGTTTACGACCCCTTGCGTCATCGTTTAAAACTACGGGGTCGAACAGGAAAGCTCGACCGCGTTGGACGCATCACAATCCACACCGGCTAGGTCCCCATTTCCTTGCTCTTCGAGAGAGAGAGAGAGAGACAGAGAGAGAATGGAAAGGATAAAAGAAGAATAAATATACAGGCATGTCTTCCCTTTCCCCTAACCCTCCAAAAACGCACATCCATTCGGCGCCGACTGGAGAAACTCAATGGGAAGGGCGTGTATGTCCGTGTGTTGTGTATGATGCTGTGTTACTCGTTTTCTTGCCCCCCACCCCCTCATCCACCCATTGTTACTCACTGCGCGCTTCGTCCTTTGTCGACGACTCCATTGGTCGTCGCATGATCGAGATCGATGATTGCGGGGCAAGAAAGGGGAACCTTCATAAATGCGGGATAGAAGGGGGAAAACATTTTTGGGGAACTGCTGAATTGAGCTGGGATTCATGAATGGTTTTCAAAGGCTCAGTAGGGAGGGAAAGCAAAGAGGAAGGGTGGAGGTTTTCGCCGCTAACGACGACGAATTCGATGATTGTGAGCCCAGCTGCGTTTTTCTCTCTTCTTGTTCCCGCGTATTCGATGTGATTTGGAAGAAAGAAGGAAACTGGGAGGGCGAAAACTCATTGCCCCGCTGGCTTTTCATTCTTCCTAAAATGTACGTGTCGTTTGCTTAACCTCGCAGAGCATGCAGTGGGGTCAATGCGAAGCCAAACTTTCTTTATTAGCTTCTTTGTTGTTCACGATTTCTTGAACTCCCCACGATTACTACTGGGCTGAGAGTTGCGAACGGGGACCGAAAAAAAGTTTGTCGATCGGCGTCTGTGTGTTTCAGCGAGTGCTAGAGGTCGTTCAAACAAATTCAGATCGTGCACCCAAGCGCGTTTATTGGCCTACATTCAGCTTAAATGACTTTGCCTAAGTAAGACCTTGAAGACTGTTTTTTACGCTCCAAGAGGAAACGCCCAAAGGAAAACTATAAAAGCTCGATGCTACGTTTGCCCTGTGTTACTGACTTGCCTGTACTGTTTGTTAAAAAAGGCAAAGTTAAGCAGAAGCAATGCTAAAGTGCTGTATTGAAGGGTTTCGGAACTTGGCCATTTTTACGCTGTGGAACAGCCGATATCATTAATTTAAAAAACGCAAATTGGTGCGGTAAAGCGGAAAAACTGTCGTTCTGTTTCATTTCTTCAGACTATTGTTTTTTCTTGTTCATTTTTTTGCCTTAATCTATATTATTTATATGTAAGGCAACACGGAATCAAGTACGAGCACTGGAGAGCGTTTTTTTAGCAAATCGTGCAGAATTTCTGCTGTTCACTTTGCCCTTCTCTCGGAGCGTATCACTTCACCACCATTTGACAAGATTTCATTAGTGTGGACTCCTCTTGAGCCATTCGAAAATTTCTGTAAATAATTGTTATATAAATACACCTCTCTGCGGGGATTGCAAAGAAATAATAATGCTTGTGCTTATAATAATGTCACAATAAATGTTGGAGGCTGAGGATGTGAATGCGCAAAGCTACTGGCGTTCTCGGTAGTACTCCGTGTGCATCAACCCAGTAAAGTTTGCAACGCAAGAGTAGGAGTCGCAATCAGTTCAAGCAAACAACAGCTTATTCCTGTCCGGACTCCGTAGAGTATCTGTTACGGGTCCAATTGGACTTATTTTTGGAAATGTGGCGGAGAGTTTGAAGGATGCTTCACTTCCGCCACCGGTTGGCCCGGTATTGCACTGCCTCCGGGATCGGCCTTGTCTTTAGCGCGTCTTTACTATCCTGTCTTTCTATCCCATCTTTCAACTCTCCTGCTATCTGCACGTGGTAGCGATTGGGGCTCTGCTTGAGCCAGTGAGCAGGCCTGTGCACTTTCCTTTTCTTTCTTCCTGGCAACAACAGACAGACAGACAGACAAACAGCAGCTTTTCACCGCCACCACTCGTGCTGTTCCCAACTCCACGAGAACTCTCCGTGTTCTCTGCTCGTGCTCGCTAGCGCGAGAGGCGAAGCGCTGCACTGATGATGACTGCGACAAAAGAAAGAAGCAAAGAAGGAAAGGGGAAGGGTGGCAGTGGAATTGGAAAATCAGAATTTCATAATAAAATAATTACATATAGTACAAGACGATGCATAACCCCGCGCTTGTTTCTTACTGGGGCTAAAGATGTAAAACAAGCGTGAAAGCGCACGTGTACTACAGCTGCTTCAGAGACGCGCGTTCAGAACTCACATGAAAATTTGAGCACAGCCGTCCAAGCACAGTGGCCTTGGCTGTCTTCCCTTTCTTAGTGACCGAGAGAGTGCCCTAACAGCCTCTCTATGCCCCTTGGCGCATTGTGCACTCAATTGCGTAGTGAAGCCATTGCCATTGTCTGTGAGGATGAAGTGGAGTTTGTCGCCAGTGACTCGCCTCGCGTATATGAGATGCCCATGTATGCACTGCCTCCGTTCCGACACTGTGATGACAGTTCCTTTTGACTACCTACAACGGGTCGCTTGTTCTTCTTTCCTTAACGCAGGCGGTGTTCGTGGCCCGGACCCCCGGTTCCGCTCGATGCCCGCGGCCGGCGGCGCGGCGTGGATCGCCGGCTCGAGCCGGTGCGGCCCGGCGCGCGAGCGCCGACGCCGGCGACTGCGGGCGCCCTGACCCAGGCCGGCCGGAGGAGGAACGCCCAGGACGGCAGCCGAACAACCCATGCGGCCCACTAGCCGCGCTCCGGCAGCTCTGCCCGGGCGGACGCCGCCGGCCAGGTACGCACAGCACAAGTATATGGTCCCCCAGAAAGGGACTCAACGAAGGCTTAAGGGGGATGTGAGGGACTAAAGCTGCCGGCCAGGTAAGCAGCCATATACTCCTGCTGCTGGTCCCGAAGAGCACTAAATGAAGGCGTGGTTCCTAAAGGGGCTGTGAGGGACTAAACAGCCGGCCAGATAAGCACCCGTATACTCCTGCTGCTAGTTCCTAAAGGGTATAAATGAAGGCTTAGTCGCTAAAGGCGCTCTGAGCAACTAAAGCAGCCAGCCAGATAAGCACCCGTATACTCCTGCTGCTAGTTCCTAAAGGGACTAAATGAAGGCTTAATCTCTAAAGCGGCTATCAGGGACTAAAGCTGCCGGCCAGGTATGCACCCGTATACTCCTGATGAAAGTTCCAAAAGGGACTGAATAAAGGCTTGGTTCCTAAAGGTGCTACGAGGGATTAAAGCAACTCTTCTTAATCCTTTCTTCAAATGCTTAGGGGGTTAGCTCACTTGGCAGAGCGGCTGCTCCAGTGAAGCGGTAGCCTCTAGTTGGAACCCCAGACTAGGACGAATTTTTCTTTAACTAAGAAGTCTTTGTGGAAGCTGTATAGCTTTCCTTTGTAACCGTATGGCCGCGCTTGGGTGGATGCGAGTGAGTGGTTTGCTCTCTCCTGAATGCTTTGTGTGTTCCGTTACAATGTGAGCAATGAATGCCTCCTCCCAACCACAGGAGGCTGCTGCTGCTGGCGTGTCTGCTGCTGCTCCAGATGGTGGCCGAGCGGCACCGGGGCGGCGTGGCGGCCGCCGTGCCGCTCAGCGCGCAGCGACACATCGGCAGCATCCCGGGGGACTTCATCATCGGCGCCCTTTTCCCCGTGCACCAGTCACCGGACGCCAAGAACGCGCAGACGCGCACCTGTGGAGAGGTACGCACTCACTCTTCCCTCCTGTTTCGCAGGTGTTGCGTGACAGAGAGATAGGGTAAAGCTCTATTCCAACGGGTCAATAGGCATCGAACATATTTTGTGCCTGAGTCGCTAAGGCCAGTTGCTCGGATGTGAATCAAGCCATCCATGTCCCCTGGAAGATGGATAGAGATAAGTCCATATCCGAGTGCCCACGGAGCAGGAGAAAAGGAAATGTTTCGGATGATCCCGACATTCGGGGTTATTCGGACAAAAATGACCAAAAGAAAATGTTTCGAACAAGAATGCGACTTAAGCCCATAAGAAGTGTTCTGCATGGCAAGATTTAAATAAAGACCTCTTTAAGGGGTTTAAATGAATTTTTCCATAAATTTTAAGCACATAATTCTAAGTTGATAGCACAGTGTATGAATCGTCTTTTGCTTTAGTATGTCTTGTGTTTCTTCTGTCGCCGTTGAACCTGCACGTGTCCCAGCGCAACTTTTCATCACGTTGCGGGCGTTGTGACCAGTAGTGTTAAGTCTGGAATACAATCGGAAAATGCGTCTCATCTCCATTATTCGGACACGTGAACATAAAGCCTCTGTGTTTGCAGAGTTAACTTACTGAATTTTATAGTTGTGATGAGATTTTAAACTCTATACGTTTAATAGTGTTTATGTCCTGCGGAAACTTGAAACGTTCGAAATCTCAAAGCCTTTTGTATGTGCAATTGATCTATGGTTAACTTCTGGCCCTTCTGGTATATTGTAATTTATTATCACGATTGACGAGCACAAGAGTGCCAGTTTTCCAAGGACATACTTTACGTGAATGGGACTCTTTCAGTGCATCACAATACGTTTTTGTGCACTCTGCTGTGTTTTACTTCTTGCGTAGTTTCACATATTCTTCGTCTATAGCGCGGCCACCCAAGGGGAGATTTAGGAGGCGGAAGTTATGAATAAAAAAAAAAGGCGGGGTAACAAAAAACAACAGTTTCTGCTTTTCATTCCTTTTTTTTCTCATGATACGAAAACGGTCGCTGCACGTGTGAGGCAGCTTTGCCTGCACATTTTAACGATTAGTGCCAAATTTTGTGGAATTCGCTCGAAGGCTGTCCATTTTAGAAGATTCCATAGTGCTAGCAGCATAACCCTTGACAAAGCCTGGAGGTGAAAAGGAAAACAACATTGCCAACCGTTAATTTTATTTCCGTCATCTGACCACAGCGTTTTCAGCTGTGCATCGAATATTTTTATCTCCGTGAAACGTTGGTGGGCATACACGTCGCAGATAGTAAAAAGTCACATTAGACGCTTCCTAAAATCTATGGAGCAAAAGAATGCTGATTAATAATAATTGTTTTTGCGCTTTCATGTAGTTTTAATAAAATAAGCGCTGAATCTGCCGTGGAAGCACTTATTTTAAGGGGCCTTTCTGCCATAACAAAAAACATCAAAATTTTTTTCAACGCCTAACAGGTGCACAGTGTTTAACGGAAGTGTCCTACTAAGCTCAGCCTACTATGTTAAAGCTTTTACGCGAACTCAATCAGTGCTCTCTTTTGTGCGTACTCGATCGAAAAGCTGAGTGTTGCGAATAATATATTATTTCTTCCTTGTCTAGAATACAAAAAAACAGACTTTACTCAGTCCACGAAGAGAATCGGCGGAAAAGAATTATAAATACAAGATACTGCAAGAAAAATAACCCTCTGTCCTTCGTTCAGCGAGAACGGCTTTTGACGGGCCGCTAAGCTTGGTAGCGAGCTAGTGAAACTGGCGCATGATTAATGCGTGAACGAGCTTACAGGCCGCGCACAATGAACTGCAAAGAACGCCTGCAGATGGCGACCGGTACGTTTTTAAAGCCTTATAGAGCTTTGCACTCCGGAAAATCGTACCTCTTGCTTTACAGCGCTGGCGCTAAAACCAGGGAGCTCGACAGGTGCAAGGAATTTGCGCCCGAGACGAACTACTTTCGCATTTAATTAAATACTGCTTGCAGCTTAATTAAACTTTTTTTCAGAGTGGCGGAACTGGAAAAGGCGGCAGCTCAATAATCGCTTAATGTAGCAACTCATTTAGCGTAAAAGTTTTCCCGAGTGCCGCGCGTTTGCAGTGTTGCATGTGCGGCCCAGTATTAATAATATAAAGCTATGATGACTAGCGCGCTTTAGACTGCAGAAAAAAGGATCTTCCTACTGTGCTGCCTACTGCACCTGCCTTTTCGCGGGGCCTGTCACTGGATTAAAAGATCAGACATGCGCTCAGGCAGATAATAAAACACCTTGCCGTCAAATAACGTAAAATTACTTGCCGCACTGCCTTCTCTACTACCGGTAATTTGGCGTCTCGGTGTTATTTTTTTTCCTCTCTTCTGTAACTCATACGAACGTCATTAGTTGCCCTGCATATGTTGAAGCAACAGCGGGCCCGGGCCAGCAGATATGGTATAAGGATGCAGATCTTACGCTAACAATTAACGAATATTATATAAGATAAAAGAGCTCTAACACGCTGAACACAAGTTTCCTGTTTCGTCCTCTATCATTTTATTTTGCATTGTGTAACAAATTCATTCGCCGTGATTATTTAGTTGATCCGGTTTTATTGGAGTTTAAAGTCCCAAAGTGACTCAGGCTATGAGGGATGCCGTAGTGAAGGGCTCCGGATAATTTCGACCACCTGGGGTTCTTTTACGTGCGCTGACATCGCACAGTACACGGGCCTCTAGAATTTCGCCCCCCATCGAAATTCGACCACCGCAGCCGGGATCGAACCCGCGTCTTTTGGGTCGGCAGCCGGACGCCATTACCACTGAGCCACCGCAGCGGCGCCATGATTACTGAACCATTCTTAATCTTGCAGCTTCTCTTAGCGCTCCTAAATTATGGAAGCTCATTGTATGACTACCACTGTAACCAACGCGCAATATTTCACGTTTAACCAGTCTGTTGTTTTTAATCGGTTCCATTCATGACGACTCTAGGGTCTCCATAATCTCTTTGGTGAAATCTTACAGATTGTTACAGATTTTATAGACTGTTTATTCGATCTCATTGAGAAGGAAATAAATTTTCTTAATTGTTATCTTTAATATTATTATTAAGCAGAAAATAAGCATGAAGTCTGCGCTACATAAAACCATGTTGAATGTAGATATAGGAAGCTTACAGGAGCAAAATGCATAGCGAGACAGAAAAAAAAAGCCAATATACAGTTGTAGACAACTTAACCTGAAGGGACAGACCAATGACCACCAAAACATGAACCAACAGCGAGGAAAACTCCCGCACGAAGTGCTGCCTGTGTCTCATTTGGACTTGGAAGTCCTTTGTCTGGTAACGCTGGACAATTACGCTGCGAAAATAAATAATAGAAACAAAACGTTGTAAAAAATTTTGCGACAATACAGAACCCTATGGAACGGATAGCACGAGTACGACTAATACAATGCATTCCTAAGCCATGCCCTTAAGCTTATCCTGACACGTGTTATGTAGATCCAGGCGCACCTGTTTGTACTCTCATTATTGATTCATACCCTCGTGGCGGCACGGCACCATCAATAGATTTTGGCCGTTACTCCGTAATTTCAGGTTAGGCTGTCAATTTTAAAAAGTCAACGAATGCTATGTGTAGCTCACATGCGCGTTTTTCTTTTACGCGACATCGTTAAGGAGCTGATGTCACAGAAAATCCGGCTCCGGCATTGTCGGCGTGGTTAGAGCGCTCGGCTACTGATCCGGAGCACGCGGTTTCGAACCCGAACGGGGCGGCAGCGTTTTTATGGAGGCAAAACGATAAGGCGCCCGTGTGCTGTGCGATGTCAGTGCACGTTAAAGAAACCACCGAGGTGGACGAAATTATTCAGGAGACCTCCACTACGGCACCTTTTTCTTCCTTTCTACTTTCACGCCCTCCTTTATCTCTTACCTTACGGCGCGGTTCAGGTGTCCACCGATATATGAGACAGATACTGCGCCATTTCCTTTGCCCAAAAAACAATTTTCAATTTCCTCGGCGTCGTTGACAGTGAGCGAGAAATACATGAAAAAATCCCCAGTGAAGCACCCTAGGTGACAGTTGGGCCACCCAGGTCACATGACGAGCTCTGATCTCTATCCTACATGGTGTGGGCCTGTCGACACAGTCCCCACTTTCCTTCCCAACCATACCCCCACTAAAGGGGCTTGGGAGACCTTCCTGCTCGAGCGCGACGGCACAAGCTGCCCTCGCACGCCGGGATCTTGCGGCATCCCGGAATAGAGACGCGGACGAAGATGTCCGCATTCGCCAACTGCGCCGGCTCATCCTCTCTATTTCCTTAGTAAAGGCCGGCTCTCTCTCTCTCTCTCAATATGCGCCCGCCGTAGCAGGTGGCAGCCAAGTTAATGATTGGTTGCTCGAAAAGACCAACGTGAGTCGCGCAAGCCCCCACCGCTGGCAGCACCTGCCGTCACAGGGCAGTGCCGCATCGCTTAACCGCTACACCACTGCGCCAGGAGGGGTATGGGGACTCCCAGGAATATATGAATGTGAAGTAGAGATTGACCTTCTGCGTATATGGGCATTATTTAACCCATGACGCTATCGCGTCACAACCCTCAAGGCGGAGCTTAAGTTTCGTGGTGGCGGCGATGCAGGTCCGCGAGCACTACGGCATCCAGCGCGTGGAGGCCTCGCTGCAGACCATCGACGACATCAACCGCAGCGACACGCTGCTGCCCAACGTGACGCTGGGCATCGAGATCCGCGACTCGTGCTGGTATTCGCCGACGGCACTCGAGCAGAGCATCGAGTTCATCCGGGACGCCATCAGCGCCCAGGAGACCAGCGGCGGGGGCGGCGCCAACGTCACCGAGCTGCCCGCCGTCTGCCCCAAGGGGCCCGCGCGCCGCGTCAAGAACCTGGTGGGCGTCATCGGGCCCGGCTCGTCGGCCGTCACCATACAGGTACGGGGCGAGTCCCTCCCTACCCGTGTGGACGCCTGTCGTTGATCTTGCCCCGGGTGCACCTCACACCCTAAATAGAAAGCTGTCTTCTAGCGCATAGGAATTTAAGCGGTGTGGCGCAGTAGTATGCAGCTAGCACGTGCTACTAGTAGATTGGTAAACTAGTATTAAGGCGATAGCCTTTAATGGCTCATACTCGCGGTGACCGTCCGTCCGTTACATCGCCACCTGGGTCACGTGACCTTGTGATGCCACGTGATATTAAGGTCACGTGACCTTAAGATCACCCAAATGTCTATAATTTCGCAGCATCTATAATAAGCGCGGCAAATTCAAATCAGTGCAATGAGTCCCAAACGGCTTTCGCCACTTTCCCCTTCCTGAAGTTAAGAGATATCTAAGTGCCTCCAACGAATTTTGAGTAGTTGACTTATTAACTATTACTGTTGCTCTCCTTATTTAGTGAGAGCAGTGAATCCCACAGTAAGCAATACCCGCATCAGTTTTTAAAATTTGGAAAACTTGGAAGAACTAAAGGATTGTTGGGAACGCCTTTCGATGAACTATGCGCTTGTCCCGTAATCGACTTCTTTTTCCAAAATCGCCGCATTCCTTCAAAGAGTGCGCCCTCTGCAGGAGTGCGTATACTCTTTTATTACGAAACTACCGAATAAAAAAGCTACTGCTCCGGAGCCGGAAATCGAATCGAGAAACTCTGCGTTGGGAGCCGGGAGCACTACCTTTCTCCCCTAAGGAAAAGGTAGCGGCCGAAAGAAAGAAGATTTCGTCCTAAAAAAGCCCGTCATTAGGCCAGAAGAAAGCTTGTACTTATTGTATCAGCGGTGGTCAATCGGCGGTGCTGGAATTCGAACCCCGCACCCTCCGCATGCGAGGCGGATACTCGAACCACTAGGCCACTGCTGCGGTACCCTTAAAAGTAAATCGAGCGGTTGAAACAGCGCTATGGACGAGGAGAGACGCAGAATGAGACGCATTCGGCGCTGACTTCCAACCACGTTTATTGACTAAATACACACAGGAGGAACAACGAACGCAGCGGATTAGAATTTTGTATTACAGTGCGCAAAGATAAAGCTACAAAACTGTGGTACCCACTACACGCTTTCGTGTGAAAGAGCATGAACCGTTTCTTCGATACATCGATACAGCAAGGAAAGACGTGCTAGCAAACTGATCACCCAGGGTTATATCTAAAGGCCTTCGATAATTTCGCTTGTTGTACGATGAATGCTCTTTTTGTAGACCCTGCACTTATCGAATACTGAGTGACATCCGCCAAGGATTGAAAAGGAAAATGATTGTAGTAGCACTGACAGACGGGGATCAGCGCGGGTAAAGGTATAATTAAGAGTTAATTACATGCTAGCTGAAACCAATACGGGGAAATGGACATGGATGGGACATTTAGTGTGGAAACAGATAGCCAATGGTAGGGCGTTGCAATGGACTCTACCTAACACGTAGTAGGGAGCGGGGGAGAGTCAATTCAGACGATGAGATTATGAAATTTGCGAGAATAATGTGCCCACGAGCGTTGATGTCGTCCTCCATTGCATGTTCAGAAAAATCTTCAGTCAGAACAGCTGAAGCATTTTCTCTTTTGGCTGCCAAACAGTGTTAGGTAATGCTTCTCGCAGGATCGAAGCCGGAATTCATATTCTCAAAATTTTCTGCTGCATCACTCCCCAGACCCCCGTAAATGCACGGCTGAGTTTCATAATGCGCACTTAATTTCGCAACGCAACCCGACGCCGCCCTTATTCTCGCAACCAGCCCGTCAATCCGACTACGAATCCTCGATTATGACCTGCCAGGCTGCCTTACGAAATGCGCCTGACAGGGTTCTCGAGTTCACGTGTCAATTTCAGCTTCTTTGTTATTATTCCAAAGGAGTCGAGAACGTATTCATTAGTCAACATACGCAGTGTATGGGCGCAGCTTTGTTCACATTGAAGGAACGGTTGACGTCCCGACTCCTTTGAATGCCGAGCTAAATTATGGTAATAGAAAATTGCCGTAATCGCAGAATTTCAAATTCTTTAAGTTTTTCTTTAACAATGTTGTGCCTGCATATTGTAGAGGGAATGCAGTTTATATCATGAAATTATGATGAAACAGGCATGAAATCTATTAAATTATTACCGAGCGACATCTTGCCCCGCGGATCACTTTGTGGCGGGACACAAACGTTTGAGCGCCATCGTTTTCGCTAATGGAATTGACCTGCAGTTCGTGATGGAAAACTGCCCAGTGGTTCAGAAAGCATCGTCATTCAGCAAGTATAACCTTCTGATCCGAGTGTTTTAAATGTCGAGCGTTATTTTCGTTTTCAGCCGTCAGTAAGCAGGCCACGCAGGCTCTGTTGACGGAAACGGCAACTCCTGTTTTGCGGCAGAATGTTTTAGTGAGAAAGCACTTCTTCTCAAGGTCAAATCCAACCAAGAATCCTGTTTGAAGCCTCGGAATAACTAGGGTAAGCTCGGGTTAGTTCGGAGGAGCGCCGCGTCAGCTGTAGCCAATGGGAGGAGGGCTCGCGCCAGCTGCCGCCGAGTGGAGAGAGCGTGTGAAGAAGAACAGCGAGAATTAAACGGGGTTTCGTGCACATTCCGATGCCAGAAAGAACAGGCGGAGAATGAACGCATGTTCTCACACGTCTACTCGGTTTACCTACGTTAAAACCCAACCATTTTTTTTTTGTAGAACGGGACAAGATCAGGAAAATGGACCATGATAAAATGAAGAATCAATTCAACAAGTAAAAATTGTCACGTGATGAGCTAATTTTACTCGCGAAGCGCAAAAAAAAAAATCAGAGAGAAGCGGAGAGATGCGGTTTTACAACTGCAATGGCAGCTTTTTGCGAATATGAAGGCTGTTTAGTTATTAGCTCTATTTAAAAGGGTTGATGTGGCCAAACTTAAGGATTGCTGTTTTTCTTTTAACCAAGCGCAGTGTTACCGACTCAATTTTGGCTCTCCTTTTATACCTTCTGGTCGCTGAGAACCCGCTTTTTGGCGGGGACGCTGAGGCAATAAATTCATAACCATAGCTTAACTTCATGCCACAACAGTTACGTATTGAACCGGCGCGTCATCTGTCAGTTAACACCGGTACGGATGATTATGAGAAAATTGAAAATTGGTTTTGGGGGAAAGGAAATGGCGCAGTATCTGTCTCACATCTCGACGGACACCCGAACCGCGCCGCAAGGCAAGGAATAAAGGAGGAAGTGAAAGAAGAATGGGAGAAAGAGGTGCCGTATTGGAGGTCTCCGGAATAATTTCTACTACCTGGGGATCTTTAATATGCTCTAATATCGCACAGAACACGGGCGCCTTTTGTGTTTCGCCCCCATGCATTGATCGAAAACTTTATTAGGCAAGCGAGTTTGGACTCTTTAAGGTTTCAGGACCACCACACAGCCCTCACATTATGCGCATGTGTCCAGGCCACGTAGGACCACGGCACTGGCACCCCGGTTCACACAGAGAAGTTGTGTGTCCAGGTCCTGCGACAGCAAGGAAGGTCTCCCATTCCTCCCATGTTCCGATAGCGGGTTGTCTCTGCAGTGGAGGATCGCCAGGGCAGCCAAAGAGGATGTCGTGCAGGGTAGCGTGCGATTCTTCGCAGAGACTGCACTGTGGGGAACCTGGGCGGAAGTGGGATAGAAGCTGAGGGGTGGGAAGAGTACAGGTCTGTCGGAACGTGGCCGCCGCGGTCGGGTTCAAACCCGGAAACTACGGCGCAGTAGCCGGGCGCCCTAACTTCTGAACCACCGCGGCGGGCATATTTAAGAGCGGCTCAAGTCTTCTCAGGCGCTCCAGAGCAGTGTCCAGCTTATGCTTTCGTGATACCTTAGCAAAATGCCAACGCCGAACCTTGCGCGAACTTACCGATTTCCCTTTATTGCGCAAGGTCGGTCTGAACCTGGCTGTTAACTGTTACTTACCACTAATCTAAGCAGCTTCAGCCACAAAGCACGGACTAAAATTCTGTCCACCGCTCTATTGCTCTGCACCATCGGACGGCCTGAAACACGTCACTCTCCAAGCTCTCAGGAGACCCGGGCAGATGCAGAGCACATTATCTACATAGATGACGTTGAAATTACCTTGCTCTATTTCCGGAGCCCTCTGCCTTTCTCCTGGAGTAGTTGGTATTATTCGGACTAGGAGGATCGCCTGCGGGCCTTGGCGTCGCAAGCGCTCCTCTTCTCGAGACATTAGTACCGACCTTCGGTATATTTTTAACGCGACGGCGCAAGAGTGGACTTTTGGAGGAAAAGTCGTGCGCGTGAACACAGTAATTCAGGATTGGCCGAGAAAGTTGTGACCTCACACGTTGAGCTGAAGAATAAAAGGATTAAAACTCGAGTGAAATTGTGACTTTGAGGTAGGCTCGCATGACTGAAATGTGGTTATGACATATCAGGATGAAAAGTAAACTAATTACGCTCTTATGAAAACTGGGTCAATCGAACCCACGACCCTCGGGTTGCGAGTGAGACACGCTACCTCTGCCCACTGAAGCACGTTCGTTCGAATAGGTTAAAAGGAGGCCTTGTGTGCCTTTCTATGCATGACGGGGTCAGGTATGCCTACTGATATATGCTAGTGAGTGTGTTTAATTAGTAATAGTACTAATTATGAACGAAGTAGCGATTAGCCCATTGACGCTGTCTCTTCATACCCTTAAGGCAGATCTTGCGTGTCCTTCTTTTCTTCATACTTTTCGCTGTGCTGCAGGATTTGGCACTCTGAGTGCGTGTTATTTACACGCGCCTCACTAAGCGGTGAAATAAAACGAGTAACTAATGTATCCTCATGCTCGAAATACGAAGAGATGAATGGAGGACGCGCCGTAATAGAAAACCCAGGATTTACTTAGGCCGCTCGCAGTTCTTTAACGTTTACATTTATCCCAGGACGCGAGAGTTCTTGCGTTTCGACTCCGTCCACATGTAGACAAATTCTCTTGTGTTTTTTTATGCGGTCCCCATTTTCTTTCGTCCCAGTAACAGGGCAACGAGTTTTGTTTCTATCATTCTTTGTTGCAAGGCTCCAATCTTATGGATAAAGACGAACCCGAGGGAAGAAACAAAAGCATGGCTGGTTTCTTCTATTTTCATTATTTTTTCTTCATAATTACGAAACGTTTTCAGGTAATGTCACCGAGAACAAGCTCTTTTTGCAGTTTGTCATCGACCCTAATGTGATAACAAATCAAAAGAAGTCTTGCACTGCTGGCCAAGCCAGTCAGCGAACCTTCGACCTCAGAATTCAGATACTAACGGCGCGCCAGAGAGACTATGAACACTCGAGGTGAGCTCATGCTAGGCCCGGTGCGTGTGAAAGGGAGACGAAAATGTTGGTGTTAAGCAGCGAGAAACACAGCATGGTCAGAACCCCGCACGCTAGAGAAAAAGGGCAAAAGATGCTCCTCTAATTAATTTAGAGAAATTTCCTAAGGTTGTGAAGTATACGTTTCATTTGCATAAGTAATTACTCGTTTCATCAACCTCGGAGCTTCCATACCGATGGAGAGGAAAGCTCCGCAGCTTGCTCCGAATTGTCTTGTTGAAAAACTTTTCCTGGTCCAGGGATAGAGCCCGGACAGACCGGCCTTCCGAGACTGTCGTTATACCAACTAAGCTATGATCCTGAGATGGCCTCTGCTAATAATCATCTGCTAGCTGCCCAACCTTGTAGCCACTGTGCGCGCAAAGCCAACCTAAACGCCAGGCCAAGTAAGGAGATCAGGATGGAAGCAGATGTCGAGCCAGACTGCAAGTTCTCTCGGTTACTGTAGTTGATCCGACTACAAACCGTTCTAGTACGCTAAGCTGGTACATCAATTTTCCCGGACAGGCCTTCGTTGTCTGTTTCTTTTTTCTTTTTACTGCAAAGATTCTGAGAAAGATGTGGATAATTTTTTCTGCATAGTATGGCGGTGTTCGAGGGAACGCTAACGAGCAGCATCTCTACCTGATCAAAATGCAGGAAACATCATTATATAATGTCAATGTTGCTTGTCTTTTCTTTCTTTTGAGTAGTTTTGTCAGTGACCTAATTTTGTCCAAATTGTAACTAATATGAATATGTATATCTTCAAACCTATTGTCTCTTTTATGCCTCACTTTCTCTGGACCGCCGTGGTGACTCAGTGGCTATGATGCTCGGCTGCTGACCCGAAAACCGCGGGTTCAATCCCGGCCGCGGCGGTCGAATTTCGATGGAGGCAAAATTCTAGAGGCCCGTGTACTGTGCGACGTCAGTGCACGTTAAAGAACCTCAGGGGGTCGAAATTTCCGGAGCCCTTCCCTACGGCGTTCCTCGTAGCCCGAGTCGCTTTGGGACGTTGAACCCTGTAAACTAAAGTTTACTTTCTGCTAATCAGTCCGCTACATCCCCCTAATTATACTTAAATGTTGCCAAACCTGGCCTCTTTGAATGTGTTAATGTACCTGTGAAACTTATAGTGCCTTTCCTGCAATAATCCCGGATGATATTGGCAGTATCTGCAAATAAAAAACAAATAAATGCCGATCGGTTCCCGCTGCGGCTTGTGACGATTTCACGCTACGTTTGACTTTTGGCCACGTGATGATTCGAACTGTTTCTTCTCCCCCTCCTCCACCCCGTTCTTGTTCCAGGTTCAGAACCTGCTGCAGCTGTTCAACATCCCGCAGATCGGCTACTCGGCCACATCGCGGCAGCTGAGCAACAAGCAATTTTTCAAGTACTTTCTGCGCGTGGTGCCTTCCGACCAGTACCAGTCGCAGATGATGGTCGACACGCTGCTCATGTACAACTGGACATACATCTCGACCGTCAACACTGAAGGTAAGTCCCTCTCGCCCCTCTTTGTTATAGGAGTAGCTGGTCCTTAGTTGATGGCGATGACGAAGTGACGGATTAGCGGTTTCTCGCCCATTTCTGTATCCTGGGCGTCCTGAACGAGGCGTACGTTTAGGACACTCATCTTCCATGACCAGTGTGCACTGCGCGCACTTGTCATGCAACCACGTGCATGATAGCTGCGCGTAAACGACAATGGTATCATCGCTTTGAGTGACGTCGAGAACTTAAGCGAAAGGACGCGGTATCCCTGGGTAGCGATCTCGTGGTAATTTAATATAGATAGCTGCGAGAAAGGCGCGGGACAGCACTTGTTGCTGCCATTCGCTCTTTGAAAGCTCTTGTAGTTGGAAAAATTAAGGTCTTCAAGGGGCTAAGACTCTGCACATATTAGATTGTGGTAATATAAAACTAGTTCACATAATTGTTATTAGGTGTTTCACTACATTTCTGGTTTTTCAGCGCCGCTGCTAATGTTTAAGATTATGAAAGAAGTTGTAGGCCCAAACCCATCCCCTTCAGTCGCGGGCCCGTGGTAGGCTACGTAAAATGGTAGCCGCTTCCTCTGCGCGTTTCGAGATACAGGCTGTTATAGGAGGACATGGCACTGGGGCGCTTGGCCGTAGATCTGAAAAGGTGTCCAGGAAACTCGGAAGCTTTTACGTTCCTTATGCAACACGGGTCTTGACTCGCGATAGCGATTTGGTGCCCTTATTGACTGCTCTTATATATTCGTATCCCGTGGTCCCTCATCATAGCATACTTTATTCTGATGTCTATCTTTATTTATTATATTACGGCGTAGTTTGTGTTTGACAACTGCTAGCGACACCGGATACCTTTTATTCTCTTATAGGTACTTCCATTTTTACCAAATCGCCACGTCTCCTTCGATTAGTATTTATTAGATGCTATTCTATTATTTGTATCTTCTCAACTCACAATCACGCCACTGCATGCCCTGCTGGAAAGCTGCTGTGATGTTTTAATTGCAGTTACTTGACTGCGGAAATTGTTAATTATCGTTTAGGTGCTTTGCTCAGCACACGGGCATATTTACAAAGCTAGATATTTTACCTACTTCTACATCGGGCGCCTCTCAAAAACCGCAACTGCTTTGGTTGTTTTTTATTGCAAAATTTTCGTTAAAGTGGTAGTCGCAGTGTGCAAAACTTTTTCATTTATTGGTTAACCTTCTACATGTAAAAGCAAACAGGGGGCTACGTGCGCACCGAAGAAAATTATGACTGGCTTGACAAAGGAGTGGGTACCCTTCTACATACTGGAAAATAACAGCAAGAAAATACAGGCAAGAACAAAAAATCAAGAGGCTGGTATATATATAGCCTCAAGCTGGTGGATGATTTCAATGCTGAAACGAATGAAGTATTGTAAACAAAAAATAATTCGAACGATACATTCAGTGTAAAAAATGCACAACCGTTTCATTAAAGAGCTTCTGCGGCAAATTATGCAAGAGATCAAATTGATTTGTGTTATCCTCGAGGATTGTTGTTATTTGCATTTTCTGTTCAAATTATGGTTAAGCGTTTGAAAGCGAAAAGTTCTACGGCCGTATTTCTTCCAAAAGGGTGCCATATTCAACCACTTGCCGCTTCGTTCTCGGTGCTATTTATTTTTTATGCTCAAAGTTGGCCAACTAATTCCAAAATGAGTTTTTTTTTAGGCTACTTTCATGGCGGTGATTTAACAATAGATTACAGAGTTCAGTTGCTGGCGATATATTTAACACTTAAAGAAATGTCGCACATGAATATAGGAAGAAAATTTTACAATAATACGATAGCATTTTTTTCTTTATTTTGTGTAGAGCTAGTTGCGTTTGAAAACCTCGTGCCCCACAGCATGTTACAATATGAAACAGTTCGACAGAAACAACGCGTTGTAAACTAAAAGCATGATTTATGTGGTAATAAAAACCGAACTTTGCCTACCTATTCATGCATGTGACAAGCTTCTTGAAAAAATCATTATTATAAAAGTCTCATCGCATCTTATCTTGTGTAGTCACACCTAACGACTTTACTCAGAACGCCATTTCGGTGCTGGCTGAATCAAGCGTAAATATGGACAGATGGCCCCGTGGCTTATTTGTCGGCCTGAAAAAAAAATGGCTTTCGTTTTGCCTAAGTCACTTTTAATGAAGACGCTGTATCTCATGCGACACGTTTTGCAAGTTTCGCTGGCGTTCAATGCTAGTTTATTGATTGTCTGCGGTGTAAGAGATCTCCGGACGTATTGTGCATAAAAGACAATTTCAACATAATTTTAGTGTTGGCAATGTCATTAACACAAAAATTAAACAGCGTGGGTCGCAAAATGCTGCCTTGCAGCACGCCAGAACGAATCAATTTTGTTTTCTTTATGTGTTCTACGGCCTCAATGTTTTTCACCGCTTTAAATGTCTTAACGCGTTTGGCAGCTTTATTATTAATTTCCGCCGCAGCTTTCACGCTTAAGGCATTCACAAGATTAGCATGCTGAATGAAAGAGGCTGCGTTCACACATCGAGCGTTTTTTTCCTCGGCGTGTTTTGTAGTTCAGAGAACTCCTGAAATAACCTGCAACTTAATCGACAACTTCGCTGACGGTTTTCTGTATTTTTACCCGCAAGTCTGTAAAGCAAAAAATCTTTTAAAAAAGCGCAGTCGCTGTACTAAACTGTGTTTAACGTGGGCCCAAAATTAAAAGGCTAAACTCTTGAGGAAGGACTTTCTGTAAAAGGGCGAGTTGAAAAGGACTTCTTCAGTTCCAGATATGTTCAAAGCAGCCATGGTGTTACGGCTAGGTTAATTTGGTCGGGTAGTGGTCTCACTTTATTGAGCCATTTTTTTTAATAATTTTACATTCTCGTAGTTTCCAGAAAGGCTTTTAGGTTGAAAGATTATACACACCTGTACTGGGGCAAAAACAATCTAATGATGTGAAGGCGCCGAGCAAAGCCATAAAATGAAGATTAATGAAAGGGGGACTACTGTCGCTCCTGTGTTCTCCAAAGACATAAGAAAATGTTTTCCTCTTTCTTTGCGGAAGCTAATGAAGACAGATTATAAACACCTCGTTATTGATTGGACGTGAAAAACACCACAGAGCCCTTGTTTCTTATCAATACAAACACAACAGCAGTAGCGTTAATTACGTGCAAGAAAGTCGGGGCGGAAATTAAAACGTATTGAAATTTAAAATGTGCATAAAGCATCTCTGAAGGCATGAACCCCGTGCGGGCAAATATGTAAGCCGGCTTCGATGTGGAGAGGGCCTGCAAGGTATTTTTCATGGGAATTCAGGGGGTGCTCCTGCTTGGTTACGTGCAGCAAGGTCGTGCACATCAGGTGGAATGGTTCATTCATAAAGCCTTCCTGAATAGTGGAAAGCTTGTAATAAAGGAGTAACTATTCACTGGCATGCACCCAAGCGCAGACGCCAATAAGCAATCACTCTTTTATTACAAATTTACTCCTACACCTTGAGGCAGTCCCCTAAAACATTTTACGAGTGGAAAGCTTGCTTGAACAGTGGGCGATAGCCAATAATTGGCATTTGAGAGGACAAGGCAAACCTTGTTTAGGGCTAGAATGTATGTATGATGAGCTTTCACACGGCGATGCTGCTTGGTTACGTGCAACATCGTGCACATGAGGTGGGATGGTTCACTCTTGTAGCCTTCCTAAACAGTGGGAAGCTTGTACAGTTTTATCAAACCCATTATAGCAACGTCGCTTCCATCTCTGCCGCCTGTTCTAGGAATTTTTCTCTCTCGTTGCTCAATCATGAGTGCTGAACTCAGGCGCGATCTAATCATTATACTTTGGAATTCAACTTTTATTTGCGTCAAGTTACAATTTCCTTTACCGAACTAGAATTTCAGCAGCCAAGAAAATTTTTTTTCTTTTCATTTTTTGGGAGGAGGGGGGAGAAAGAGGCCTAATGGAAAGCAGGATTATTTGCAATCCTGCTCTATCTTACATACATATAATAAAAAAATGTAAATGTAGTGCGCACAACCGATCGGCGTATGTTCTGACTTCTTTTCTTTTGTTTTGTTTTTACTACAAAATTTCACTCCTTGTCTCTTCACTGCAAAAAGAACAAACAAAACAGCGAAGGTAAAAGTAGCGCGTACGTGCTTCCTTCTAATGGAAAGTGGTTCTCCTGGGATTCAAGAAGGCGAACTCTCTTCAACAATTCCAGCCATAGAATAGGTTGGCACGTTCGCATCCCACCTCTTGGCACCTCAACGAGACTTTTCGTCCGTTTCATTTCTTTTCTCGTTTTTCTTCTTGTTGTCTCCCGCGCGTAATGCAGGCATTGTGTTTTAGGCTGAATGCTTGCTTGCTTGAGTGGATGCGCCGATAGTCGCTGCGCTACTTAGCTGCAAGTGGCAACCCGCGTTTAGCGAATCTTACGGTTTCAACGATAGGAACTCTCGACGACGTGCTGGAGGACAACAGTAGGTCTCGCTGCAAATGCACGATTCCCAACGTGAACGAGGCCTCTTTTCACTGTCTTTTTTTTTATTATTCCCGGTCACGTCCAACAGGCGAGTAATAGAACTTACTTAGGTATGCCTGTGAGAGTTGCACTGTTCGCGTCTCTTAGTTGTCCTTACTTTAGCTATCAAAAAATTCTAATGAGGACGTGTCCTGGTTTATTCGTAATAATAATAATACAGAAATCTTTATTTCCATCCTGTTGGAAGGAAAATGGACACCAGACGAAAAGCTGAAAAGTAGCAGCTTTAGAATATCTGAGGCCCAAAATTCAAATCCCACCCCCAGTTTCACCAAACCCATTTTATCAAAAAAAGTCGGTTTCATTTCTGTCGCTTGTTCTAGGCATATTAATAAGCAGTCCCAAAAAAGTCAAAGAACTTCTTCGCTTTGCTTCTTTGCTCGTATATTTGTATTGCAGCACTACTGGCGCATGAATGTGCCCACTTCTTCTGTGACGTGCCAGTTGTCAACTGCTTTTGTTTCTAGAGTGCGTGCATACTTTTTTCTATCATTCTTTTTTCGGAGGAAGCCCTCAAGCCACAGAAAATGAAACATGGTACGTGCGGAGGCGGGTGGGGCAAAGGGGAAGAGGTTTAGGGAAGCGGGTAAAAGGACCTGTCGGATCGAAAGCCAATGCATCTGAAATCACGCACGTTCCCCTCTTTCCTTTTTTTTCCTATCTTTTGTCTCCTCCCGCAACGGACTGTCTCCAGCATTCCTCGCTATTTGTTTTTCTGCGTGGCTTGTTCCACCCGGACGACGTGCTTACACGCTTCGCCGACCCGGTCGTAGAGGGCGCAACAGAACACTCACAGACAGAAAGAGAGAGAGAACGTGCAAGAAAGAAAGGAAGAGCAAACGACAACTGGAAGTGTGAAAGATAGAAAAGCAGCAAGGGGAATGGAGGGGGAGGGGAGGGGAGAGGGCGGAAGGCGAGCGACAAAGCCAGCAGGAGCAGCAGCCCGGTCGAACCGCGGAGGCATTAACACACTCCTTCGGGGAATCGTCCTTTCCGGGTCTCCGGAGCGTGGTGGCAGACAGTCAGGCAGGCCAACGAGGGGCCGGCCAGCAGCAGCGGTAGCCTTTCGCCTTCGCCGTGGCGTCGGCATTGTGCCTGGCCTGGCAGCCTGTATGACACGACCTGCCTGATACAGGACAGCAGCCGTCTTTCTGCCTGTCTTGCCTCCTGCGGAGCCGATGCGCTGGGCCCAACGCCTGTCGATGCTTAGCAATTTCTTCCTCCTCGTGGAAGGATGGAAGAACCTTTTACTTTCCGCCCACTCCCATTGCCGATAATAATAAGCAGGAAAATAATGATAGAAAGCACAGTTCCTTTGTACCGCCTGCGCTTCTTCATGCGTGTTTGCAGGGAGCAAACATGTCTTCAAACGGCATGCGACAAGATCTATTGAGCAGGTTTTCAGATCGCGTTCTACTTTTAATATCGGTGTATCATTCGCCTACATAGAGTACTGAGGATAGAGGACTTCTCTGATGTCTTAAAGCTAGTAACTTCAGCCGGCGCGATGGTTCTTTGTTACATCATGCGGCTACTGAGGCCTCTGCCGTGGGTTAAAGCTGTCCAAGTCTTCTGCATTTCAATAGACGGAAAATGCAAAAACACCATATACTGAGATTTCAGTGCGCTCACAGAACACCAACTGCTCAAATTTATCACAAAACACTCCTGCTTCGGAGTGCTGCGTATAGCATTTATGACAACGTAAAAAGCCATCAATAAAAATTTTAACTTACTCTCGGCTGTGCTTCGGCCATTTCACTGCAACTGAATATGGCAAATTATTATGTGCTGTATGTTCCACGACCAAGAGATTCAGCCACAACTTAGCGTTATTTAAATCAGAAGGAAAGCAGAGGAAAAGAAAAATATGGGCAGGGCTCCCCGCATTGCTACAAAGTTATTTAGTTATGTAAGCTGCTTTAGCTTACGTCTCGCGAGGCTTCTCGCCTTTGAGTATCTCCAATAAAATACCGGCACACAAGTACTGGCCAATGACGGCCGCTAAAGCTAAACATCCAAGCCAATCTCATTTTTTCACTTCAATGCGAGGCTGCCAACCTCACCCATGGCCGCTTGCTTGTAAAGCTTGCTTTGCCACATCTATGTGTGTTCAATGGAAAAGCACGCTCTTCAGTCAGATCTTTTCTTACAGCCAGCTAATCATGACGAGCACGCTCGCGTCATAATTTTTGGTTCCCCTCTTCCGCGGCTTCCTCTACCGGTCTTTAACGAGCACATTTGCAAGATCAGGGAATAGTTCAGAAACTGAGATGCTCGTGCCTTTGACTTACTGTGACCGAAAACTCACATAATGCGCACACAGAACGCAAAACACATCCCGATGTGTGCCTGCCCGCCATCTGTGAAATTAAATTACCGCTTTACGGTTATTCGCCTGCTTCTATCATTCTATGTTAACCAACTAACGCATAGACAGTTTATCTGCCAAGTACCGTATATATGCAGGTAAGGGCGTGTAGGCGTCTTATAGGCACCCAGGCGCCAGATACAGCGTCACACTGTCTGAGACAATAAAATAATTTTCCCTTTATTGATATTGAACAATAAAATTCTGGTTTAGGTATGAACTCACCTGAAGAGCGAAACAAAATGCGGCTCTTACTCGCATAAAAACGGTATTTGCGAGGGAGAGCAGCCTTTTGATTTTGGCTTTGTCTCTGGCTGCTTGCTCAGATACCTATTAATCCGATACCAGCACCTAAAAATGCGCACATACGGCCAATTCTTTAATAGCATCACCGGTGTGCCGAACAGACAGCCGTTATGAGTCCTGCAACGAAGCGAGACGATGAAATAGCTGAGAACACACACACGCCATTTTCATCTTGTTTTACTCTTTGCTTTGTCACGGAGCGCTGTGCGGCTGTGTTTGACACTCGGGAGATACTGCTAAAGAACTGGCCCGGTGTAGATACATCTGCATACACAAACACACACACACACGCACGCACACGCACGCACACACACACACACACACACACGCACGAACATGCATGCATGTATGCACGCGCGCAAGCGCGCACGTGTGTGTCTAAATAAGTGTTTGGGCGTATTTATATGTATGTGTGCATGCATGCGTGCGTGCGTGCGTGCGTGCGTGCGTGTTTGCGCGCGAAGAGATTGAAAACTTTGTCGGCGGGGAAGACTACATCGAAGCAAGAGCAGCACCTCTGATGTTTATTAACTTCGTGTTTTTCGGAGAACCCAAGAGACTGCAAGGTGATAGCGTATGTAAACATCGTTGTCGCGTCACGTCGTCGACAAACAAGAAAAAAAGACAGAACGCGACACTTTATGTGGCCCACCTATACCATGTAACCAGATTACGTGGAAGCGACTATGTTCATCAGCCAAGACAGTTTGCTATTCAGGGCTTGTGGACCTGATGAACGAGAGGCCGGCGACGTGACGAGATTTTGTTGCAACGACTTCGAAGATTGAATATTCGTTGCGGCAGGCACTTCTGTGTTAGAGAAAGCCGACCTTATCTTATGCTCTTTGATATCATTAAACGTGAGCCTGTTTACTGCTGCCACAGTTGCTGAAAACGTCGTCAGTTGTCTACACGTGTGGAAATCTGCTCAGTTTTCAACCCAGAACATGTTCTGTTTGCCACTATGACATTATTTTGAGTGTAATGACCTATCAATAGAACAACAGATGATAATAGCCTAAACGGCATCTATAAACGTAAAGCACTAATATCTTTATGTTATATTGTCACCGAGAAACAGTTGACGTACGCAGGGCTGGTTTACTTATACGCGCAAGACGCTGTTCGGATGCGCAAGGCAGCAGGCAGCTCAAGAGATTAAGACGAGAAAACATCTAGCCCAGAAATGGCACAAGGCTTGCCAACTGCCAGGTAATACAGTTTAGCCGTGATAGGGCGCCACTATAGGTGTTAGTAGTGTGGCAATATTAAAGCAAATTATTTTGTTCAGCTGCGGATAAAATTGTCACTTCAAATTTCTTTATTATTTCTATAAATAGAAATTAATAACCTCTTTTCTCGAACTTTAAGAGACTTTACCAAATCAATACGTAATGCATTCGAGTGGTGGCCGGAGCATCCATCTTTTGTTTCGGTGGTCGTACTAGTAATTCATAAAATAATAACATAACTTCCTGCAGCGTCTCAAGTGGGCATAATTAAACACAGGCCGTTCCAGGCTGCTGGCAGGTTCTCGTTAAGCATGAGCCCAATTTCGCTGCAAAGGCGGCGAAAATTCACTCCGATCCTATTAATTTACGCAATATACGCGCCTCGTTCCGGGCCTTGCGAGCAAAATTCGCACACTCATTGTCGCTGTCACCTCAAGCTTCCACCGAAAAGAAAAAAAACTCAGACGGACCCAAAGAGGACCAACGGCGCCTAATGAGTTTGTGAGAAAAATTCAATTAGCAGCTTCGCGAACATCGACAGAGAAGATTATGCTAAGTCCGGACGCGGATTCTGATTACTGCTTCCATATACGCGCCAAAATCTCATAATTCGGGGAGATGGGGGCCTCCCCTCTCTTTTTTTCGTAGTCTTTCTTTCTTTGTGTACTTCTCTTATTGACATAATGTCACTTTATTGTTTTTCTTAGAAGTGATGCCATTTTCTCCCCGTTTGTGCGTTTTTTTTTCACTCTTTCGTCGTGAATAGTGTGCGTGTAGGCGATGGCTTAGAGCCCAAGGTTTGGCGATGGGTTCATTTCTATTCATCACTTTTTATTGTTTTTCCTCCCCTATTTTTTTCTTTCCTCGGCTTTAATCTCCCCGTGGACGTGCTCTTTTGTTTTCACTTCCCCGAGCAGAGATGAGAGAGTACATTTCGCCCAGGGTAATGGGAATAATAATAATCTGCTGAGTCACTGACAGCTCTCAGTGCGCACTGGGGAGGGCGTCGCTCGTTGTTCACCGAAATGTGAGGCTGCGGAAATGGAAATAGTGCTGAGGCTGTACACCGTCGCCTTCTATTTTGCCTTCCTGCGCGCGTGAAAGCGCCAAGTACTCTACGGACAGCCTCTCTTCCCTTTTCTTCCCTATATGTCACACCCTCTTCTCAACTTTTCCAGACCTTCTTCACCTCCTCAAAGCCTTCGTATTTATTTTCGATTCCCTCTTTTCCCCATTTTCCCTCTACCAACCTCCTTTCTACCTCGCTCATTTCCCCGTTTCCCCAAATTTTAACTCTGCTCGCGTTCTTTCCGTCCTGCTCTCCTTCCTTCGGCTCCCCAACCCTCAACTCAAGTTATTTTTTCACTCCCCTTTTCATTCCCCTCGTTTCCCCACCTTTAAACACCGCTTCCCTTCTTCCCCATTTTCCTTTGACTCCCTAACCCTCCTCTCAACTTTCGTCCTCCCTGTATTGTTCCCTGCCCTCGTCTCAGTCTCCCTCAGCTCACCTCGTCCCAGCCTTCGTCTTTCGAGCACTCTCGCCTCCCTTCTTCCCCCTGCGAACTCTCTCGGGTAATTCCGGGTTCCCTATGAGTGCGACCGCCCCGCTGCGCACACCGCCTTTCCAGTGATGGACGTTTGAGTCCCGAGGGTCTTCGCTGCCGCTGCTGCTGCTCTTGCTTCTGGCTCCGAAGACGACGGTGGCGACGCGCCGTGCCCCCCTCGCGCGCACGCCTGGTTTGAAGCTCTCGCCTCCGAAAGCCTGCGCGGCCCATGCGCCGATTTTAATTCACTCATTTCGATAATTGTTTTTCGTTTGGCTGATTTTATTTTGTTTTTTAAATTCAAGCCCTAACGTTCACCCCCGCCACGTTGCTTTTACGCGTGCTAGTTTGAGTGCCGCGACCATTGTTGCAGGGCTTTTTGGAGAACGGGAAGGTGATTCCCACACGCTGTCTTTCTAATGTGTGAGGCGTAGCTTCCAGTTTCAATTACGTTTGAACCGTGTTTTTTTTTACTTCGCATTCTATCTACTTTGTGGGTGCGATTTCAGTCCGTTTTTTTTTTTTAGTGTACAGTAAGCGAAATTGGTTGCTTAGTCATCTTTTATTTTATTTACTAATAAAATTAGAGGAGGAGGCTTTCCAGCCTGCGTATTTTTCCTCTTACGCTGTATTTCGTTTATTGCTTGTTCTCACGATTTATTTCATTTGCACGGTGTCGAAGACTCAAAGCGCTATCCCGAATTATTCGCTCTAATTTTTTTTTCTACACTGTGAGCGTTTGGAACGTTTTTTTTTTATTTATTCTTCCTCGTCTTTTGACATGCACACGAAATTAGGTTCAAGTCAATGACGCTGAATACCTTATCTCTTTCTTTTTTGCCGTTTTATTTCTTCATTTCTTCTTGGCCATGCCGTCACGCGTCCAAAGTTTTCTGATGTAATCAGAGGGGAAAATGCGCGGACCTTATCCAAATTCCAGACAAAAATTCAAATCGTAAGAACCAGAAACTAGTTAAAAAATATGGACGTTGCTGCTTTCTGCACCCAGTCCAAGAGCCGTCGGGGCGGAGAAGATTAATGTCCGTCAGGCAGAGGGGCGGTCAAGCGGATTCATCTCACAAAATATATAGCGCTGCTTCTGCCTTTGCCTTTTCTATGTGTGCTATGGTTTTTTGATTTCTCACTGAAGCCGTCACTCGGAAGCTAGTTCAGTGCAATCCATTTGCGTCAGAGACAGAGTATTCAGAGCCTTTAAACGCCATCAGTGTTACTACTGGGGACAGTTCTTCACTCGATGCAAAGCGACTTCGTCCTGCCGTGTAACCATCTAGTCAGCGTGTTTAGGACTGCGCCTTTGGTTTCGTTTCCGCTCTGGCGATGTCAGGCTTGTGATTAACTCGTTTTCACAGCGCATCAAGCCACTGCAGCATTTGTGATTCCCTGGTTGGGTGAGGTCATCAACTACACTCGACCGGGAAATGCTTCAGCAGTAATCTATACCGCTTCCTAGCCCTCGTTTACAAACTATTACTCGGGACATCCTTAACTCATGTAAAAACAATTGCCGCTGCCAGTTCTAGAAGGCTTCCTTCACTGTAGATTGCGTTAATGTATTCTTGTGCCTAATTTTAGTATATTTTTTCAGTATTCGAATATTTCTCTTATCTGGAGTCACGTTAAAATGCAGTGGCCGCTGGTATCTCTTGGAAACAAGAACTTTGATGTCTGATGCCTTCCTTCCTTCTTTGGTTCACGCGAAAAGTCATGCGAAATCATCCCAGTTAGGCACCGCTATGGTGCTAATTATTATTTCTGTTGGCCACAACGCAACAACAACATATTCTGTAACAAAATTGTGCAGTCTGAATCAGCAGTCTGAAAACGAAGCCAACGCTCTACAGCACTATATATTTAGGCTGGAAACTTCCATCTCTCATACGATGTCTTGAAAAAGTGACATTTCCTCACAGTTCACAAAATATTTTTTTTTATATTGATGCACCAGCAATGCAAAAAAGGGCCTCTCGTGTTGCCGCTTTACAGCGCCTGCCCCTGTTTCGCTGTTATGTGGGGGGTCCGCTTTATGTACCATAAACCTACAGTGAACGGTGTGGCAACCGTTGTGAATAAGACAAGAGTCATAACAAAGCCAGTACCGTGAGTGAGAATATGAGGAACTTTTTAATTAACAGCGTTTTTGTGGTTGAGTTGTGATACAGAATCGTTCGTTCTCCGTAGCCAACTGTTTATATGGTTCTTCTGGAGGAAAGTGGGTTCATGCTGCCTTTACTGTCGTATGACGCACGTGGAAACTATTCCGTAAAGCTTACATCAGTTAAATAACCCACATCAAAGTAACCCATACCACTAACTAAACTTCTTTTCAGAGTAAATCAATTTCACTGCGACCACCACATCGCGAAGGTTAACAGTAGGGGGCTCAGCCAATAAGCGGGCAGCCAACTGAGGGTGGCAACGTGCGACTTTGTTTTGGCAGCAGCAGGAAGGGATGAAATTGCAGTCAGGCCGGTTGGTAAAACAACTCAGTAAGGAAGCATAGTTGAAAGCACTGTAAAAAGTAACATCACGTACGGGCACTTTTGACAAATGGAAACACATTACAATCAACCTGGTCTACAGCGGAAACGGTGCTAAGTAAAATATTAAATCCTAGGTAGCAATAATGAACATGTCGGCTACTTTAAAGGTTGGATATGCGAGCAATAAAATTAAAGGTAGAGGCATGAAGTTCGAGATAGGCATGGATACTCGGGGAACAGATTTAGTTCAAAATCAGCAGGAAGTTAGTTCTTTTTTCTTGCACAATGTATGAAAATATGGCGGGAAACACACTTGTATATTAGTCCTCCTCAGGGCCACCTTCCTGTCGCATTTGCGATCTTTTCCATTATGACGTTGATTCCTTTCCTCCTGATGTGATGTAGTACATACAAAATGAGATGGTCGACAGAACACAGGCATTACTGTTTTTGTTTTTTTGCCCGGAAGAAAGCGTAGTTATATTCAGGAGAACGATGCTTTTTAATTTGAAACGTAAGCATTGTAACCGTGGTATTTGCATTTTATTCGTTTTTTTTTTTCTCGAGAGCACGCAAGCCTTTTTTTCCTTTCTTCCCTGCCAACATTCCAAACACGGGAATTCACGCGGCAAGGAATCTCGCTAACGAAGCGTTCCGAGATTGCCGGCAAAACGTGCTCGGCACTTCGTTAAGGGGCGCATCTAATCTCAGCCTTGTTAAGGCGCGCGTACCCAGCCAGGAAAACGAGCTTGCGGTAAGAAAGGATCATGACCTGCGAGAAACATCTGCATGCCGGCTTATTTCTTCGCCCTGTTCTTTACCCTTTTTTTTCTGCCACTGCATTTTCACTGTTCAAATATTTTAGATTTCTCTGTTCCCATCTTGTTTTCCCACACAAAGCTTCTTGTAGAGGCGCTTCTGCGCATATTTTGCTTTTATTTTTTTTAAATGCTCAGGAAATTTTTCTACTCTCAATAAGTTTTTTTCAACGAGTGTTTATCTTGTCTTTTTTAAAGCCTCAGGTAATGCGGACGTGAGCAACGATAATTTTCAGAGTTAAGCGCGTTAATGCGCGATGTGATCTGGCGAGTATTTTTGCTCGTTAACGATTGGACACTTCACGCACTTCACGGCATGTATACACTACATGCGCGCAGTCATTAAGGATATCTCGGAATGTCTCACTGCTGCGAGAATTCCAACGAGAACAAAAGGGTCCTGCCCGAGGCACGCAAAATGCGTTTTACCTATTTTTGTTCTGCGAATGGATTGTTGCGAGGATATGAGTAATACAAAGTATTGGCCGCGTAAGGCTAACCATTTCTCTTTCACACCAGGTCGAAGTTCAGTTTTCAACTTTGCTTGTTTTTCAATTCTCCGAATCAGAACTTCGTTCTGATAAATCTCTCTTAAGAAAGGAAAACCCTCCTTCGAAACGGCGCAGATTGCACACTCCGGCCGGTAATTGAGAGCAATTTTTTTAATAAGCTCTTTATTTTTAATCTCGAGAATTTGCTCCTAATGAATGACGCAGTGATTCTTGCTGGATTATGCGCAAGGAGTGTTTATTATTTTAAAGAAAAATCGATTCCTAGATTTAAACTTTTTTTTCTTTACTGAAGTGTCATGCTCTCCAAATTTTTTCGTTTTTTTTTTCAGGCTTACCGAGCTTATTTTTTTTTGTGCGCGTGCGCGTTTCTTGCGACGATCTTGGAAGTTCTGCAAACTGCCTTCCGCATACCTCACCAGGAACATATCATGCAGTGCTCTCGTTTCGACACGAGGAACTTCATTTTTCACGTCGAACTCGGCGCGTAATTTTTTCTCCCACGTGTGGGCTAATTACGCGCGCAGTTTGGAGTCCGCGCCTACTTGTTTCACTCCATCTTTATTTCTTCGTTCTCGCGCCATTTTTCTGTCATTCCTATTTTCATATTTGTTTTCTTATTTCTACTTTATGCTTGGAAGACTTTAAAAAACTGCGTGCAAGCCCGAATTCGAAGTAACTAATGACTGTGCGGCAAAGCATAGTCGCACTAGGAAGAGCATTTTTTTTAATTCATCTGTAATCTTTCTCTTTTGCTGACAGTCTTCATCCTCACCTCTCTCTAGCCATGCTCGTTACAGCATACGAATTTCAAGTCCGAATGTTACATTCCGCAGTAAGTGTCCGTTTGTTAAATGTCTGTTTCCACGACCTCCTGAATATTTTTTTATTTTTAATCATCTTTTTATCATTCTTGATTCTTTTTCTACTGCTTAGAGCAATCCAGCTGGCATCCAGTATCAAACTGGCTGTCATGAAGTCGCAACATATGAAAGAAAAATAGCAATGATAGGTAATTACCATGTTGTTCTGTCAGGATAAGATCACTACCTGCAAGAGTCGGAAACTTTTCTCTTTTTATGTATGTTTTTTATTTTACCATACAAAGCATGACTGAAAGAATGGCAACAAGCGTTTTTCAGTGTGGAAGCTATTGATTGTAATAATAAATAAACTAATGATGCAATCTATCGATGAAGAAAAAAGTGCCTGACAACAATTTCATATGCGATTATTATTTGATTTTAACAGCACCTCATTACGCGTTTCGATGCTGCTTTCAGTGAAGATGGGGAAGTCTTTAAAAACATCTTGTTCATAAGAGAGACACGAATAATGACAAGAAGATGCCTCAGCATAAAACAAGCGTGTGGCATTCATTACTTCACGCGCGCGCATAAACAACAATGTGCGCAGGAAATGCACAATGCCCGTGATCATTTCAAGCAGTGCAGCTTCGTATAGCTTGTAAGAGCGCATAATTCTGTCAGTCGGTCTGCCTACGGCTGTCTTCCACATTGATGCTTTGCTCAGCTCTACGCATGCGGTAGCTAATGCCCGAAAACATCGTTCTATATTTTCGTCCCTTTATTATTTTTTTTTTTGCTGCACACTTCGTCATTTTCTGAAAACAATTTCCTGAGTAAGTGAACTTCCTGCACTTACGTGTCTTTTTTCTTTTTTGTTTTCCCAACTTCTTTTGTGTGAGGATTCAGAATTTATTTTTACGGAGTCTAATTTTCGTAAGAGAACTGAACGTGATTTAACTCGTCTATTCTTGAAAAATCCTAACAAACCTCTTTACCGCCCATGTTTTCTGCATTAATTTTGTTATTTGTTTTCCTCTAATTGATATTATGTTCTGATCAATATTTCATGTGGTATTATATTCTAGCCTATTTTCTTTTCTAACTTCTCTTTTAAACATTACTTTCGTTGCCCCAAAAGAGAACGAAAGAGTGTGGTGTACTACAACGGCGACCACAGCGTCGCATTCCACAGAGAAACCACCATATACACTATTGCTGAGATTTTTACAAGGGAAATCTCGCATCTTGTTGGTTTAATGAACAATCGCGTGGAAGTATACGTTCGATCGCTGTTGGCGTAGGTGCAATCTGCTCACATATCTTACCGTAAGCCGTGGCTGTTTGCCTGCTTACTTTTCGTTTTCGCACGGTCATTTCTACTGCTGGCGTAAACGGCACCACAAGCGCGCGTCAAGTCGATGCGTTGGGGACGCGGCGGGCCATGCATTTGCTCTCTATGAATTCTTTAAAACTTTTATTTTCTGCTCAGCGAGTGGCGTTTACTGCCCCGCAAGCAGAAAGAGGAGTGGTTTTAATTAGTTCCACTTTTCCTGACGCAGTCCTAGTTGACACACGGGCTAAATTAAACACCCCCTTGAGAATCGGACAGCGCGACGGCCTCCTGCTTCTAATTACTTTCAGAGAGAACTGGCTCCCCACTTTCCATTCTACCTGCTTTTTTCCTGCTGCATTCAACTTCTCACCTCAACTTCTTTACTTCTATTGTGTTCCTTCGTCGCTTTACCCGCCCTTTCTTTCGTAACCTCTTCTGTTCTTGTTTCATGTCTGCGATAAAGAAAAGAACAAAGGAAAAGGGCAAGGGTGAATTTTGCATTGATAGCAGTGTGAAATACCTATTTCTCCCGACAATTTTTTTTTTGGCCTTGGCGTTGCCTGCGCATGAAAAACAAACAAGAACTGCGAGACTTTTCAGTACCCTCTAAAACAAAAATTGGCTGCGGTTTAGCTCTGGTTAACCCTAGTAGAATAGCGAAAGCTTCGTTTCCTCGGCACGTCGTCTACGCAGCGTCTCATTCCGACGCTCTCGAGAACTCAAACCGGTCAATTCCGCAGTTGAAGAGTCACTCCGGGACGGGGCACTTCTTTTAGCCGAATCTTCAATACGACGCTTCTCGAGTCGTGCGGCGCGCTCTTCTGACGTTTCTTGGGCGCGTTGTCTCTTCCTCGCTTCGTTCTGTCGTTGTTGTCTCTTTCGCGCTCTCCATAACAATTACAATACACTGAGGCGAAGCGCATATATATATATATATATATATATATATATATATATATATATATATATATATATATATATATATATATATATATATATATATATATATATATATATATATATATATATATATATATATATATATATATATATATATACCCCGCGAGGCGACACCTCCTCTCTCTCTCTCTACCCTAGCGGAGCACATCTGGTGGAGCGAGCGGCGTCGACGGCGGCGCCATCTGTTGGAGAGCGGCTGCGGCGTTGCTAGGCAACGGCGGCTCAAGATCGTTCGTCGGCCACGGCATACGGCATACGACTGAAGTGCGCGACGAGCCAAAATGACTCGCTGGCTGGCGTAGTAAGGCTTTCGTTTCAAAAAGCGATAGCGATATCTATATCATACCTTCCCCCTCTTCCAACTCGCAGAATAATCCCTCACTAAAGTCTTCCTGAATCACGTGATTGTACAAAGCGCATTCAAGGAAACGCCTGCTTCCCGGCTCAGAGTTACAGCATTTCCTTAAGAAAGCTTCAATAAACAGTATATAGACACTTTATAAACAGCCTATCAAAGGCATTGTAAAAGCCGTGCACTGAAATTATTTAGTACTTCTTTATAGCCAGAAGCTGAAGATGAGGGGGCTGCAAACGACTGTGATGGCTTTATTTAGGTTAATCGCATGTCTGGCATGCAGCTACTGTTGCATTATTTTTGATGGGGGCCCCGCGGGACGAGTGGTGGGATGTGCGAAGCCAATCTCCGACAACACCGGCAGTGACCGGCTACTTCCAGGAGTTTCTGTTGGCGTGACGGATCCTGGTTTGGCGGTCACTGCCGGAGTTGGCGGATGTGGTTGGGTGCGTCCGGTTAGTTTCAAGGAGTCTTCACTTAAGCTCGCAGCCGAACAACATTTAGGAAGGGCTAATGCCATTATGCCTTGTCCCCATGCATCATCGCTTGTCACACAGCAGGTGTAAAACGAAAGGGGGTGAATTTTACATTACTTACTTCCTTGGCACGGGGGAGCGTGCGATTTAGTGGACGTGGCACAGCAACCTTCACAATTAGCCATCAGTGAAGCCAACCGCGGGAATTACCATATTTTGCATTTTTAAGCATTTTCATTGTGCACTAATTATATTTGTTGTTTATTCACTCTTCTTTGTAAAGCTTCGTCCGGGAATGCAAGCGAACAATAACTAACAACCGAAGAAATAGTTACTGCTTATACCGTCGTGTTTAATTCATGAACGTTATGGTATAAACATACTGCTGACATCACTTCAAGTTGGTAACGACGTTAGCTACAGTTGTGGTATGGTTTAAGTGAATGAAGAATACATTAAATAGATTAATTATCGACGCCGCGGACAGGCACTTCAAATTCTGTCATGTCCATGCAATTGTAACCTCGAGCATGGTATATTAAGTTCTGCTTCATCCTAGCTTTAGTGTCGCTTCGACTGCGCGCCTTATGGCAGTTCAACTCGGAAAGAGGAGTTCAGAAGCATGTGCGTATAGGAAAGAAAAAACAGAAACACGGCTGCAACGTATCCGAAATAAGTAAACCAATTCAACACGTGATTGAGCAGCGAAATAACGTGTTTCTTTTGCGGAAAGGCAAATAGCGCGTCTTTATATTAGAAGCCACATTGTGCTCGGTGACTGCCAAGAATGTAGACGAAAAGCAATGTTAGACATAAATTCAAAATTGACTGCCCGTCTCCCCCTTATTTCTTTCACTCCAGTCCCGTATTTTTCGCGAAGAAAAATAAAACTACGCGCATTTAGGCTAACAGCGCATTTAACAGAAGTCGGGGACATAAGACAGCAGTAGACAGGGACAATCTAACGATTGTCTTGCGTCCCTTTCTTCTAAGGCCTATCCTTCATACTGGTCTACTGTTCTGAAATTTGAATCCCCAACTCTCCTTCCTTTTTGTATCAAACGAGATCCTTTTTAGTAAATTGCGCCCTGTGTTTCTCGTGCCGTTTTATGAGAAAGCTCCCTGCGTTCTAAGGCGCCGCTTTAACGCCGAACAGGTTCCCAGGGGACTCAACAATGGCCGGCAATTGGAAGCCCTAAGCGGCTGCACCGAACGAAAGCGGTGTTTGCCGAGTCTTGGAGTGTTGGCCCAAGACGATTCCGAAATGAAGAGGAAAAATAAAGCAGGCGAGGAGGATGTGTAGGACGTGGAACTCTAGAGGAGTAGAAGGCGACTGCCAACAATGGTTTTGTGGATGCGGTACCAGATATAAGGATAGGCAAGTGAAAAGGGACCAGGGAGAGGGTACAAAGGGCGGCGCGACCCGAAGAAAGAGGAGTTGTGGCGTCGAGCACAACGCATTCGTCGTCGCCGCCGTCGTTCGTCGGGCGCCCGGCCATTACCATGGGGAAATTAGTTTTCCGAGCAGTGGTTTCCGGGCCCCTGAGCGGAAGCGCGCATTCAGGCTTCCGGTTCAACGCGGAATACGGCAAGCAAGGCGGTTGCTCGGCAGCAGCTGACATGCGGGAGAGGGGGAGAGAAACCCGGGGAAGTGAATTCGAGATGCGCGGTTGGTATGAGCAAGGTGAGGGAGGGAAAAGGCGGAAAGGAAAGGCGACGGAGCCGAAAGACAGCGCTCTTAGGAGCGCATAAATGAATGCAAACACGAGAGAGAAGATGGAATATAGACGAGCGGAGGCGGGAAAAATGGAGGAGCGCGTCCCCTCCTGGAAACGGAATGGGCCCGCGACAACAGTACGGACGCCCCCGAATTGAACTTTGTTCAGAGGGCAGAAGATAAGGAAAACACGTGGGGTGTACGGAAAAGAGCCCGCTGCGCACTGGGCTATTTCATCAGGCTGGGTCACGGTCTTGTGCTCGCGCGTGTGATTATGCATGCGTTTGTGCTGCGACTGAAAGAAGCAAAATCTTTGGTTGGTCCTTATCGCGTTTTCTGGTTGCTGCCATGCGTGAAGAAGGCGGCGGGCAAAGAGAAGCAGGGACCGACTGATAGCACTGCAGAGGATGTCAAGGCCTCCCTGTCTACTACGGTCTTCTTGATTCTGACTCCTGACACTGACTCGAACTTCCGTTCCCAAATCTCGAAGGGTCGGAACCACCATTGACGCATTCTTGCTGGCCTACTTCGTATCAAATTTTCGACTTTTTTTTATCCGAGCGTGTGTGAAGCGCTTGGGACCAGTCACCAAATGATAATGCCTTGGTCTCGCCTGGCGATAATACAAGGCCGTGTCGTTTCAATATTCTAAACTTATTTCAGGTTTCTGCGATTCTAGCCTAATTTTAGTGGCACGGCTGCAGCAGCACTGCTCCCTATTCGGTACTATTTACCATATCTCTGGTCTTGATAGTTGTCCAATGGCAAGATGTTTTTATTAGCAGAGCCTTCCAGAAGTTAAATAGTAAATATTTCAAAGCTGAGTTTTGCTCCTAACCGAAGTGTGCAGCCTGCATTGTACTGTTCGGTAAAAAAAGAAAGCACATCTACAAGCAGCTGCGTGTTAGCCATGGTAGTGGCCTCATGCAGCACGCATAAAACGGTTTTTTTTTCAGTTTCTTCATTATTTCTGGAACTGCACAACTCGCTAACATCATGTTAGAGATTGCAGGTACTGCATCTGCACATAGCCGCAATGTTCCTTCGATTATCACTGTAACAACGTATAGTGTTCTTCACACCTGTCTACTTATATACTGATATAGCATGTTTCACCTGAAACTTTAGACCATTCATGGGAAGGGAAATGGAAGTCATTTGATTTATTTCGCCGCATATACGCTTTGGAGGTTACCGAATAAAAAAATTGAAGAGTGATTCGCCTATGCTTTCGACCATGGTTTACTTTATTATTTATTATTAAAGATTATTATTAACGTGTGCTTTCGTAATATCCAGGACTCAAATTCGTTATATCCAAATTTCGCTCCCAGGTCCTAAATTCGGATACCAACACGTACATGACGAAACGACGATTCGTTTGACACCACCAGCATCCATGTGCAACCTCTAGTTCGCCCGTCACGAACCTCTGAAGGTCGCCCCTCTTACGGTTTCGAGAACCAAAGGTCGTCGGTACGAATCCCTCACACATACCAGGCTTCCACTCGACAAACAACTTTGTGCGCTGAATCGTGCCGATTCGTTTCACCTCTCCGAACCCTCTGTGCGAGACGTGCGGTTCATATATATATATATATATATATATATATATATATATATATATATATATATATATATATATATATATATATATATATATATATATATATATATATATATATATATATATATATGGCCACCGTCGCCGCCGTGCCGGCCCAACGACTGCGCACGTGTGATCACGTGATGGGGGGTCACATTTCGCACGATCCTGCCGCCATTTGATCACATCACCGGCCGGCATCTTGAAATTTCGGGCGGACTAGAAAAGTTCGAATGCGAGTAGTGGGATCTAACGCTCTTAAAAAAAGAGAGAAAACTGTCGTTGCACAGCTTGAATACTCCTTTGCACCCATAGTAACAGAACAGTCAGCATAACGCAGATGTGCTGCTCTAGATGCTAACTAAAATACAGGTTTAGCGCTTACTGAACTGAATACTAGTAGCCTTTTTTTTTGCTTTGACTCTTAGTTAATTACTGTATGACGTCTTTCTGTTGGACGGCTGAGGTTCGATTTAAATGCAACAATCGGCCTGTCTGCAAAGTTGGCTCGCTTACATTACGAGTTTGTTTGCGGTGAAGCACGCTTTAAAGCGAATGCCCATGCATTCGCGCATGCCCTCGACCAATGACGCGCACAGTTGTGTGTAGTTCCATGGGCAGACAAGCACCAAGGTCTACACATTCGTTTTCGTCTAGTTAGAGCATTCGAATAAGGTTCAATTCTGCGTCAATGCTTTTTAACTTCCTACAGCTTTGGACCTGGCATCTTCGGCTCAATCTGCAACTTCTTTATATATGCAACCTTTTCTAGACTTACCTACATAAGCACAGGCAGGCGGGAGGTGTCTTTTTGAAGGCGCCTCTGATGAAATCACGACGGTCGCCGTTCTCCCAGCGAAAAGCGCATCCGGGACCTTCATCGTTTCGCGTGTTAGCGAATGTAAGCACCGACTAAATAAGGTTCACACTGACTTCACAACGCGAAACGGACAAACCCGCAAGATACGAAACGACCGGGACAGACGCTCGTTCCTGTGGTTCCGTATCCTTTCGTCCTTGCCTGTTTCTCGCTTTGAAGCCAACATCAACGGTCACTAACTTGCCCAAACGAGAATTCTCAGCTACATACGGGTACTCCTAAGAAGATGTATGTTAATATATGAAATACTAATCTTTCGGCTCACTCAGGGCGACGATTTCGTGGAAGAGAGGTCTGATATGTGAGCCTGATGACCAAGTCTAGGGGCTATTTCGACGTGGCAGATAAAGTTAAAACTAGACTTTGGACTCAATACTAAAGTAATGTGCGCGCCCCATACACCGCCGTTTTGTAAATATTGACAAGAAACACGTCTGCAGTGTCAGCAAACCATAGCTGCTATAACAGGGTGGTCCTGTAGATTATAAAGCTTGATCTTTTGTGAAACGGTGGCTTCGTTCGCTGCAGACAGTCCTTGTGAACTGGCCGGCCGATTTACACATCATAACACGAACAAAAGACTCTGTCCTTAGCAAAATAATTGTACGCAGTGCTGTGCCGTTTATTGCTTGGATCAATGTCGCAAAAAACTTGCCTTCAAATTTACGTAGACCCATCATTAAAAATATAAATACGATTGTCGCTTTAAAATTTTGCGCAACTCTCGACACAGATGCTGTGGACAGAGAACCAAGACACAAACACCTGTGGTTGCGGCGTTTAAGTCCTCCTTCGTGTTGAAGGATGCGCAAGATCTGGAATCACCAGTGTCACATCAACTACTTCTTACCCATTCATTGTTAAAAAGCACCCGCTTTCCTGCACCTTTGTGATTATCTCGGCTACTCGAAACAATCATTTACGTTTTCCCTCCATCCTTCCTGTCTCTTTTCTTTATGCCTTATGTTCCTTCCCTCAGAGCAGGCCGGCCTGCAGCAATCCTCTGCCCACAGCAAACTAACTCAACTTTCCTTTCTCCTATTCTTCGCCCCCTTTATACCCCCTTCCCGTTGGTGGGGTAGTCAACCAGGCTACCCTGGCTAACTTCCCTGCATTTCCTGTCTACTGTCCCATCCCCTTCCGGCTACCCTGACTTCCACTTCTTTCCCCATTTTCTATTTTGTTTTCCTTTTCAAACCCAAATCCACAAATCTGTTGACTTTTCTCGCTGTTCATGGAGTGCATCTCCTCATGAATAAAATCATGAACCAAAGGCAACAACTGCAATGTTGGTACTTGCGAGACCAACGCGGTTGCGAAATGGGGCGGGGGCGAGGGCAGGTCATTTACTTTCGCATCACACGCAGTACATCACTTTGAAAAACACGCGTCCTCAAACGCGTCGCAGCAGCTGTCCCAAATGTGCTGCCAGGGCCACAGCCGACGCAGCCAGGGCCACAGCCCCGAGGCCGCGTCTCATCGCGGGCTCACCCGGTGTTGCCTCGCTGCCGAGCTCAGTACGTGCCGTGAGTGTTGTGCGTCTCTACGCACGGGCGCTCAGAATAACGGAAAAGAGAGGCAACACTGCCCCCCCCCCCCCCCGGACTGCGACGGCGGCAGAACGGCCATAGCGTCCCCTGGGATTGCGCGCGCCTCACTGTTAGGCGAGCCGCGCGTGAGGTGAATGTCGAGTTATTCTCACTTCTCCCACGTGTGGATCTTTCACTATATTGTAACGCGTAGTCTCTGCTCGAATAGTGTTCAACACGAGCTTCACTCGGCTTGCTTCGTTTTTTTTTCCTCTATAATTTTTACTCTTTTTTCTTCTATTTTTGTGTGTGCCTAATGTTGCGAACAAATGAATATCTCTTTCTTGCTTCTTCTTATCGTCGTGAGATGTTTTTGCACTGCCGCGGGCTTTGGAGTTTTCGACGGCGCGCGATTGGGTTCATGGTCACTTTAGGCTCCCGTTTCCAATCCAAGTCCCTCGGACGCCGCACCCCGTTTCGATGGTCACGTTTCTCTATTATGTCCACGGGGCAGCCTGGGTGCTGGATCCAAACTCTTGTGTGGTGCGATGCAATGCATACTGGGGAGCACTGATTCTACATCGCACTTCTAAACAGGAAGCGGCGTGACGTGTTTGCGGAAAGAAAAAGCCAGTCTTCAACTGCATGTCATCAGATTGCGCTTGAGCGTTTATCGAATTCCATACCTTGTGTGCGTCTTCCAGTGTATGGGCGTTATCAGATCCTATCCTTTCCTTTCTCATTTCATCGCTATTTCGGCACATTTTTTTTCTTCTTCTAGTAGGATATAGCCAACAGAACATCTTTTTCCTTGTTTTTTTTTTATCCTCCTCGAAGTTTTCTTCCTCTGGTTTTCTCCTCCCACTCTATCTGTCTCTTTTAATCAGGATTTTTGTAATCTTGCACAGTGGTAAATAGTTCCGTTTTTGGCCCGTAGAAACGGCGCTACTATTGTTGCTCTAAATCAGTAAATCAGCAGAAGCAATAGAACACCTCATATTTAAATGTGATGGTATCCATCCCGATGTCGATGCAGGCACATTCACTCTTCCTGGGGCCCTAGGGTTAAGAAATAAGAATGGTCACGTAAATAAATCTGCGGCGGAAATTAGCAGAAAACGATTGGAAGATTGGTGGCTCAAAAGCAGAGAGATGACATAAGGTTAGAAGTGTAGGAAGACGCATTTAAAGAAATTGGCGGATTTTAATAACATAACACAGTTAAACAAAAATAAAGAAATAAAAGAGCTGAGTATAGTGGCAAATGTCATCACCCCGTTTCGAAGGGGACGCTTGTACGTTCCATCCATCTATTCATCTACATGCATCTTCCGTGAGTTAATTTTGCTTTCGAGTAGCAATGGCATTTTGAATGTGACTCACGGCGGAGACGTTGTATGCTGCGCGTACAGAGCACCGTTGTTTCGTTGTTGCCAGGCTTGACGAGTTTACAACACGCGAAAAGCTTTAAACTTGCCGTGAAACGTGGGATCACGACACACGCACTCCCGGATGTAGTTTTGCTACCGAAATGACATACAGCAAGAGGTAATCGCCGTTAATTAACCCCTGTCGTGTTAAGTCGGACCCTGTGCGGCAGGCCCCTGTGCCTGTCTCTCTTCGGCTCGGCCGGGCTCGGCGTGTTTGCCCAGCCCAAGTGTCAACAGGGGGTCTTCCTCAAGACCACTCGGGCGTGCGCTGTTTGAGCAGTGTGGTCGGCACAGAAGGTGTGGAGCTCCATGAAGCGGTTTTTGGCCCGAGCTTCAAAGCGCTGTGAAGTGCGCGCCGTTCGTCTTGAAGGCCGCCAACGGGGGCACAGCCTCAGCAAATAGAGCTCGAAAAGTTCTTCGGAAAAGGGAAAAAAAAAAAGAGGTGGACACTGGGGTGAAATCAGTCCGCTGCTGAATGCTGCTGCAGTTGTTTGTGGCTGCGCTGGAAGTCGCTTTAGTGAAGTTTTTTTCTTTCGCGGCAGACCTGCTGTAAATAGTTCTGAAAGAAAAAGGAACACATACTAGAAAGCGACAACCAAAAGTAGAAAAATATATAAATACGCGTCCGTGGAAAATAACAAGAGCAAGATAAATCGCAAAATGGAGAGCGCTCGTGTGTTATTCAAAAACCTCCGTTTTCTTCCTTCAGTAATCGTAAGTTTATTTTCCTCTCGCTTTCTTCGGAGTTTCTTGCCCGCACGACAGCAGACCTGCTACACAGGTTATATTTGGAAAAGACTGATGCATAAACGCGGGCTCTGTTGAATAGTATGCAGACTGTATGCGTAACTTTGGTGTTGTTTTGATGCCGAAAAAAGCGCTTTCTTTTTTTTTTTGTTCACAGGCGGAGTTGCATGCCTGTTTCTTACGCTATATTGACGACTAAGGCGGTATTACCGTGTGGCATGAGCATAAATTAAAGATATGATGTTTTCTTTCTCAGATAACACGCACGGTATGCTGCAAAAAATAAAAAGAGAAACTAATACGTTGGAGGCGAGGTTCGCTCGTGCTCACCGGGCTTGTAGAAAATCATATGGCAGCATTTTAAAGCGAGAATTGTCTTTGGAACCTGGCAGCTGACGCCAGTCATCGATTTGCTTCCTGCGCGTTGCGTCTCCGGAGAGCTGTGCACAAAACCGATGCGCACTTAACACTAATAAAAGTTTCTAAAAGACTCGCTCAGGAAAAAGAAGTTCGTAAACGAATCCGTGCTAAGCCTGGACTGGACAGCTATGTGAAATGCAGTATGGTATTTTTGTGTGCAGTATAATCTAAACATGAATACGCCTACAAAGGAGTAAAAAAAAATGAGTAAATTGTCATCTAGCCCACTCCCTTTTATAAAAGACTGCGCGCTAGAGAACAGCATACCCTCATTTTACTCCTTTCTTCTGAGGGTGTATATATACCCCCTCATTGTGCTCCTCCTAACGGAGCTCGCGTAGACGTCAATCGGCCCATGCATTTTTCGAAGCTGTGTTCCATCCTTTCCAATATCTGGGCGCTACACTGCTATCCAGGTGGCCTTAAGCATTTGCTAGAGAAATGAGCTTCTGCGGAATCTCGTATAATAAACCGCTAGCTGTATAAGGGCCATTTGCCCATTTCAATACGCTCGATATCCACACAGCTACACAGGCGTGGAACAGGGGTAGGTAGACCTTTGCGCGGGTGTACACATTTGTGGACAGACCTGTGTGGATGACCTCACACGGGAGACTGGACGTAGGAAAGTTGAATTGAAGCCTAGTAATAAGACGCATTTCATACACTAATATTTGCCATAAATGAGCCCCCTGGTGTTCTACCTGCAATTTAACATCACGTGCTTGATAATTTCGTGCAAACGTATAGGACGAACCTGGATGGTACAAAAGACGCCCGCAACGCGCTGATGGACTCGTAGTGTATCGCAGCTGCGCGGCTTCATACATACGAAGCTTAACAACGCGTCCTTCCTGTCTGCGTTCAAAAGATAACACAGCGAGGTGGAAAGCAAAGATGGCGAGATGCGTCTCGCGAGTTACGCAAACTGAATAAAATACCCCAGACTCGTTGAATGTGGGGGAGTCAAATGAGATGTGGCACAATCACTTTCCGCCTGCAAAGGCTACGACAGAACACTCGAAACTCTTTGAACTGCAGAGGCATCTGCACAACAGCTGCGTCTCGCCAAATGCTTTTCCTTTTTTGCCCTAAAGTGGGAAAACATGTAGCGTCGCGACTAGATGAACTGTGTTTGTGTGTGCGCGCAGGAGGGAGGAGGCAAAGGAGGGGGAAGAGGCGTAAAGGGAAGTTAAGCACAACTATGGTTGGCGCTGCTGCTGAAATTTGCGGAGAGCGTCGAGTACTGCAGCCAGTGCGGCGCTTTCGCACCTACCACTTGGTCTCCAGCTGTGAAAAGCTTTCTGCGACGACTCTAGGCTAAGGCACCCAATTTACAGTCTCTTTCAGCGCCTTTTTTTGTGTTTTGGTACTTGCTAAAGAGGAGGGGGAGGGAGAGGGGGAGGGGGCGTAAGGTGTCTCTTCGAGCGAGTTTTTTGCTGTTCTTGCGATATTTTTCTCAGCTGCCGACTTCGTTGGGTGGCGTGGGGCGTCAAAAAGAGGAATGACTTCGCAACAGTTTGTAGGGCACATGATCAGCTTGTTAGTAGATGCTGGAGAGACAGACTTTGTACTGCTTTCCAGAAGGGAGCGGAGATTCCGGGCTTTGTGAGCAGACACCTCTTGGCTTCTTGTCTATCGGCACCGCACTTGGCAACAAATTTTGAAGATATAGACCAAATAAGCGTTTCCTGCTCACTGGAAAAGAGAATATTAGGGTTCCCGGTTGCTTACACTCTCGGTGTAAGCGCACTTTCAGGCACAGGACTGCCCCAGGAATGCTGGCATTCCCTACACGGCTTTTGTTGAGAGTGGCGCTACGTCGGAACAACTATCAGTAATGTAACGCAAGGCCGGTCTTCCCGACAGCGACCAGTACCCTCGGCCTCAACCGCCTCCCTGTGTTAGTACACGGGCAAATGATATTCTGGATTACGATGCTTGGCTGACAGGTTATAGAGTCTAGTTCTCAGATCAACAGCCACCACCGATAATGTTCAGAGTCACGAGTCAAGCCTGCAAGCCTCTATTCGTTAGCTACAAAGCTATAGCACGATCTTTCAAGGTAGTTTCTCTGATCTATATTCGCCTCAGACAACACGCGACAGCAAGCGGTAAACGATGCATGAAGACCAAGTGTTGAATGACGATTTGCTCGCACCAGTGACCTTTGCTGACTTCTGTACCTCAACTTAAGTTTCTTTAGTGGCACTGCTGAGAGATCAGTGGAAGAAAAAGACAACACGTGGCGCTAGTGAACGTCGTTGAATAAAAGTGTTCGTTCTGGCCTGTACCCCTCCTCGGCCTTAAATAAGAGCGTCAAAACCGCTCGAGGTTCCTCTGAGTGAGAACTACTGTATCAGGAACATAGAGATAATTTTTAGCCTGTGAAAACACGTGAGTGAGTGAGTGAGTGAGTGAGTGAGTGAGTGAGTGAGTGAGTGAGTGAGTGAGTGAGTGAGTGAGTGAGTGAGTGAGTGAGTGAGTGAGTGAGTGAGTGAGTGAGTGAGTGAGTGAGTGAGTGAGTGAGTGAGTGAGTGAGTGAGTGAGTGAGTGAGTGAGTGAGTGAGTGAGTGAGTGAGTGAGTGAGTGAGTGAGTGAGTGAGTGAGTGAGTGAGTGAGTGAGTGAGTGAGTGAGTGAGTGAGTGAGTGAGTGAGTGAGTGAGTGAGTGAGTGAGTGAGTGAGTGAGTGAGTGAGTGAGTGAGTGAGTGAGTGAGTGAGTGAGTGAGTGAGTGAGTGAGTGAGTGAGTGAGTGAGTGAGTGAGTGAGTGAGTGAGTGAGTGAGTGAGTGAGTGAGTGAGTGAGTGAGTGCCATCCTCTATCAGTGCCATCAAAAGGAACATGTCATTGTCATAGCCAGACTAACATCTCCAACAACATTTTTAAGCATGTCACGGTCATAGTGAGGTTTGCACCTTTAGTAGCAAAAACAGCTGTTTCTTTCCTTACCGTCCTGCTTAAATCCTTCTGTAGTTTTCCGTCACGCCATTTTCTTTTCCGAGTAATTTCAATTTTCGAAGCGGCCACTCCTCACTCGAAATCCCTCTTCGTGGAAATGCACTACTTGTGCTTCAAACCGTCGATTGTGTACTGTAAAAAAAAAAGAAAAAGTTCGAGTTGAGGTTGGGAGGGGGGGGGGGGGGGGGGGTTCGTTGCTTTGAATTCAATTTTTCTTGTTCCGAGGCGCGAACGCAGCAACGGGAAGAGCGAAAAAAGAAACGGGTGCCCCTCTTGAGCCGCCTGCAGGATCCGGATAAGCGGGGCCAAACCAAGCGGGCGTGGAGGGCGAGGAGGTTGCAAGGCTTTATTAAAGCGCATAAACCGCAGGTGGCGCGCTGCATTCCGGCACGCCACGTGCACGGCCGATCGATGGCCGAGCGCCTGAAGGAGGAGCCCCCCTATTTGGGGAAAGCGAGAAGCAGGCATTTGGGGCAACTCCCCCTGGTCCGTGGCCCGTTCAACCTAGGGTGTGTCTGACGCCGTGGAACATGCGTATTCACATTGAGGAGCCGCGGAGAAAGGAGTGTTGTTTGTTGTCTTTCTGTGGGGCATTGCGTAACGGCTTGAGATTAGCGCGTCACGCTAAGCACAGGAATGAATCACTAAGAGATGTATTGAACTACAAACGCCGCCCTCTTTTCTCGTACTGGGACTAGTGATGCTTTTGTATTAATAAACCAGTAGTCAGGTTAAGTCACAGAATTGTTTTTTCAGAGTGGTTGTATTTTACAGCAATAATTCAGTGGTCCTGCTCTTTACGATATTGTCACCTCCGGGAGATAGTCCATTTGATCCTGTGCCGAAAAATACAGCCTAAAGGAGAAAAAAAACAGTTTAAAATCTACTCGCTTATAATCATACTAGGAAAGGTTTAGCGGCGTTTCTGTCGCCGGCTTCTGTAATTTGAACGTCCACGGCACATACATTTTCTGCTTGTTTCAGCCGCTGAAATTAACATTTTGCGCCTTACTCCTCGCTTTCCCTCTCTCCCGTTTTTCTTTATTTCTTTCTTTTTTCTTCCTTTTTTCCTGGGTGCTTTAATTCTTCCTTTCGTGTTGTAATCTGTTATCGTATAACATAAATACAAACGATATTCTCATTGTAGTATCTGTAAATAATAAGTAATAATAGTCAAGAATTTTAGCAGTCCTCAGATCGCGACTGAGCTTTGGAAGCGTGAATTTTTCAGTTTATATCGTCATGATTTCTTTTAATATAACGCATGAGGTTCAGTTTATGTCATCAGGATTTCTCTGAGTATAACGCTTAAGGTTAACAGCGCGCACTTAGAAATTGATTTTGATCCAGCTGCCTATCACTTCTTAGTATGCTGCAACGAAAGGAGCGACAATCCCGCCCCGTTTCTGAAGAGCAGATGAATTTTTTTTTCATTTCACGGCGCTAATGCATAGCGAAATTCGACGTGTTCATGACTGTCTCCAATACTTCTTTTTCTAATGCTTTCCTTTTCCGCCATCCAGTTCATTCTTTAATATTTTTGTACACTATTTATCTTTTTTTCCATAATTTCCCACCGCACACATGTTTAACACGGTAAGACTGGAGGTCACAATACGCGTGAGCCATTTGAAGCCACTTTCTGTCTCAGGTGGAAAAGTTTATTTACCAACCAACAGCCAGGACGACACGCTTTCCTCTAGTACGCGCTTCAACATTTTCTAGAATTCTGCACAATGATTATTTTTTTTAATTGCTGCCCATTCTTTTTGGCGACTCTTTTCTTCCAACCAAACTTGTCAGATCGCCTTCTCGAGGCTAGCGCATGCTTTCAAGCTTGCTTTAGAGGACGCCAAATGAAAGCTAGCGGGAAAGCAGCAAACAAACCATGCAAGCAGAGCGTATACTAGGAGCCCGTGTTAGGCTCCTCCGGAATGGCAGGGTGGTTTCCACACACCGCGTGTTTCCGGGGAGCATATATACTGGTCTGCGTTGCTCGCCACGGCCCCGCGCGCATATCCGGACAAGTTCCTCTGAGGCCAGAGTCAGATTCAGCGCCGCAGAGAGATAGTGAGTGCCGGCCTGAACCAGACAGGAAGTTACCTCAGCTGTTGTCGCTAAGGGAAGCTGCGCAAAGTGAAAAGGATTACCGGCCACCCTCTCCATCCAGTTTTTGTGTGCTCATGGTGTGCGTAAACACGTGGTCTTCGCAGTGCACGGCCAGTCTCGCCACCTCCTCTCCCTCACCTGCAATCAGGCCTCTGTGGAAGAAAGGAGATGTGGCTGCCTATTTCGCCACCGCGTGTTTTCCGTTCTTTTATAGAGTCGTAAAGGGTGTTGTTCTAGTTGACCTAGTTCTGACAATTTGAATAACTTTTCATTCTGGCCCGTCCATCTGCGTTGTCCTTCAAGTCATTTGCTAAAGACGTCGGCGTTCCAAAACAACGTTGTCCCTAACGACACTGCAACGTTATTAGTCGGTGTATCACGTTATCGCAATTCTAAGCATACGCTATATTTTTAAACGGTACCAGCACGAATGAAATGGATGACAAGATTCCCGAAAAAACAGTAAGTTCGTGAATGTTAGGGAAACAAAGCGTGTAGAAATAATCCATTTAGATGTTTTTGATATGATTGTTGATTATGGCGGTAAATGCATAACCGAAGAAAAAAACATTTCAGCCTGGTAGTGAACCTTCTCCACTGAACCTTTTTCTATACTCTCTGCTCGCGTGGTCACAACTGATGTGCGAGATTAGGTACGTGTCAAAAAAACGCTTGCAAGAAAAAGCTGGCTTGATATTCAAAACGTTTGCGTTGTCTAAACCTGGCATTCATCCCTTTACACATTTTAAGAGCGTTAGCTTTTACTCATCACGTTTCGAGATTTCGTGGGGTCTGCTACCACCATGAGATCACAGCGCCATCTGTGGCAGCAACTAAAAAACAGCAAATCTCACATGTAGACTTGTAGCGCCATCTACAATAGTATTGTAGAAACAACCACATGCCGCGTGCTAATGATGACGTCTCGGTGCAATATGGTGGATAGGGGTGAAACTGTGTGAGAATGACGTCAGGGGACGAAATGGCGACATAGTTTCGGTTCCTTGAATCTAAAATGGCGGTCATTAAAATTGGTTGTGCCCTCCCATCCCTTTTCCCGCTCACCCACAACGGGAGGAAAACTGTCCCGTGACGGGACCGCTATATGTGCATACATTCGTTACGATATATATACTCCGACAACAAGGGGCACCCATCCGGGGACAGTTGTATACTGAATTTGGTACGCAAATAAAACCCTATGGGAAGCGGCATAAAAATAAAACCACAAATAAATAATAGATAAAAATTCTATACATGCAATTACAGATTGAAGCGTTACCATATCGCGCCGCAAGTCGACTTCTAGGCCCACCTTGACCCCCAAAACGAAGCAAGTTCCGTGTGGGACGTATCTTGAGGGGGTGTAACTGGGTAACGGGCGCGTTCTTCTTCGCTTTCTTCCCTTTTAAACCAAACAGCTAACGCTCGTGACTTCAACGTCTTCCGGACGGCCGCAGACTGCAGCGGCCTTTTCTTTTTTTCTTTTACCCGCCGCGGTGGTTCAGTGGTTAGGGCGCTCGGCTACTGATTCGGAGTTCCCTGGTTCGAACCCGACCGCGGCGGCTTCGTTTTTATGGAGGAAAAACGGTAAGGCGCCCGTGTGCTGTGCGATGTCAGTGCACGTTAAAGATCCCCAGGTGGTCGAAATTTTCCGGAGCCCTCCACTACGGCATCTCTTTCTTCCTTTCTTCTTTCACTCCCTCCTTTATCCCTTCACTTACGGCGCGGTTCATGTGTCCGCTGATATATCAGACAGATACCGCGCCATTTTCTTTCCCCAAAAATCAATTATTATCATTATTATTACTTTTCTTTTTTCTTCGTAGATTGGCTCAGAATCGTTGTTTTGGCACTCCCACATTAAATCTCAGTGCACCCTTCACATGATTGCTCTGCACCCATGCTAGAATTTCTGTGCCAACTTGGAGCCAAAATACCCAAGCGAGGATATATAACAGATCAATGAATAAGCACGACGTTGTGAGCGGCACGGGCTTGCACTGCACAATTGGCGCACTAGACCTCGGTAGTGCACATCCTCCACACTCCTCTCCGTACCAGCGGCAGGCATCGACAGTGCGAGCATGCTTGAACCTGAATAAACACGGTAGCATGCAGGCCTGCTCTCCGGCGACAAAGCGATGGGAGTGGCCTGGTGTTGCGAGCGGGGGTGCCCGAGCTCCGAGACGGTCCTTCCTTGTTTGCGGAGAAGCACCTTTCGCGAGCGAGGAGGACGGGCCTCGCTGTGTTTCTCTCCCCCTCGCCTCATCGCAAGGTGCATAAAGAAGCGTCGCTGTTTTACTGGTGCGGCCAAAGCAAGCCTGGATGAGGAGCTTGTCTCCCGGAGAAACCTGTTATTATTAATTGCCGCCGGTATGCGCGGCTATAAGCAGTGTAGGGCCCATAAATATTGATGTCCGCGCCACGCCGTTGCCAAGTGGATGCTAAAGATAGATTGAAAAGACGCAGCGCATGCGCACGACCGCCCGTCGTTGAGGTGCGGCTGTGGCGGAGCCATATGCGGTGCTGCACGAAATCACGAAGTTCACACTGGTTAAGCGCCTGCGGTCTCTCGAATGCTAAGTGCACGTGTTTTTTTTGCTCAGGAAATTAATGCAGGTCTGTCCGCTGCGCTATATCGCTTTGCGTTCGGAAGTCACTTTGCTTCGGCCGTGAAACTTTATAAAGCTTTTTAAAAAATCACAAGACGGTTACGAGTGGGCAACGGTAATGTTTGAACGTTAGCTCTGATGCGACAGCAAAGCGTGCGAATGGTTGGGTTTGGGTGAATGGGTGTCACGTGAACCACCCGAAGGGTAGTTACCCTGGAAGGTGCAGCAGGGTTATCATGGAAGGAGGAGGGTATGGCGAGCCACCTGCCAACTGAGGCATGTGGTAGGTGGCGCCGCGGACGCCTTGAGACAGACAGACAAACAAACACAATGGTTAAATGCGAGGATGGCCAGAATAAGCGCCAGCGCACTAAATGTACGGAAACAGGCTTCAGGAAGGCAATGATCGATGAACGAAATTTATAAGCAATGATTCTGACACTGCTATAACGGAACATCAAAACCTGAAGGTTTCTGTTTCGCCCTATAGTTTTCAGGTCGGTGGGTGGATTTGGGTGCATCGAGGGTAATGATGGGTGGTTGGGTCGGTGGGTAAACTGCGTTGGTTCGATTGGCTACCCCGCACTGGAGAAAGAGAAAAGTGGCTGTGAACTAAAGAGAGAGGGAAAGCTGGAGCAATAGCTAGTCCGCAGCGTTCATTTGGTGATCAGTCTCTTGCGATCAACCATTAACTGCATGCCACCTCCCATGATGGCAGGGAGGCAGCGCAAGACGAAGCAGATACACTTTTAATTACGCTCCATTAATGGTTCTAATTTTGCCCCTTTCTCCCGCTGCGCTGTTTGAATCACATTTACTGCAAAAACCCTACTTCACGAGGTCTTACCGGCTCACTGAGTTTGTATGAAGCTTCACCTTGAAGGCTACCTTGGCCAAACCACAAATAAATAAGGTTTTCGTTTTCTGGGGGTTAACGTTCCATAGCGACTAAGGCTATGAGGGCCGCCGTAGTGGAGGGCTCGGGATAATTTCGACCATCTGGGGTTATTTAACGTGCACTGAGACCGCATCGGACACGGGCCTTCAGCGTTTCGCCTCCATCGAAATGCCACCGTCGCGGCCGGGCTCGAACCCACGTCTTTCGGATCAGCAGCCGAGCGCCATAACCAATGAGGCACCACAGGGGCTTCATAAATAAATAAAATAAACATTTACGCGAATGGAATGGCCACTGCAAGAGAGCACTTAAGGTATCGCCGCAGACATTTACGTCTCGTGTTAAGCTGCAACACACTCTCGCGCTGTGTATTGCGCAACGTCGTCTTCAACTAATACTACTATAGAACTAATATGCCGTATATACTCGTGTACAACCTACCCTCGTGTATAGCCCCCACCCCCCACTTTCGGCCGCAAAAAAAAGTCGAAAAAGAAACGAAAATACGCCAAAAACTATCCTAGTCCGACAAAGTGCTATAAAATGGCGCCAGTTAGTTTTCCAACACCGCATCCATTAGCATCATCGTTGCACAACACGACGTTTCCGCGGCTTTCTGTTTCCGGTTTTCACGGAGCCTTGCCCAGCGCCACTTGGTGTTCGTTGTCCGGTGCTTCGTTCGCAAGAAGTGTGGACTGCTTGCGGAATTTGTTGTGTTGCGTGCGCCGTCGTGTGGCAAGCTGCGTGCTTTTGAACGCGAACAAAAAGCAATGGGCAAGCGCAGACGGTCCTACACTGCAGGCTTCAAACGTCAAGTGCAAAATATGCTGAGAAACACGGTAAACTGGGAGGCCGGGCGCAAGTTTGACGTCGACGAGAAGTGCGTTCGCTGCTGGTGTATGCAGATGCAACACCTCGCCGAGGCTATCCGAACCCGGAAGGCTTATCGAGAGAAACAGTGCAGGTTCCCAAAACTTGAAGAGGACCTCGTCGAGTACGTTCGCACTAATATGTAGCAGCGGCTTCGCGATGTCTACGGAAATGGTCCGCATCAAAGCAATCGCTATCGCTCAGCCCATGAACATTCGACCTGCGGACTTCAAAGCCTGTCATAGGTGGCTTCAACATTTTATGAAACGGCGCCAACTCTCCATCCGCATTCGAACGACGTTGTGCCAGAAGCTCCCAGTCAATTACGAGTCCCAAATAATGAAGTTTCATCCCTTTGTCAACGCATTACGTAGAGAGCATGAGAACGACCTCCCACAGATAGGCAATGCTTATAAGACCCCTGTCTGGTTCGACGCCCCTGAACATTGCACGGCAGAAGCCAAAGGGGCAAAAAGTGTCTCCGTGTGCACTACTGGCGCCGAACGGCAAAGGTGCATAGTGATGTTTTGCATCACCACTGATGGAAGGAAGCTTCCACCCTACGATGCCTTTAAGAGAAAGACTCTGCCAAGAGAGAAGTTCTCCGAGGTTATCGTCGTGCGGGTGCGAGAAAAAGATTGGATGTCGGACGAATTGGTCATAGACTGGCTGGAAACAGTGCGGAAGAACAGACCAGGATGTCTACTATGCCGCAAAGACATTCTTGTGCTCGACAGCTTTAGAGGGCACCTAACAGATCGAGTGAAGACTCGGCTGGCGGACTGCCAAATGGACTTGGGCGTAATTCCTGGGGCCTGACAAGCGTGCTGCAGCCGCTCGATTCAAGACGGACCATTCAAGACCGGCCATTCAAGACGGAATTTCAGTGGTGCTACACCATGGCAACCATGGAACAACTCTGACACGGCGGCTGATACGGGCGTCGCTCCAACAGGTGCGCGCTTGTGTTCTGCACGCGTGGAGTTCGTTGTCAGCGGACATCACGTCAAAGAGTTTTAGAGCCAGGGAGCTGTCAGACGCTATGGACGGCACGGAGGATGACCAGCTTTGGGAGCAAGCCAATGAGACGAGCTCGTGCAACAACGGTGAGAGTGCCGATGATCTGAGCTCGTCCGAAAGGGATTAGCGCGTAAGTGGCGATGAATGATGAAAGAAAATGTTCATATAAGTCTCCAGCTTTTTAATTATCTGACACAGTAGTCGCAGTGGCACCACAGTGTGTTAATCTTTATCTATGGGCCTGATTCGTGTATTGCCCTCAACTGAAAAAATTTGATGAAAAAAGTGAGGCTTAAGCGCGAGTTTATACGAGCTACGCAGTCTCGCGCTGTGCATTGCACATCGTCGTCTTCATCAACTAATATCGCTAGCGAAGATATTCTAGTGCACTATAGCCAGACGTGCCGACAACCCAGCAAAACAAATTCATGAGCCAACCATGCTAAACACATGCTTTAGCTCACCTATTCGGTTTAACCACGTTAAAACTCTACCACTTTTTTTTAAATATAAATGCCTTAATGTCATGATTCAGGTGTGGAGGCGTACCACTAGATTTCCGCGAAAAAGTGGCGTCTGACTTATTACTCACAAGTTCTTGAGTACACTTCCTGGCGTTTGTTCTGGAGTTTTATATTTCATTCGGCTTGCAACACGCGCTGTTGTAAGAACGCCCTCGAAAGCTTGTTTCCAGTTCGGGTTTGGAATTTTAGAGCGTGGCTTTGACGCAATATTTCTGAGAAGCCCGAAATAGTGCTACGGGAGAACTTTCAAACAGGCAGACAAGCCGAACCCTTGAGGGAGGGTTGTGTGTAGTTGCACGGAGCTAAAACCTGCCTGAGCGCGCCTCTTTCATTCCTGTGATAGCGATCGCTGTTCTGGAGATGATTTCTTCTTTGTGGGCTTCTGTAACCGTAAGGAAGGAAGTGCCAGTGAAGGTTGCATTTGAAGCGGAAGACATGTCTTTGAACATGAGTGCCCGGTTTTCGAGCGTGGGCCAATACTGGTATTACTATGCCAAAAATTCATCCTATTAACATCAAAAAGCTTAATTTTAGAAATTGGAAGCGAGTTTCTTTGATATATATATATATATATATATATATATATATATATATATATATATATATATATATATATATATATATATATATATATATATATATATATATATATATATATATATATATATATATATATATATATATATATATATATATATATATATATATATATATATATATATATACATATATATATATATATATATATATATATATATATATATATATATATAGAAAATTAATGTACACTTATTAAGTCTACCTTCCAGCCAGAAGCAGGCCATCTTGATGAAGGCCAGCTAAGCTTCTAGTCGGAACGTTGACTTCAGTGTTGACTTCAGAGCGCCTTCTTCTTTTATACGTATACCGTCTATTAAAAAATTTACAGGCCATCGCGCCGTTCGTCCCAATGCAGTGGTGGACTGTAAATTTTTGCAACAGACCTGTACAATAACAGCAGCCAAGTAATTTCTCCTCGCAAGCTATATATAATATTTTGTACAGGGCTTCTCATTTTGAGGGTCTCAGGGTCGGCAGGCGTTAGAATAGAAACTGAGCAGAACGAACACATCTGTCTGTGCGTGTCCTCATTTTGAAAACATTTAGAAATTTCTTTCCTTTCTATTATTATTTTAATAAAAACCACTTATTACTACTTTTGAAATTTATACCTCAGTTCTTTAGGCTGCTTCCAAATAATAATAATAATAATAATAATAATAATAATAATAATAATAATAATAATAATAATAATAATAATAATTGTTTTTTAATAAAGGAAATGGCGCCGTATCTGTCACACCTCGGCGGACGTTTGAACCACGCCATAAGGGAAGAGGTAAAGGAGGGAGGGAAAGAAAGAAAGAAAGAAAGAAAGAAAGAAAGAAAGAAAGAAAGAAAGAAAGAAAGAAAGAAAGAAAGAAAGAAAGAAAGAAAGAGAAAAAAGAAAGCAAGAAGGAAAGAAAGAGAAAAAAGAAACGAAGAAAGAATGAAAGAAAGAAAGAAAGAAAGAAAGAAAGAAGGAAAAAAGAAAGAAAGAAAGAGAGAAAGAAAGAAAGAAAGAAAGAAAGAAAGAAAGAAAGAAAGAAAGAAAGAAAGAAAGAAAGAAAGAAAGAAAGAAAGAAAGAAAGAAAGAAAGAAAGAAAGAAAGAAAGAAAGAAAGAAAGAAAGAAAGAAAGAAAGAAAGAAAGAAAGAAAGAAAGAAAGAAAGAAAGAAAGAAAGAAAGAAAGAAATAGGTACCGTAGTGGAAGTCTCCGGATTAATTTCGGCCACCTGGGTCTTTAACGTGCACTGACATCGCACAGCACACGGGCGCCTAGCGTTTCGCCTCCATCGAAACGCGGCCGCCGCGGTCGGGTTCTAACCCTACCCGACCGAAAGATTAGTCCATGGTTCCCAATTCGTAAAGTAAATAACGGACTTTTTTTAAAATAAGCTGCGCTCAGATGAGCGTGACTAAAAACACCAACGCTTACTGCTCGCAATAGAAACACCGGCTGAGAAGAATGAATGAAAGGCTTAAATTTTGTGCTTATTTTTTTCTGAAGGAATAGTTCCAGTCGAAATTGGCTTGTCCACTGGGATTTGAGCGCAAATCCGCGCCATTCTGAGCTCTGCTTGTTGTACAGACGGCTTGCCGCCAGACGAGAGCTTGAACGGAAAGAAAAGAAATATCGAGCTTCCGTGCTCCCCTGTTAAATTTCGAAACAAGGTGGATTAAATTCGCTGCCGAACGAACGGGAAACGGACGGCTGAGTCCCGTTGCCGAGTGAATAGGCTGCGGATCGGATTCCTATTTGCTCGAACTCGTGTCGGTGGACACGAATTCGGACTTATTGGGCAAATGGTGCGGAACGGCTTCGCTCCCTGCTCTGTATTTATTTTTGGCTTAATTATATGCTGTCCCCTGCAAAGCTATTCATATACATGTGCGTGGCTCTGTGTGCGCGAGCGTGTGGGTGCCTCTGTTCCTATATCATCATCATCAGCCTGACTACGCCCACTGCAGGGCAAAGGCCTCTCCCATGACTGTCCAATTAACCCTGTCCTTTGCCAGCTGCGAAAGTAACAACTCTGTAACTATGCCACCACTTTCAAAATGCTGTCGACAATTCAGTTGTTTTTGTAGTAATTTCTACAAATGAAGACTTTTTTTTTTCCAAATGCTTATATGTCTTCATTTTCGGGAATGAAGCTATAGAACCTGCTGAACTTCCTGGCGTGCGGTCATACGAGTCCTTGAGCTTAAAAAGGGGGTAGAAAATGCTCCTCTCCTTTTATTTAAATAACGGATTGCGTTGTATTTTATTACCAAGATTTTCCTGATGATGTTAAGAAACGCTTCTGTTGATTTTTACGGATGCATCTCGCAAAGAAATCCTACACTTTTGGCGTTATTCGAGAAGGTGTTCATGCGGAAACGCGCTCTGTTAAATCGTCGATCGGCAGTTCACCAGCAGTATAGGTACAGCCTTTTAAAGATTGCGTAGATGTTATACTGGATCCAAACTAATCCAAATTAATTGGGATCCAAATTAATTAGCGTTCTAACGCCGGACTTTACCCACTCGTGCTAATCAGGGACAAGTCAGCTTGTTCGAGGCCTGCAGCTCCAATTGCTGCCTCAGTGGCTGCTGTTGGTTCAAACGTTGTTTCAATACATAACGCGACAAATAATCTGTTGATGCGATGGTATTGATGGCATGTAATGAAATTCCGCATACAATGAGCGTCACATGTTCTTCAGCGCAAAGTCCTAGACAAACCACAGAATCCGTGGTCAGGGTCCGTTTAGAAAAAAAATCATCATTTTCGCTTACGCAATGCTCTTGCGGAGTGAACAGTTTCAAATGAACAGGCGTAGTAAAAAGAACAAAAATCGACAGCTACGTTTACACAAACCCATTCTGCGCAGAAACATTTCGTGCTTTGGAATAAGGCCTGTATTCAATATTTATGATAATCTGAGGTCGCACAGAAGCAAGCGTTTCGGAGGATGTTACACGCGTGGTAACGAAACGCCGCCAAATATGCGAGGTGTGGAAAGCGCCATAATAGAATATGTCACGCGAACAGCGCGAATGCTTAGGCATTACGGTTAAGGAAAACACAATTTTCTTGTATAAATAACTGACATGGCTTTCGCTGAGCGCGAATTGAATGCACAGCCTCTGTAGGATGCGCAGTGCCAGTGCAGCAGTGCGGGTCTTTGCGTTGCGCCGTGAGCGCGGACCGGTATATATTGCAAAACCGCAAGGACTTTAGGCAAGGGTAATTTTGTCTTTCTTAACTGCTTTCAACAACCGCAGTGCTGACGGCGTTCTTTCGTAACTCGTTCCACTTCTGCGCTGTAACGGTAGAGGCGTTTTTACTTTTTCAATGCAGTACATACACCTAGCGCGTGCAAGCATCGCAAGAAATGACGAGTGCAGTTTTCATGTTTTCCTAGTTGTACGCTTTCTTTTGCAACATGTTTTTTGTGCCTGTCATGTTTCCCTTCCTTTTCGTCAATGTAATACACAAAACCATACCATGAGAGCAACACGAGGGCATAAATAAATTTGTTGTTTTCTTAAATCAGAGCTGCTCTGTAAGCGCATGCGCGACAACCTGAAAAGGCGCTCACTTGCACGTGAGAGTTCGCGTATCCACGCTACTCAACAAACAATGCAAATAGGTCGACCTTTTTCTCTTTTTTTTTGCACCCCTAATGTCACAAGCGCTCTCGAACTAAACACTTTCTGATCTCCTATGAGAAATATTCACAAATATGGTAGAATTAAGAGATCCCCGTTGTCGCAACTTTGGCATCTCTGTTTTTAACTGGTGCTAATCGGAATTTGCGCATTTTTTCTTGCTTCACTTTCTTTCTTCTCTAAATTTCTTCATTCATCTTATTAACCTTTCTTTCTGACTTTTTTATATTATTGCGAAGTAGACGATGGGAATTATGTGCTGGCGGAAGATGATGGCCATTGTTCGCTAGCCGAAGCCGAGAACTGGTTCTAACCGGATATGCCCGCATTTTGTTCTTGCTTCCATTTCTCAATTCTTCCGTGCACAAGTTGTGATGACGTGAACATGTCACACTACCACTCTCTACCGATCAATAACTTCATTTCCACCTGCCACGGCGGGCATGTTGTGATGATGTCACAAAGTCACATGACCTCTCTCTACCAATCGTATTTAGTGACACACGCCGTTATTTTTCCGGATTGTAAACTCTAATGTTATCGCATGAATAAAAGTGCTTGCACAATTCAAAAAATAGACGCAGAAGGTGGCAAGCTTCTATTCTATACGCGCCAAAAGCGAAACCGGCTTTTTATTCAGTGGACACAACTAAAGGAACACACGACTGAAGAATGCAGTGGCAGCTGCAGGGGAAAACGCTCGGATAATGCAGGCAGTTTTGCCGTAGGAGCGGCGCTAAATTTCCCCGCCTTAAGAAACTATTGCGCTGCCGACAATTCCCCCCCCCCTCCAACCCGCGCTGACCAAACTCTCTACCTCTTCTTCCCAGCCCACCACACAGGACTGTTAAATTATTCAACCGCAACAGTCGGCGCCACTCTCACCACATTCAAGAGCAGCTGTGACATCCTTTAGTTTTTTGTGAGAAGAAACGCACCCGCGAATAGATGCCAGCCAGGACCATGGCGTGCGAAATTCTTGATATGAACGCCAATTTGATCAAAGTGGTCACGATAGAAGTGCACTAAATGAACATAGAAGTCGGAAAGAGCTTCAAAGGGCTAAACTAAGGAAGCAATTTAATAAAGCAAAAGCGAATTCTGCTTACACTGAAGGCTGGCTTAGTTTACGCATTGCCACTACAGTCTCACGTCTTTGGCCAGCTGTAGCGAATGAGCAGCACGCTGAAAAAGCACGAAGCAATGCCGGTAAAGCCCTGAAACGTCGACAAGACAACCAAGTACATAGGCCCTGGGTCGGCTCCCATCAGGATGTAGGCTTTCGCTACATGCCAGCGCCATCCTCCCTTTAACTGCTCTTCATCTAAACACGCCAACCTTCGGAGTCTCAGGCCCTCGACACCAGTGCTTCGGATGGGAGCTTTGGCCTTTTTCCTCCCTCGCAAGACTTTCATACGCACTTCTTCTCCGTCACTTTGTGATAAGAAAACTTGGGCTGACATCGATGTCTTGCGCCCTATGCGCCGGCTAACGCCTTCAGGCGGCGACCCGGGCTCTCAACGATGACATGCCAGGAAGCTGGCTGAAGAGATAAGTCCTTTTCACCGCAACGCCTGTGTAGCAACCTCGTACCCTCATCTCCTTTTTTCTTCCAGTAGCCCCTCAACTTCCCTGGTTTCATTTTCAGCTTCTTTTTTTTTTGCCGGAGAAGGAAGTTCGGGAGGAAAAGATCGGGCACTTGCACACGCTTCCGTGCTCGAACGGTGGATGACCGTGGAGCGGAGCCTCGCAAGCCGCCGTTTTGAGCCTCCAACACTGTGCACAACTTACAAAGCGCCCAAGGTCAGCCGTGGCCTCAACTCGTCGCTTATCGGCCTGTTTTCTACGCTGGCATGCACACAGATGAAGCGCATACCGCGCCCCGTCTTATTTTCTCCCACACAGGCGAAGCGCGGTTATGTTGAGGGAGAGAGGAGGCAGACGACGCCCTGTCAGAGCAGCTCACGTTCCGGACCAGCGAATTTTCGAAGGGATCGTTTCTTCTAACGGGTTGTTTAAAAAGGGAGCGCTGGCGACGGTTTAGTTTGGCTCATCCACATATACGGGTAACATTTCGTGCCTTCGTCGCGCACGGTGTAATGTCTTTTCTTGTTTTTACATTCGTTTAGACGGAGGTTATTTTCTTCACCTTGTTTAGCTTCCGACAAAGACTAAGTTCTCGGCGTGGCCTACTCCCGTTAGTTACCTGCGGATAAGTGAGGACGTACCTGAATATAGAGTAATAGTGAAGGGCAAAGGTAGGAGATGTGGTAGCGATGCTTTGACAGCTGGAATTGAGCCTCCCTTACGACGTATGCGGGAGATCTCGTTTCGAACTAGTCAGTGCGTTTAGGCTGTGAAGTTTGTGTTGCTTTCTCCCCCAACCAACCTCCCAATTCGCGGCTTTCACGCAACATTGCTCAAAGTCTTCCTCGCCTCGCTGGTTCCCGTCTCAAACTCGCAAGAGAACGGAAGTCAAAAGTGCACGCACCAACCAGAATGTGTTCTTCATGTCTACTTCGCCTCTCGCGCGAACAAACTCGCGCACAAGTCACCGAAATACCGGTGGAGTGGCAAGTTTCGGCGTCTCTTCAAAATCCCTTCGAGAGCCTAAAGGCGCCTTTCGTGCCGGTGTTTACGACAAAGAGATGGATCCAAAAACGAACGGCATTCGTACGCTTTCACTCTCTCTATCTCTCTTTCCGTTTCTCTCCTTCTTCGAGGAAGTCTGTGCGGGAAATGCTTTTCGCTCGCTGCATTTGCGAGGATGGAGACGCGCGAACGACGCGCCAAGTCGGATGCACTATGGAAGCGGCGCTTTGAAATGTGGTTTTAAGAGCTCCCACCGTTCGCTGCAGTGCACGAACGCAGGCCTTTAATGCGTCTCCCGAAGGCCCCCTGCCGACTAGTACGGGCCTTAAAGGCTACGAACCATCAGCGAATTCGATGAAACGGGCCGTTGTTCTGTACGTTCTGTATTTCTCTGTCGCTCATTTATTGGCTCTTCTATCCACTATACGGCAACACTCATGAATATGCGACGGGAGCCCGCGAAAAACGCTTTCTGGGTTGAAAGACCGGACTTGGTCGAAGATGATTTATGTGTTTTCGCTTTCACGACGTGCATTATATACGCTCTGCACATGGCGTGTTCGTTTCACTCGGTGAAACTCGCATTCTTCGCACCGGGTATAAGAGCGCACTCTCTGGAAGGGTGGCTGGTTTGTATGTACAGCAGCAGTCGAGAGATGCACGGATTCAGGCATGCGTGAACAGACCGAGATTGATGACCGTTCTAGTTTCTTCCTTGCTTTCTTTTCGCTCAATCTCCGTTTCCAGAGCTGTACAGAAGCATCTTTTAAAAGCGTATATGCTCGAGCGCACCTAACTTTACTCTGAACAGTAGCCGTGTCTACCAAGATCCCTTTCGGTGAACACTCACATCAACGCGTTCCGCGATAATTAGTCAACAGCACTAAGGGTTAATAAAGGTTGTGGAGTTTCATGAAAAGAATCCCGGCGAGAAAATTTTAGGACAATTTATGGTTCTACCTGATGTGAAATTTGAGCCCTACTTTGTCTATGTCTCAGGCTGTGTAGGTTCTTTGTGTTTCTTTTCTAGGTCGTCGGCGCGTTTTGCGGCGCTATTAATTCAATAGTAGTATTAGTTGAAGAAGACGACGATGTGCAATTTAGAGCGCGCGAGAATGTGTATATTGGTTCGATGGCAGTATTAGTAGAAGACAACGACGATATGGACTGCACAACGCATGAGTGTATTGCACTTTAACACGAGGCGTGATCGGCTGCGGTGACAGCCTAGCGCTCTCGTGCAGTGGCCAGCTAAGCTGATTTGTTCGCGGAACCGCGAGTTCCAATCCCAGTCGCGGCGATGTTTAATATTAATTTATGGTTTAGTTTGGTTGCACGATTTCCGGCGACGCGGCTTATACCACGAACGGGCGCTAAAGAGACGCGCTCTAAAACAGCGTTTCTGTCTGCATGAGACGTCGGTGTGGAAGTTCGGCCGGCAAGACAATTATGAGAAGTGCATAGATGTCAATACGGTTGATTTCGAACGTCCTTCAGTCCTTCTTTATTACGTGTTTGGAGACCAATTTTTCATCACTCTATGTGCTAGTGTACGTGCCCTGCATTCTCAGTCGCCTTTTAATTCTGCTCTAAGTCCTCAAGGTTGCCCACGTTCGGTTGACGTGAATGCTAACTTCACTAGTTTTCGATTCCATTTTTGCATTTTATGTCAGTGAGTCTTGCATAAGACGCTTAGAATTATGCAGAAGCGGGTTGGTAATAGTTCATTGTGGGTGGAACAGCGCGAAAATAGGCGAAAGAACAAAATAAGGAGCCACTGCAGACGAGCGGATTAAAAACTTCCGCGTTCTTCTCGGTTTCTGTCTAGGTGCATGTCGTTCATTTCGAAAAAGTACTCCTCAAATTTTTATTCTACAATTCTGTAATCAAAAGTCTGTCTCGGAAACAGCTCCTATTTTCTTTTCAAACAGCATTCTTGAATGGTAGTAGAATTTTCCTGGCACTTGCTTGGGTGTGTGTGATTTTAGCTTTGTGTGTTGTAATTCAGTGATTCATTTCAGCATAGTTGCGCCCTGTTACTCTTCACACCAGTTAAGCCGCATGATACTTTAATTTTTAGGGCTACTGGTTTCCGGCTCATCGATAGGTTTGCCTATAGTTGGGATATCGTATGATCTGCACTTTATACCTCAACAGAAGCTGCTGCAACGACTGTCGTTCATGATACCCTCCTCTTTGCCAGCCCAAGGGCAGTGGGAGCCCCGTTTAGAGCTTGCGACATCGTCAGGGAGGCATTAAGGGAGAACGGAACTGGGGAACGAGAACGCAATTAACGCGACACGAACGAGTAGGGGAAGAGGGGAGAAAATTCGGAAGGGAGAGAAAGGCTTCCAGAAGGAGCCGGATCAATGGCATCCGCGATCGTGCGGCATTCTGCAACGGCAACATCCGCCGAACAGAGAACGCCATCGTCATCTCCTGAAGGTTCTTGGCAGATCGATGGCCATTTTCGATTCCGGGGGCCGTCACCAGGCCACCTATGGGACGTCAGTAGCGTGCAAGGGAAGGAACGGCGAAGAAAGATAAAAGATATCCCCGCAACGAGGGGGCACTGTCAGCCGGACATGACCGCTATGGCAGCCACAGCAGACGGCTGCCATGCGCCGGAATGGCACGAGTCGAAAGGAAGCGAGGGGAAAATGGGAGAGGAGTTGGGGAAGACGAAGCTGCGGGAAAGCGGGACAGTGAGAAAGGAGAGTAAAGGGAGGGAGTGATAAGAAGACTCTAGTAAAGGGGATCGGAAAGTGAGAGATGCTATGAGAAGGAGTAGGAAAATCTTGGAAGGGAGGAATCGAGTGAGGGTAAGGGATGGTAAAGTATAAGGATAATGTATCCAATTCTGTGGGGAAGAGGAGAAAGTAGAGAACAAAAGAGTTCGTGATTGTGGTGGTTGCGGAGAGAAGCAAATAGCCTGTGAGGACACACGGGCATGGGAAAGTGACCTAGGGAAAGGACGAGCAACACTGCTCTAGGGAGACTGTCCCCAGTGGGGAAAGAGAGAGAGCGAGGAGGAGAGAAAACGGTGCCTCGGGAAGAAGACGTGAGGTCCGAAAGATGAATTACCGTAATTTTCTCGGCGGCTTGCCCATGAATCATTTGGAGCGGGCCGCTATTGAATTTCTCCGTCTCGTTCCCGCACTCCGGGGGAAAGGAGAGGTCGCGCCACGGAACTCAAGAATGCCGCCGCGTCGTCCGGTCCCCGTTCTTCGTATTTATGCTCCTTTCGCTTTTTGTGTATTTGTGTGCGTCTTGTCGCCGTCCGGCAAGCGCGTTCTTTAGATCTATCGCGGCTGGCCTCGTCTATATCGTCTTGTGCTGCGCTTCTGAGACCATCTGACGATGAATCAACCTTTTCCTCCTTATCTGTGCCTTCTATCGGCAGGCAGTTTCTCATTACCAAAGTCTTCCCTTTCTTCTTCATGGTTAGCGTGGCGAGTGTGTCGAAATCAGGAGCAGCTTGCGCAAGCTGTCCAGTCTACAGCCGTGCTCTGCGTAGCGCGGCCGCGTGTGGCGCTCCTTTTTCTTCGTGACGCGTGCACTGGCGGAAAGTCTTCGTACTGAGTTCTAGGGCAACCATAGCGATGTAAGAGGCAGTGAAATACGGTTGTGCGCAGTAATATACATAACATGCATTTCGTTAAGACACGGCAAAGTTACGACTTTAGGGAGTTTTTGTACATGAAATTTTAACATTCGTCACACTGCCTCAGCATTATTACTCCTTCCACATGTTCGAGAAGCTAAATTTGAGCAATAATGAGCTACAAATGTGCTGCAAAAAGAACGAGACACCTGCGAGCTCTCGGTTTTTCGACCGGGAAATGAAGCGACTCTGTTATAGTAACTTATTTCACTGTAATGTAAGTTCCGTTTCCCCTCCATATCTACCCTCCTTTTTCACCCTCTGCATGGGTCGCAAACTGCAACTTTCTGCCGCTAAACCTTTTCGCATTTTCTTCTTAATTTATATCTCTGTGTGCAGGCAGTGTTAGCCAAGCTTTTGAGGTGTGTGAGGTAATCAAGACTATCGCCAAGATTGAGTGGCACGCGCCGCTTCTGGGCAGCTCAGAGGCGCCTTAGACGTACAAAAACTGTATTCAAAATTGCGAACCGGACTCAAACGCCTTTCCAAGAATCATACCACCGCTTTCGACGTGCTGTATTAAAAGGACGCCGGGAACAGACCGAAGTTGGTTTATGTCGACCGATTAGCGCTTTCCAATGGCAGGAGGCTCTTTACAATCAAAGGGAAGATTTTGTAAGCTCGAGAAGATTGAAAAATAAATGCACGCCTCGCCGTCACAGGCCGTTTTCGCAAGCAATTAGCAATTACGTCATCGATACATTTTGTTAGTATTATATATATATGAGGTGATACCACACCGCCATCCACCTACAGACGGCAATCATGGAGTCCCTAACGCTCTAAACGTCAACAGCATCACGAGTTTGAGTAGAATAGCAGGAAAAAAGTATTTTATTCCTAACTCCAACTTTACGGCCAATAAATGCGTATTTAGCCACCGAACGAACGACAAATGAGCCAGGGAATTCCAAACAAACAATTTTTTTTAATTGGTTCTAGGGGAAAGGAAATGGCGCAGTATCTGTCTCATATATCGTTGGACACCTGAACCGCGCCGTAAGGGAAGGGATAAAGGAGGGAGTGAAAAAAGAAAGGAAGAAAGAGGTGCCGTAGTGGAGGGCTCCGGAATAATTTCGACCACCTGGGGATCTTTAACGTGCACTGACATCGCACAGCACACGGGAGCCTTAGCGTTTCGCCTCCATAAAAACGCAGCCGCCGTGGTCAGGTTCGAATCCGGGAGCTCCGGATAAGTAGCCGAGCGCCCTAATCACTGAGCCACCGCGGCGGGTAACAAATTTTGCTAAGATCCAAAATATGATGGAGTTGTTCACAATGGCCCTTCAAGATTCAAACGCGATTAGGTCGCACGTCAATCCATGCAATGCTAGCCAGTAGACGCCGAAGGCTAATGCAGTTCTCAGTGGTACAAACAATATATCCCTGAGCTCTGCGAGCGTCCTGGAAAAGCAACCCGCTACGCGTCCTTCACGGATTACTGCGTCGTCAACTTTCGGTGTAACAGCGCCGATAAGCGGCCGAAGGCGCGCAGTGAATGCATTTACGGCCGTGACCGAAGGACGCCGACACGGAAGGGGACGACTACGAGCAGTCAAATATGGGCCATAAATGCGCAATAAATGTGTCCTTGGCCTTGCTATTACCATGGCAGAAAGAGCAATTGATGCCCTTGGTCCACTCTCGATGACGACATAGGCAGGCGTGATTCGGAAGCCCTTGTCTAGCTTGTCGTCATTTTATGTCGTTTTGCAAGGCTAACCACGATGTAAAAAAAAACATTCAATGATATCGTTGACGATAAATATCGGAATGGCCAACTGTTATCCTTAGCCACTTATATACAACACTTAAATGGAGTACACCATGACTGTTACCACTCCTACCGGGCGCATGCTGTGTGTACGCATGCGCAGTTGGTTCTACAAAGTAGACAAGGGCTATGTCTGTTTTCGAAACGTTTTATAGGGAGATCTGTATGTGCCCCTCTCCTCGACGTAATATCACCTAGGATGTCCGCGCACGTGGCTATCTTTTTGTAAGCAGTCGTGAAAGAAAAAAGGAGTCTGTCAGGATTCGAACCTGAAAGTCTTGGGATCCTTATATCTAGATGTGTTATCCGCTCCGCCGTATAGGACCAGATACGTACCGCTGTGCTGCAGCACTGCTACGCACGTTTATGCCATGCTCCGCAATGCGGGAAACTCAGATAGTATTGGCTGTCAGCACGGTGGGAGTTTCAAGCTTGATTCCAAGCGAAACTCCAAGAACGAACGTTCTCACTCTGCCGAAGCTACAAGGAGTACGCGTCTACGTACAAGTTATAAGCATTTATTAGGAAAGGCGCTGTGGCAGCTTTACAGTGGAAGAACACCTGGATAATACCATAAAGGGAGGGATTAAGGAATGAGGGAGACAACAGATACTTTTTTATAATCTGACAACGTTTGCGTTAAGTCTCGTGCCGTTTGCCGATTTAAGCAACGAGAGCAAACGATGAAATTTTTTCTTCCTCTTACTTTCTCTCTTTCCTCTTTTACTAACCGTTTTCCTCAGTACTTCGCTCTGTGGAGAAATTACAAGCCGCGCCGCTAATACACGAAAGGTTGCTTTCTTCCACAGCGGCATGTACGCTGCTAGATGCAGCTAGACGTTTAGTGCGAAACCCGGGAAACCATCGGCAAGCGCGGCTGCGTACGCCCTCAGCCATCCGCGTGGAAGACGGAATGACGCCGCTGCCGCCAACGGCCCGGGGTTTCTCAATAGGCGGTCAACCGCGGCTGCCCTTTCTACAATGCGCTCCCACGCTGTGTTTTTTAGGGAGGAAAAACGAAAAGTGAAGGAACGTGAAGAGGGGGGAAATGAGATAGGGAAACGAGGGAAGGAGAGAGTAGGCGAGGGTTGATAGGAGAAAAGGGGAAAAGAGCCTGTACTTTTATTTTTACTTCTTTACTAAAGAAGGAGCGAGTCGCAATGTGATTCCGAGGCGCCTTGAAGGGAGGCGCATAAATTTGTTCTGGTCTCCCTGTTCCCCAATGGCTGCAGGACTTGAATCGAAGCCCTAGGGAAAAGGGGAAATATGGGGACGCTTCTTTCTCAACGGCTCTTTGTCCGCTGCAATATGTGGGCTACATTTCACATTTGCAGCAGTATTTCCCTTGGTCTCGCATGGTGGTTCTCGCTGTTTATGTCGACGTGTGTGGGCTTTGGTTAGGTCTGCCTTCCCTTTTCGCTTTATCGGCTGTCGAACAGAAACCGCTGTCTTTGAAGTTTCCATGTAATGTGCCGACCGCATTTTGTTATTCGCAATAACGAGTGTGGAATAGTATTTCCAGCCAAAACCGGGCGAGTGGCTAAGGAAGCACGCATACGCAATAGCATAGTCCGGTAAAGTATACGCTAAACTTGAGCTCGAAATGAAAGTGAAAACAGTGCGGCGAGCGACGGAAAGAAAAAAATGCTTTAAGCATTAAGGGATATCAACTGAGCACCACTTAAAAATGCGAGTTGATGGTATTCTAGCTAAAAGAGTAATTAAGAAATGCACTGATGCCGGACATGAAAGGTACCGAACAGAAAACTGTCCGCCCGTATAGAGGGATTTAGCGAATGCTATGAGAAGGAAAATACTGTCGGAGGCAGCATATTCTATAATGGAGTCAAAACGTTACTTGACGATTTGAAAGGTAATTATTCTGCAGTACACTGTACCTTACTGCAGATAAATCGGGCCGTTAAACCTACCCACCGGATCTTGAGTAAAGTGCCCACCGCTGCGAAATTCAATGCAGCTGCCACCTGCCCACCGTGGAGCTGCTCATGAGCCTAGCGCAGCCTGGATCTCACGAGCCACACCGGTGGCTGTGTTTGAAAAAAGCACCTGCCAGGGCAGTGCGGCATCGCCGCTGCACCAAGGAATCCCCGCGATCTATGAATGCGATTAAAACGGTCATGACGTCAACACTATGTGACCACCGGTGGACTAATCATAGAGCACCGCCAAATCTGAAAACCTGAGGACCCCCAGGATTTCGAAGCTGGATGGAAGTAGGGCGACTACAAAAAATGAATTAAGGTGGATTAGCGGGGATTATTTTGTGGATTAAGACGAAATAATGGGTCGGATTAGTATGATCCCGTATAATAATCCAATAAAAGGTATTCGAGCATTTTAAAAAATGATGACTCATAAATGTCATATAATGAAACCGGTTCCAAGCAGAATTTTGGCTGGAGAAAAGCAAAAAGAACATTACACACTCACTGTAGACTCCATAGCAGGCAGCCTAAATGCTATTGCATTTTCTTCGTTAAAGATGTGGTTAAGAAGGCCCGCAATTTTTTTCGTCGTGCCCGGAATCAGATGTTCGATCCCTCCCAGAGCTTGTTTGCGTTCTGCAGCTTTATTTTCTCGTTTTTGTTGTTTTCTGCGAGCATGTGCGCGTCTTCTCTGATACACTGATGATAAAACTTCACCTTTCTATTTTGCTGGTAGGAACGACAGATGATCGAAACAGCTGAGTAATTTTCCTGTGGCATTCATTATCACGTAGGTGCATTTGACTCAGAAAAAAAAGTAATAATTCGTATCACTGTAAGGTCGCCCCTTTCTCTCCATGTCTGCACTAGCTGATGTGCATCACATGCTTTGAAAGACTGAAAGCCACAACAAAGTGCACAATTTTTCGTAATGTCATCTAAAATTGAGGGCAACGCTCATTTTTCATTTCTTTTCGCGCTCGTGAGTCTGGAACAGACCTTAACTGAGCCGTTCACCGTGGACGCATCAGCTGATACCCACACAACAGCTAGCTGAGAGCAGCGGTCGTGCCTTGCAGCTGACTCTGCGCAACAGAACGCTGTGATCTACCAGAGCACTAGCAGTTTAGACACAAATGACCTTATAAGGGAGTTAAAAAAAGAGTAAACTGTCTGTCCGCACGCGTACTGCATTTTAGGAGCAGGCTATGCTGCCCAAGTCTTAGCGGAGATTTGGCTCATTAAATATACGGAATGTGTACCGTTGGCAACGGAGGCATGTTTTCACCTGTAAGCATGCTACGTGATGGCGTTAGCAAAGGAAGGATACTTTCAAACGCAGCACCGGATTGAAATCTTGCTCAAAATATACGTAACTGAGAGGACTTGGCATGTTTTGAAGGTGGAATCTGTTTCCTTTGCCAACGGTAAGCATTCCATATTTTTAGTGATGAAAATCTACTCTGCGGATTTGGAAGCATGCCCTGCTCCGTTAGAGCTAGTGCGCTTCTAGAGGACCGTTTACTCCTTTCTAACTCCCTTATCGGGTATTTCGTGCTTAGAGTGAAGAGGAACGTACATACGTGGTAATCTTCCTCCATGCACAGGCGCACGAAATTCTGCAGAACACCAATCCCCCAGAAGTATCTCTCAGTCTGCCTTTCGCTGCATCGAAGATAGGCGGGGGTAAAAAAAAGAGAAAATACAAGGAAAGGACAGAAAACAAGGAATAAAAAAGAGAACGACATCGAGGACCAACCGAGATTGCCGGGAAAAAAACAAGAGGGGAAGGATGAATGGAAGTGGCTCTCTGCTGCTAGCCGCGGCATAAATGCATCTCGCCGAGTTGCGCGAGGGGATAAAAGTACAGACAGAAGGGAAGCGACCGGGCAGAAGTTTCAGACAGCAAAGCTCCCGCCTCTCGCCCTGCAAGGGAAGCTGTGTGGGCCAACGAGTCTTCACCCAGAGAAGGTCTCCCTACTTCCCCGTGTTCCCTTTCTCCAGCCTTCTCTTTTGTTTTTGCTTCTCCTCCTCTCCACAAAGTTCGCGCGTGAGTGGGTGAGTGTGAAGCGCCTCCATAAATGGCTCTTCTTTGGAGCCGCATCCTCTTGTTGTGGCCCTCCCATCGCGGTTGCTTTCACTTCGGCACGCTCCCCCTTATGGAACGTGTCGCGGGATAGCGTCTGTTTTCCCGGATTTTATCCCTCTTTGCTGGTCCTCTATTTTCCCCTTTCGCTATGGCAGAAGAGAGCTGGGGTTTGGCGGATTATGCGGGAGCCCTGTTTTTGCGCCGCCTTAAATGCGCTGTTATTGTTTCGGCGCGCCGTTCGCCCCTTGTGAGCTCACGGGCATGGTTCAGGAATGATCGCTCTTCTGGCAATCATCGGGTGCGCAGAAAACACTGGCGTGAGGTAAAATGAGTTGGTGCGTCGAAAAATATGAGGGCCGCGGCGTCACTCAGAGTTGTTCTTGCCTTTCTTCCTGCTTTTTTTTTCCTAGATTGTTTAGCCGTGTTTTTGTACCGTTTTTCACTGAGAAAAAAAAAGGCTCACATGCGATGTAAGAAGGGCTCCAACAGGTATCTCACCAGCTTGAAGGTATAAAACAAGCGAGCCAGCCGCAGAAAACTAACGAACCAAAAAATGCGGTAGGCGCATAGCGTTGAAGTTCAAAAAAAAAGTAAATTACGAGAGGAAGACTGGCGGTGCATCAAAGTAATGAAAGTACCGAAGAAAGTAAAAAAAAATTCAATATAAACTTTTTTGGATGGTTTTATGAAAGAAGAAAAGCAGAAAGCGATGAATTAGCATGCATCACTTCCCGTAGCGCGACCACCTCCAATCTAACAAGAAAAATGCCCGAGCAAAAAGTTTAGGTTGTTTACAAGTTTCTAACGCCCAAGGACCAACACACTTTGCCAAACGAGATTATATATATATATATATATATATATATATATATATATATATATATATATATATATATATATATATATATATATATATATATATATACCCGTCTCAAAAATATGAACGCAGACAACCCTTTTCAGCTCTAGCACCAAGCCTTGTATTCGAAGCCACGTGCGTGTTTTGCGCTTTTGGACAAAATCGTGGCAGTTTCCATCTCGCGCAAAAAGCCACCGCAACTTCGCCAACTTTGCAAAACCACTTATCTCGGTAAAACCAAACGTTTCTTTGTTTTTTTTTTATAAAGTCCTTTGCATTACGTGCTGAACCGTGTCGAAAAACGCGATCGACGCTTCAGCGAGGCATCGCTGTGATATTTGTGCGTTTTTTTTCTTTACACATGCGTAACAATACTGTCCTTCTCTCGCTTCAGCAAAGTAAAATTTCTAACGGGTAGCAGTGAAGCTCAGCCAATTCTAGAGAGTTTCGGAATATAAATATGGGAATATCGCTTTTTCGCGGATGTTGAGAAAATAGTGTGCGTGACAAACAGTGTTCCAAAGCGGCTCTCGCCAACTTAGCTGGCTGAACTGCGAACAAGCACTGAGGGGCGAGACAGCTCAATAGCAGTTATTTTCCAACAGTTCCCCTTAGTAGCTCCACGCCATTAATAGTGAGATGTTGGTTCTAGACACAGCGAGTAGGAGTCTTGAATCAAAACAGGACGCGTCGAAAGTTTGACTGCCGTCTTTCTCAGTAGAGGACAATGGCAGAGGATCGTCCATGCAGGGCAAGTTTTGCGGAGTTTGCGGAGTAAGCCAATACCAATAAATACTGAGGTTGAACAGTAAGCAATAACAGTTAAAGTCCCCGCCCTGCGATTAGCTGCAATGGGCGCTGCCAACAGATCAAAGAATGATTTCGTCACTGTGGGTATCACGTGACAGCATTTCTACTTGTGAAAACGGAGCACAGAAGAGTTTGTGTGCTGACCTTCGGTAATGGGTCAACTTTAGTCACGTGGTCAGAGTTAGTGGTCTGCGATCCTGAAGGTGGACATGGGGTAAAGGGAAATATCGGGCGCTACTACAACCTCTCTGACAACCCATTTGAAGCGAGAATGCTCATAACTTACGCTGTAGGCTCCACTTAACGCGCTTTTAACTAGTCGGACAGAGCCTTACGCGCTAACCGATAATCAGACTATTCCCCAAGAAACCCCCATTGCTCGAAATGCTGCCGCCAGCGTTCTTGAGCGCGCCTCGCTTCAGTGGCTTCGCTTTATTCAGGGCTAAGGAGAGGCTGGAACGCAAATGAGAGTCGGGCAAAGCACACATACACAAAACATGCGCCCAATAAGAAATGCCAATGCGAAGCTATAGGCACGCGTAGGAGCAAGTTTGAGATTGCTTCGGGCCAGACTTTGCAAGCAGAGCCGCGCGCAAGTAATTTCGTGCCCGACCAGCGGAACCGAGCAGAAAAAAAGAGGATGGAACAGCCTATTTGCTGCCGTTGTTTTCAGGCGCGTGTCTCCTCCGGGTCGACCGATTCGGTCGTTCGGATTCATCCCTCACCGCCGCCGTCTTAGTCGCATCCGTATATTTGCGACGCCCTCTGCGCAGAAGCAAATAGCGTGTCGCATTGAAGGGAGAGAGAGAAACGGAGTGAAGGCGGCTTAGAGCCAGAGAGTCAGCTAGCGCGCATTCCTCGACGGAGAGGCTTTAATCTCCCGAAGTTCGAGTCCCGAACCGACAGCAAGCAGGCCACCGCTGTCTCACAGGCCGTCTCGAACGGCGACTTCGAATCAAGCCTGGCGTGAAAATTTAATGGCGAGTTCCATTTACGTTGCGACTGGCGCTTGTTCATCTCCTCTCTCTCTCTCTCTCTCTCTCTCTCTCTCTCTCTCTCTCTCTCTCTCTCTCTCTGCTTTTTCTCTCTTTTTTTTCGAGTCCTGTAGAGATGAGGAGTCCGCGTGTCGGGTTGCGTAAACAAGCTTGGCGTTCGTGTTTGTTTAGCGCTTTTCCCCGTCTTCGTCTTTTCCCCCCTTCTTTCTCTCCAATTCTTTTTTCTTAGACAGTCACATCGATTCTTGCTTCGAATCCGCCACGCGACGACGAAGACGCAGTTAGCTTGAAGGAATGCTCGAACGAATTTGTAGACTTGGAGTGCCCCGAGGGGAAGCGATGCATAAACGAACAGCCCCACTCCCTCTCTTCCCATGCGTCTTACACTCCCTCATCCCCTTACCCAAGAGAGAGTAGAGGGCGCTCTGGTTGCCTCTGGAGACGTAATTGCGATGTAGTCCGAAATCTCGGCGGGAGACGAAGTATATTGCAAACAACGGCGAGAAACCCACTTGAAATGCTCGGCGGCGGCGGCAGTGACTTCGTAATAACTTCGCACTAATTTTTTTTCTTGAATTTCGCCTCAATACATCTCATATCGCCCTGCGGAACCTCTCTCGGCGCGAGGAGAAGAATTCCGACTGTGCAGGCAGGAGCTTATTGGTTTACATTCTTTTTATGGCAGCTCCACCATACTATATGTCTCTTGGCGGGAAAAATGTCACTGTTCCCGGCACGCTTGACGACGAATGGAATTTGAAATCACACGGTTTGATCGAGTTGTCGTCCCGGGTTAGATGTGGTTGGACGAAAGCTGTATCGTGAAATCGCACTCTGAATTATTGCAAGAGTCAAGGAACAAGCCGGCATCAATTATGCAGACTACTGCTTATGCGCAAAGGTGGGCGGCACCGATGGCGGTCGGCAGCTGGGTAACACGAGGTCGTCGGTTCGATCCGTCCGCTCAGAAAAGATTTCACTTCGACGTACGGCATGCACGACCTTGTACTGACACATCAGTGCATGTTAAAAACGCATAGCTAGTTTATTAACCCGGTAACTGCGACAGGAATTTTCAGGGCCCTAATCCTTGCGCGTCGTGACTCACCGGTGGGCCACCTTTAGATTTTGAGCGATGCAGCGTTACGGACCAGTGAGCCTCCGGCGAAGTAAAGTTATTGGATCCGGCAACAGATGGCGATAGCAACCTGACATGTGTGTGTTTTCGCCGGCTCTTTTAAAAATCTGAGCTGCCACATGGCTTCATAGCACCACTCAGTATTCGTGCTGCAGTGCAGCAATACACCACGTCACCCACCGGTGACTCATGACGCAGTGTTAAGTATGTACTGCGCTTCCTGAACAGGGAAATAGGACGAGAAAACCAGTTCCTCGTCCTGTTTCCAAGTTTACTAAGCGAAATTCATATTTTTCCGATGAATAAACCAATTAGTTTCGAATATTTCTGCTTTAACGCTGTCGAAATCATTCTCGAGCTTTCCACAATGGCGTGCCTTATAACCGATGGCGCTGGTTTTTAGTTAGCCGACGCGTGTGCTCTGGGCACGCAAACGATAACGAACAGCGCCACTGCTACGGCAGGTATAACGACTGACCCTTGTGTTGTCCAGTGGCTGTGGTCAAAGCCAGTGTTGTGTTAAAAAATAGCCTTACGTATACGTAAACGTCGAGACGTACGGACATATTTCCAAGCCTGTCCGCAAACTTCCTCCTTGTTGTTTATTCCGCATTCATTTCTTCAACTGGCCATTTTTATCATTGCTTGCGAGCTTAAGGAATGAAGTAAGCCAACATCTGCGAAATTTTAAAAAATCGAAAAGCAAAGAAGGTCACTCTCAACGGAAAGCTTCGAAAGACGAAACTGTTGGTTGTGCACTGGATCCAAGTGGAAGCTGGAGAGGAGAACGTTGGGAAGGTAATAAGAAGTGCCTTTTCTTATCGATAAAGAATTTTTTCGAACGAGCGATCTTTGTAGTAATTGCGAGGCCGCCTCACTGTTTGCGACCCTCTCGATTCGCTTGAAGCTCTGCAGCCGGGCGATCAGTAAGCAAGCAGAGGACGCTCCCAGACGACGACGCGAATGTGGTTCGCACTGAAAAATTTTGAGTTCCTAGGAAAAGAAAAATGAATCCGGATTAGAGTCAAGTAAAAAAAAAGAAATGAATATCTGAAGATAAAGAAGCAACGCAGCGCTTAAAGTTGTTTACTTAAAGGAGTGTGCTCGTGTTTTATCGACGACTGGAGTGAGTCGAGCGAACAAGAACTTCATCGAGCGGGTACTTTCTGAAGTGTCTTTTCACCCCCACCCGACTTCTCCTGTCCTGAGAGGTGGGTAGTGCGGCAACGGACATAAGCGACTCAGGCTAACGACGTTATGATTTCTGTCGCCAGATATATCTTCGATAGGAGCACGGCAGTGCCCTAACCTCAAAGGAACCGCGCCGCGATTGAAGGGAATCGCTCTCTCAAAAGGGGGGTGCACGCAGTCATGGGAAAAGCCCGGAGGCGCCCATTCTATTCCATGCGGAGCGTGCGCCGATATGGTTTAGCGCACTCAGTCAGCACTCGGCTGCCGTGACACGTGTACGGGCCACTGCTGCCCTAGCGAAGCATGTACACCCACTTGTGCACGTCACTTCATTTATTCGCTCTGTTCGAGTGGTTTTTCTGGCTCCGCCCGCTGCGTCATCGGAGCAGAGAGGTGAATCGTGGGATGCAGAGCCACGTTTAGGTGGTCTTTGTTGCGTTTTTTTTTCGAAATCTCTATATCTGATGGACACGATCGGCTTTGGTTCAATAGAATTCCTGTTGGGTCAATAGCGGGTGCGTTTGAGAAATGCATAGCTTAGTGCCTCAAGCAACAGAGGGTAAGTACCGAACGTGAACTTATTGGCTTAAAACTTAGTGCTGACTGCATTGTACTACCTTTCTAGGCGACAGAGTGAACAAAACGTAACAAAACATTAAAAGGTACATGTGACACTTAATTGCGAGGCGGTTTTTCCGAAGTATTCCAGTGCTTGTAATCAATCAACCTAATATCACAAATTATATTTCTCTAAGTTAGAGTGATTTAGGTCGATACAAACCAGTATGACATCCACTAAAGGCAGACTGGCACCGCTCCTTTCTACTGCGTTACCTAGGGTCTCTCTTCGCCCGGTTCCAGACCTTCGAGAGCCAGCTTTCGGCGACAACCGGCGCCAATTCCCACCGTTTACCCTCTACCCACACAAAGAGGCTTGCGTCTAACACCCCCTCACGCTTCATGCAACTCGGAGCTACGTTGTCGCCTTCTATCGGACTTCCTCAACAACTCCGCTCGCTAGAGCGGAGAGTGGTGACGCGGGAAACCGCGTATTTGCCGACGTCCCCCGCAGCTACCAACACCGTTTGTCGTCGCTCATCCGCCTCGTTTCTCATGCTGGCGTCCTCGACAGGACAGAAGGAGGAGGGAAGGGGGGGGGGGGGGGGGCTGTGCTCGTTCGCGCGTCATCCTCGACCCATCCAGACCGTGCCGCACCGTTTCCGTGCACGTCTCCTCTTCTGCTTCGTCATGGCGGGCTTCTTCGACTGGCTCGCACCCACTTCCCGCCCACACGATGACAGGACCTTCCGCTGGCTGGACAAACACATGTCGACTGCGGAAAGATGTTGGGCAGAAGTTAGGACTTCGCGCATTGGCGAGGCAGGGGTGGCCGCCGTCGCTACGCAGCAACGCGAAGCTTGGTGGTCGTGACATGGGTGTGTTTAAATGGAATACAAAGATGTAGGTGGGGTGCGGCCGGAATGGTGGGCGGGGGGGAGGTGGTGGGGTGGGGTCACGTTTCCTTTACTCATGATCAAAATGTTTTCTATAAAAAAATCGGGTTGACCAGAGTGTCCCGTGTATGTGCATCTGGTTCGGCACACTAGTTTCCTGTGTACTGCGGTCTTCCTGCAGGTGCCAATGTTGTTGGAAAGTTACTTTCCGACGCTGTCTGAATGTTCCAAAGAAGGCTTATTTATAACTAGGAAAGAGAAAGTAAACAAGTACAAATTGTACGCAAATATAGAAAGTGGCTGCGCACTGTGGCGCACGTGACAGAAAATATTGCTACTTCACACCAGTGTTTTCTGTGTTTCCAGCTTTATAGGCGCACTTTCAGTGTAGCTGTACTTTATGCTCAGGAAAGCGCATGTTTCCACGTGGTAGTGTTCAAGGGAGTTGCGAGTGAGACATTTTCCTTCTTTTCTGAAACACAGTTTCCCGAGATTACCGAGGTAGACGTTCTAAACTACGCCAGGCCTTTAAGTTGACGGCGCTTCAAAGGCAGAAGAATAAGTGTTGCTGAAAATGATTTAAAATATGCGACTTAAGCTGTCACTACACCCCGGATGACGGCGAAAGATCCCGGGCGTTCGTAACCTTGTTCTCAGCTTGCAGTACTTCTTGACCACCATCCGAATCGCCCGTTATGTCAGTCATGCGTCTCACTCTGTGTTTTTGTTTCTTCTTCTTTTATCTGGTGACTATAGTAGCATTCATAGGACAAGTTTTCTGAACGAATCTTTTCTGTGGACCCCGGTAAATGGAGTAAAAAGCTTACGGAGCCTTGCTGTTCTAATATATTACTCTGCACAAATATTAGAACAAACACATCGCTTCTCAACATTCGGCTGCCCTGAAAATTTGATGAGACCCTACTGCTTATCAAAAAGTCCTGACTGCTTTCAATACTTCGTCTTTCTGCGCGCCGCTGCATTCATTGGCCACTCGGCTGCCGCCCACTACTGCATCGGTCGAACTCTCCGACCCACCAGCCCACTCCCACCAGCCCACTCTGTCCCACTATCCCCCCTCACCAGCCCTATCCGCCAGCGCCCGCATCGGACACACTGAAGCAGAAGAATAGAAAATGGGGAACTTCCTTGCTGTACTCTGATATGGCTGTTCCAGAAAAATGCAGGTCGTTTTTCTTTTGTTTCGTGCTTTCCGTTCTCGTGCATCGAGAACAGCACACCTGCTATAAATAGTACGGCGAGAAGCGGCACTAGGAGCGGAGTGAAGCGTCGTGTTCAGGAATTTATCGCTCGTTCAGGCGTATTTTGTTAACTTTATTTTAAGAACATTTCACTATATGCACAAGCGGTTGTGGGTGGAATTCGGGGAACCAGCAAGCAAATGCAATGTGGGCTAAATAATGGGGAGAACGGTTAGAGTCATTTTGTTTCTGCGCCAGCTTGTATGCCTGTCTTCGACGCGAGCCATTCTCTGGGCAGTATGAGAGCACTCCGAAAGTTGTAAATACGGTTTATTCGAGGCTTTATAGCCTTCAAAGATGGCACTGCGCAGTAAAGCCTGTCACCGTCAATGAAGAAGCCACGTCATAAGAACACAAGGATTTCGAAGAGTCCGAAAAGGAAATAGTCTCGCGCAGCTGCGACACACAGAAAAGACACGCATAAAAAAATGTGATAAACTTGCCATACAATTACAATGAATAGATAACTGCGACTTAGTGGGGGAGGGATCGCTGTCAATTTTTTTTCCTGCTGCTAAAAGTGTTGGAGCTTTTTCTTTCTGGTTAGAATAAACTAAGCATGAGAGCAAGAAAAAATAAAATACCTGAAAACAAAAGATAACAATTTGTTACAGTGTCCTGACACCACGTGCACATGACGGTCTCGTAACCGGAGCACACAGAGAACACAGAGGAGGACTGGCTCGAAACAAACCGATACGCCACTGATTGGGCTCCAGGCAGTCTTTATGCGACATGCACGACAGATTCGATTGGTGCGCTGCCTCGAGAAAGTAGTCCCGTCGCATTAATTCTACTATGCCTTGTCTCGACTTGTTTCTTCCGCCGTCACATTTACTTTTCTTGTTTTTGTTTTTTTTTGTCATCTCGTGTTTTCTGTTGCATACGTTTGGTTCGTGTTACGTTTGTCAACGGATCTTTTTTTGTTGTTGTTTATCTCATTCCTTTTTCCTCGTGTTGCATAACAACGCGCGTGACAAGCCGGCCGGCTCTAGCGCACAATTTTTATTCCAGTCTCACATTGTTTTTCTTTGTGTTTTACTCTTACCGCTTCTCATCTAAGCTCCGCGTGACAGGTCTTTTCCGGGGAGATCTCAATTTTCGTCCTCTTCGAGAGCCAAGCAGCAGCAACAAGGCGCCATATATAAAACGACAATGATGCTCCCACTACGAAGCCTTGTTTTATTATTCTACTCTTTAACTCTCTCCATTTTTTCCCCTATGGGGACATTTTGGAAGCACATACGATCCTTATTTACGACGCTGCTTCGAGGCTTCTCTTCTTCGAGCTGGCGTAAGCTGCTTCTGCGGCGTTTTCTCGTGTTGCTCCCCAGTTCAATTTCTTCCCTATACGGTGCAGCTTTTCCTTTTGCTGTAGACACGCTATGGAGACTATGCGTGCTCCATTCCTGCATCTGTGTTGGTCGCGCTCAATTTGTATTTTGCTTGTTTCTAGCTCCCAGGTGGTCGAAATTATTCCGGAGCCCTCCACTACGGCACCTATTCTTCCTTTCTTCCTTCACTCCCTCCTTTATGCCTTCCCTTACGGCGCGGTTCAGGTGTCCAAAGATATATGAGACAGATACTGCGCCATTTTCCTTTCCCCAAAAACCAATTATTATTATTATTATTCTAGCTGCACCTGAGCAGGTTTACTGGGTTTTACCAGCACACGGGACTTATCCCGTGTTGAGCATAGATGTTTGAGGACAGCTTGATTATAAGGGAGTTGATAACCATTCTTTTGTTTTGAATGCATGTGAACAAAAATGCGATTTTTTACCCTTTTTTTCCTTCCTGCGCTTTGAAGTCGCGCGAAAAGAAAAGTGCAGAAAAAAGAAGCACACTTGAGCACTGAAAGTTTCTGCATGTACAAACCGTATTTCAGTTGGAGAATGTCTCTATTCTCAGAGCATTAGTATACCTCGGCAAAATCGCTTAGTGCTCACTCAAAAAGTTTGGTCAACCTATGGGCTCAATCAAGCTCAGACACACGTAGATGCGGGTCAGCTCAAACTCGTGTACTGAATCTCGTTTAGGCTCGCAACTCCTTTGGACTCGGTTAGACAGACGACTCATCCGGGGTCAGCCACTCTTTACAACTCCCGACTCACTACGACCTAAGACTAATATGGGCTGACTCACTAATATCGACTCATGACTCATCCGGACTCGCTCATTTCGAATCATGACTCACTTGTGCTCACCCACTCATCTCAATTAAGGACTCATTTGGGCTTACACTCATTTTGACTCCAGGCACAAATAGGCTCAATAAGCGAGCAAACCGAGACGTGGAACCAGGAACCCCCCTCCCCCCCCGCCCACGCACCGACAGGGTGGAACTCGGTCAAAACTTCCGACACATTCCCACGCGTCTTTTTTCGCAGCCGCACCCGCGTAAGCCAGCAAAAGGGAAGGGACAAAATGTCGTCTTTCTCTCATGCGCGGAATTCTCTTTTTCAATTGTGATAGAACAGCGCAACAGCTTGAGCGACTGGAGCAGCGCAGAGCTGTTCTATCACAAATGAGTAGCTAACGTGCCCAAGCTGCTGTCCTGGCCTCTTTTTTGGTCGCCCACAGACATCGAAAAGCCGCCTCGGCCTCCAGCCTTCTTGATCGCTGCAGTAAATCTTTCCTCCCTTCCGTTGCCATCAGACGAGGAGGAAAATAAACTAAACGCACATTTCCGCAGCGAAAACACAGACCGTGATCTGAACCTGAGCCCGTAATCGCGAATCAGGTAATGTTCTGAATGCGAGTTCAGACAATTCACGACTCAGATCATGATATGAATGTGAGTTGGGACTCACAATAACTTCTTATGATCTAAATGTGAGTCCGAACCTACACACAGCTTAGATCGTGATCTGAATCTGAGTCTAAACTCAGTCGCGACTCAGATCATGATCTGGCTGTGAGCCGAGTGAGCCCGAATGAGTCGACTCATGAGCGAGTCCGCCGACCTACGCACACGAAACGCTTTATAGTATTTCTGGCCGATTATTGCTGCTTCAAGGAAAGCTCACGCGTATTCTGCACGTAAAAATTATCGTAGCGGAACTTACGGTATCGCGTAACATAAATAACTGAACGGCAGTGGGCATCGCCGAACAAGCATTCCTGCAAAAGGCTCGTAAAGTCAGCGTCGGCCAAAGAGATGGCGCATGTGCAACAGCCTTCGACAAAAAACGCAGCTTGTCAGCACAGGCGATGCTAGATCGACAATCTACGGTGTTACGTACGCCGAGCGTCCACTATGGAAGTGAATAACACGTGCGATCGGGTACTTACAGTAGCGAAGAGAATAGTATGGAACACGCTTCGGCGTTCCTGCTCTTTTCCTGTGTTTCGTAACTCAAGTTGAAAGTTTTACCGTCTCTATGCGCAATTCCACAAATGCCGTTTACTTGCATAAGTATCAAACATTCATTTATATCCTCCTGGAAATGCGTCATAAGTGTGGCACTGCCTACGTGTGCTCCAGATCAATCCTAAGGCACTATTCCGGTGGGTAAACACCGAGCATGATATTGCGATGTTTATACGCTCGCGGTGTTGTTGGGTTTGTGCCATGTGAAATAAATAAATAAAAAGAAATGAAATAAATAAATATGGTTCATGCCCAGCCGCCTGCCAAACCCGAGGGCAGGTTTTTATTCCAATCTCCTCGAGCACTCCCGTAGCCCAAGTTCCCTGTCACGTGGCCCATGTCTCTTCCTTCTCCTCTTCGGCCACTGTTGTGGCGACGGTGGCAAAATAGTGTCGCTGCTAGTTAACGAAGTCCAATTCAGAAGTGAGAAATCTTTTGCATTGTCTTTCTAGGGCCGCCAAGATTCCTCGACGCGTCCGCGCCCCAAGCTTTGAAACTGTGCACCGCGCTATCAACAACACATTTGAAAAGTTTTTCTCTTTTTTTTTTGGCGCCATCCTCAAATAGAACTACAGCAATAATAAATCTCATAGTTTAGCTTTTAGTGCTTAGTCCATCTAATGCTTGCAACTCTCCTCAGGCACTGAAGAACTAGAGAGTGCTATTAAATCAGATGTAATGAGCATGCATAACGAAGGATTTTATAGTGGTTGAGTGTATAAATTGCCCATAAAAGAAGTATGCTAACACCCACCCATGCCTAAAAAGTTCTACGGGCTGAATAAACGAGCAGTGAAATTTACATAATTCACGTTTTCAGCACGACCCCTCTTCTCCTATGTCCAGAAATCACGCCGCGGAGAAGTTGCGAAACTTCACGGTCATACCTGAAAAGCAGGCCGAATATTTCTGTCTGAACCACTTCGCTAATGTTTTCGAGCGTAAAACTTTACCCGAAGATTCTTCCCTCGAAAACTGCGCGATTCGAAAGGACGAGCTATGCCTCCGGCGAATCGCCCAACCAGCAGCCCAAACTGCTTCGCAATTCTTAAGCGAGCGAATGCCTAAGGCGTAACACGTTCGAGGCACTTTCATGCAGCACGCATCGTTCTTACGGCCTGTTCGAAGATGAGGTCACTCCGCGTAGAGTGAGAAGTATGCTTCAATGTGAATTCGCATCTGGAGACGATTTTGAGGGAAATAATGAACAAGCAAAGCACACGTAACTGAGAAAAAGAATGATGGAAGGTCGTAAAAGCGTCATTTCGTGTGCAAACTGGCCGAACTTCAGCTCAAAATGCGTGGCAACTTTGATACCTAGCCTGAGCAGTAATTCAAGCAGTACACGTCGAACCTGAAAACATTTTGGCCAAAAACTATGCAATAAAAACGAGAAGTGCCGAGCTCTCTTTTAACTCCTCTCCCCTGGTGGTCAAAAAAGGAGACCAAACGCGTACCTGAGATGGGACATGCTTGTCCCGAATAAAACTGCGTTACGCGCAAAGCACGCTTTTGGGACCGGGGTCATTCTGGGCATCTCAAACTGCGCTTAGGGAACGGAAGGCAGACCCCGGTAAATCTCTCCTTGACAATCGTGTCTTCACAGCACGCTGACACACATGCGCGCGTGCCGCTGCTTTACGCACCTGGGAAAACTCACGACCATAAAGTACTTGCGCGCGGGTCATTCGCGTTGAAAAGAAGGAGCGGCTCTCTTCTCACGTGCCGCGCGACACACCGGCGCCTCTGTGGGAATCGCCATTCGAGTCCCTCCAAGCACGCCCACACCCGAAATGACCCCCGACAAAACAGTGCCCGGCCTTTCTCTTCTGTCTCTCTCTCCCTCTCTTCCTCCTGTCTTTGCTTTCGGGCTACACACCGTTGTCTCTGCAGCAAAGCACATTCCATTTCTCTTTATTTACGGCTCCGCGCTTCAGCGACTCTCCCGGGTTTTATTTGTATATATTTTTTTTCGCCTCTGCCAGTGTGTACCGCGGCGTGCCCTCCGGGCCGGCGGTCCGCTGGGCGAAAACTCCGACCCTGCGAGGAGAGCTGACCTCTCTCCCTCACCCTTTTCACTTCCCCGCCTCCGTCCGTCCGTCCGCTTTTGTTCTCGGTGACCCGTATGCCTGTGCTCTCCCTCCTGTTCACCTTTCCGCTTTGTGGGCGCCGCCTTCTTCGTGCTTGGGTTTTTTTTTTGTACTTTGTTTTGCCTCTTGTGGAGGAGTCTTCCGACCAGTTCGGATGCCGGCACAGCCTGGCGGGAGAGCAAAGAGAGAGGAGGAGGTGACGAAGCGATCACGATCACGCGATCGCACTCCCTTTCCTTACCTCCATGCGTGCCCGAGATTTCCGCACGCTTCGCAGGTTCTTCTTGCTGCGTGACGCGACGGTGCGTGGGTGGAGGAGGGGAGGGGAGGAGGTAGGGAAGGGTGCAGGAGGAAGGGAGTGAAAGGAGCGCCACTCTCTTTCGCTGGCGCGGTTGCAACACTACCGCGGCGAGCCTCCGGTGCGGACCTTCGGTACCGCGAGCAGCCGTTGTGCGTGCGTGCGTACGCGCGTGTGTGCGCGCGCGCGTCTTATGCGAGCCCAAGGAATGATGGGCATCTGCGCTGCACATGCTGCGTGCTGAGAATACTTGACAGCCCGCGAATACTTTCTTCCCGAACCTGGGAGGTACACATCGGGCATCTAGAGAGGATATTGTGAGCGGCGCGAGGCATCGTCACGGTCTGCGCACAGGAAAGATTTGGCCCTGATTGAGTTCTTGCGTGCTGTATGCTGAGCCGTGCACATCGTTTGCCCTCTCTTTCTAACGTTTTTTTTTAATCGGTTCTGGGAGAAACAACGCCCCTTCCTATTTTTTCCTTTGTGTGTTTGTTTTTTTAATGGTTTAGTTTTCTTCTGGTCTACGGCAGCTGAAGAGTGAAGAGAGTTCTTGAGTTCAGTTTTGCGGGAGGGTCAAAGTGGTGAAAAACGCGTTGTCCCTGTAACCTTCGAACAAAGAGTTGTATAAAAAGTCATCGCACTTTCCTCTCTGATTTCGTCCCGGCGATATTCTGAACCAATGGCATTGCCTCTTTCCAGACATTGTTAGGTTTCGTGTCTAATTGAAGCAGCTTTGCAGAGCTGTTCTCTGTTATCGCAGCTGGATTGCTTGCTTTTTCACGACGGAAAGTTTTTTCTCATTATTTAATCAAAACGGCGGCAATAGTACATATTCGCGCTTCCAAAAAAATTAAATTAATGGATGCCAGTGTTTGGTCACTCAAGTTACTAGGCGCGCAATTACAGCCGACCACAATACTTTCTAAATATACGGTAGCACTACGAAGCGCATTTTTCGATTTCGGGCATCCGTATATACGTCCCCGAAGCCTGCTTTGTGGCAGGAGGCCCACCGGGTTGTGGGCAACATGTCGAGTGCACCTAGCCGGCCTCCACCCGGGTGAGGCCTGGGTGCAGGGTACACCTCGGTGAAGGCCTCCAAGGTAAATTCCTTCAGGGTAGAGGCCATTATGTCAGTGAACTTTGTGGCAAAAGCATTCCTATTAAATGCGCTCCGGGTAAATGTCTTTGAATGCTTTTACCACAAAGTCCATTTACATAAAGGCCTCTACCCTGAAATCATTTACCTTGAAGGATTCCTATCAAATGCGTTCCGGGTAAAGGCCAAAGTCCTTTATGGCAGCGCCATTTAGGCCAAACGAAGCTCGCGGCAGCCGTTGCGCTAAACGCGTGAAATTCGTCGTCGCCACAGAGAAGCCCTTGCCGTGCGCGAAAGCATGAGGAAAAGAATTTGCAAACTGTCGCCTGTATTTACTGCACGTACTTAGCACAGCACAGTGCGCGTGTTTACTGTAGCTGCTCTGCGCTATGTAAGAAAAGAAGCAGAGCAGCACAGCGCGCATTCAATTTACGAAAGATGCAGCGAAGATTAGCACTGCCTGTTTTTTTTTTTACATTGATGTGTTCTAAGACGCGGAAAAAAAAAAACAAGAGGGACACTTAAGCTCTGCCTTAAGGGTATGACGCGATAGCGTTAATGGGTTAATGCCCTCAAATTCTGAATGGGTTATTCTCGGCTTTAAATTCACAGGTCGCTGTTAGTCTTCATACCACTCCTGGCGCAGTGGTGCAGCGGTTAAGCGATGCCGTCGGTGGGGCTTGTGAAGCCCTTTGTTTCTCTTCCCGAGCAACCTGTCGCGATCAATCATTTATTTAACTGCCACCTGTCACGGTGGCCAGTTTGCTCACAGTCCGGTAGGCGGGTTGTGATGACGCCACAAGGTCACGTGACCTAGGTGACCCACCCAGGTTGTTTATCCGGGGATCTTTCGCTCACATAGCCGACGGCGACGCCGGATTTTCTGCATTACAGGAGCGTTAACGCTGTCACGTTAAGATTTTTCGTTTCTGTGGTCTGCCGACAAAAAGTGGTCACCTTCATATTGGCGCTGAATGTGCGTGTCATTTCAGAAGAGGCCAACAGCCACAACAATGCGAGATCGGTTCATTGCGAAACATTGCCTTCGCTCCGATGTTGCTCTCTGCCGTAAACTGAGACACAAATTGGTTTTTCCCAATATCAATTTTTCTGTGAGTTTGGCGCTAGAATTCGTTTTTTTCTTTGTTGCTCTTTCGTACTGCTTCGCAGAATTTTTCTTCCAAGATCTGTATAAAGTCGAAACCAAGAAAAAAAATTCACTGACAGAGAAAATGAGAAAAAAAAGGCGCACTTTTTCTTCGCTATTTTTTCTCGCTTTTTTAGCTGTGTTTCTAGTTGCTCTTAAAAGGCCCATTAAGAGGGAACAGCTGCATGTGATTCGCCTGAGACCCCCGAACCCCTTAACTCTTCCAAAGTTGGGCTGCACCGCGCTTCAAAGTCCAGCGTTGAAATGACGGAAGAATAACATGCGGGAAAGCCAAGGAGGGGGGGGGGGGGGGGGGGTTCTGTAATCTGGAACTTGTGTGTCAAAGAAAGGAAAGAGAAAATAAAAGAGGAAGGAAGTCGGCCGCGCGCCGGCTGTAACTGAAGGCCTTCATTTCTAAGCCGCTTTGCCCACAAGCTTGATACGCCTCGAATTGAGCCGCTCGGACCACCTGCCCCTGTTTCTCAGGTGTGCGCGTGTTCCTGACAGTTTTACCATTTAGACGTTAACCGATGACGTTCTTGGCGCAGGTGAGCCGACGTCGAGGAGAGGGTCGCTCTTACGACAGATGTCAGGTTAAACTCCTCAGTGGAAACACCATGGCGCACGGTGGTTTTTCTCAGACGAAAGTGTCGAGTTCTTATTTCCCTTGCGTCGTGAATTTTTGTGGTGATAATTGGCACTTATTTGACGTATAGTTACGTTCTGAGATATGAGCTCATTTAAAGAAGAATCGTTTCTACAAGGTCAGGCTTAACAGTGCGCTGAAAAGTCAGGAAACATGAGGGGACATGCAAGCTCCATCCGCTTGCAGGAATCTGTCTTGAGTGCCAAGGTAAGTCAGAAATAAATAATTATGTGTATATGCGCAGCTGTGTCCTACAATTTTTTTTATGGCTGCGTGCTTGAGAGCGGTTGGCAATATTTGCCTGTATGCAGTTTGTCTATAAATTTTTAGGTGCCGAAACTGAGAAAGCGGCTCTAAGCAACGCCACACTGAAGGACTCCTGGTTAATTTAAACCATGTTGAGTTTTTTTTTTATTTGCTTAATTGCACAAGTATCAACAGGATGGTGCTTGGTGAATAGCGGTGTCGGCTATTCCTTCCCGCATAGGGGGAGAAATCACCTCAGCACTGGCGATATAATTTAAAGTGCACCAAAATTTCGCTACGTTTTTTTTTTTCGTACCTTACGCTGCCTTCAATATTCGTCCGCAACAACGCGTTTTGTAGCCGGGCACTTTAATTCCTACAGCAAGTCATGTTTGTCTATACTTAGGAGTTATGTGCATCAGAGGCTCTGCATACTGGTACTGTTAGCCTATTTAGACGCTTAGAGAATTATGTGCCTCAAAATATCCTTTTTCAGCCCAAAATGTTGTTTCGAGAATGTGTCTGTTATCCGAACACCACTGTATTTTCCCAAGGGGCGTAGTTCACTTAAATCTCCCCTTTGGAGCGTTTTGCTCGTAACGAAGTTATTAGGCTTTCCGAAAAGCTGCTCTGCTAACGTGCATTTAATAATCTGGTGAGAACAGATAGGAAATTTTTGCCAAACGATACATGCCGCTTGGCGGGCCGGGATGTCTGTAGTCACTAGTGCGGGCAGAGTTTCATTGTTCAGTGAATCACGTGAGGTCAGCGGCCAGTTGCCATACTGTGATCTTTGATGCCATAACCGCAAATTCCTTTAGTTAGACATGAAATTCCCGGTTGCTCTCTGGAGCAGTATGTAAAATCTGCGCAATTTTCCCAGCATTACTTTAAACTATCTTTCATTATTCATTGCTAATCGTCGGAAATAATGAAGTCTGGAGTGCAGAAATTTGGCAGATAGTAGTCGGTATCTGTGAATGTGTTGTTCTGTTTTGCTATCCACCACGTATTTCAAGCAAGGACAACTCGTGAGAAATAATGTCTACGACCATCACCTGGACCACAGCCTACCCAACGCAATCGCTCAATTAACCAAGCTTGCCAGGAATATAAACAGCAGATGGAATGGCGAAGCCGAATTGATCAACAGCTCTGAGTGGAAGGGTATTAATGCAGTGTGTATGGGGCAAATAGATGTATTGGTTATATAGGAAAGCTAGAAAAAATCATGATATGTATTCGCCTTCCTTTTGTTCTATTAATTATTTCTAGACAACCTGAACGCCCGGCCTCTCGGCGACGTCATACATTTAATGCTTTAATTGATGGAACAACACAGCAACGATATGGGAACGCGCTGTCGACGTGGTGACGCCACGGTGGGACTTAGTGCTCATGTCCGTATCGTCCTTGTCTTGATATATTTTCGCACCTCTCTTTAATATAGGAGGTGCATCACCCATTTGCTCCGTAGCGGGCACAGTGGGTACGGGAACAAACGCGAGTTAATGACGTCCTAATCGAAATCAAGAGGAAGAAATGGGCTTGGGCAGGGCATGCAATGTGAAGTCAAGATAACCGCTGGCCCTCAAGGGTAAGGTAGTGGATTCCTAGAGAAGGCAAGCGTAGCAGGGGACGGCAGAAGGTTAAGTGGGCGGATGAGATTAGGAAGTTTGCAAGCATAGGGTGGGCGCAGCTGGCAAAAGACCGGGTTAAATGGAGAGACATGGGAGATGCCTTTGCCCTGCAATGGGCGTATTCCGGCTCATGATGGCAATGATGATGAGTGGTAACAGCTCTCCTACTTAGAGAAGGCTCGAAGGCGACCGTAAGGAAAGGCTTTCCGAAGTGGCATTAACCGTATCGTTCTCTCACTTTCTTTTCTGCCTTTGTGGCCTGATTTTCGCCTCAGAGCCCATGCTGTCATCTGTCTTTTTACTGAAAATTTTTGTTCGTTCCGAAACTTCTCCCAAATTCTCCGCTAATTCTTAATATTTCCACAAAACTCGTCTGGATTCCCTTCACAGTTTTGGCCCAATTCTGGACCGAAAATTGCCCTAAAAGAGGAAAAATTACCCAAACAACATCACTCTTTCCACGCGGCTCGAATCAATGCTAAAAATAGATGCGAGGTATCCCTTCCTTTCTTCTAAGTTGTTCTTTGCTTGCGCTTTTTGTTTATCGCCGGCGGCACACGGCTTTATCGCTTGCTTTGCCGTGCTAGACGCGAACAGAAGACTAACCGCGAGTAACAGTTTCTACGACGCTCGAGGTTGTTGTCCGTACTTCTGGCACCTTATCTCAAAAATTCTTCGCCATTGAATTAAGCGCTGCCTAGAGCGGCGGTGATTCTGGTCTTCAACGCCGCCGATAGCTGCCGCTGCATTTCTTTGTAGCCACAAGTTCACTCACTGAAGAGCCACGGCAACCTTCCTTTCTTATTTTTTTTTCACGACATCGTCACGACATCGTCGACATCGTCACGACATCGTACTGTTGCCACAACAATTGTGGCAATGTAACATGGTGAAACTAGGTATTACATGAATGTGTATTGCATGAAGCATCGCACCGTTTTTGGTCACACTTTTTGGACTCAATCTCTCTATCTCTTCAAATGCAGTTGGTTCATTGCTTGAGTGAAGCCTTGCCTGTCTTGTGTGTGTGTGTGTGTGTGTGTGTGTGTGTGTGTGTGTGTGTGTGTGTGTGTGTGTGTGTGTGTGTGTGTGTGTGTGTGTGTGTGTGTGTGTGTGTGTGTGTGTGTGTGTGTGTGTGTGTGTGTGTGTGTGTGTGTGTGTGTGTGTGCGCGCGCGTGTGTGTGTGTGTGTGTGTGTGCGTGCGTGCGTGCGTGCGTGTGTGCGTGCGTGTGTGTGTGTGTGTGTGTGTGTGTGTGCGTGCGTGCGTGCGTGCGTGTGTGTGTGTGTGTGTGTGTGTGTGTGTGTGTGTGTGTGTGTGTGCGTGTGTGTGCGTGCGTGTGTGCGTGCGTGCGTGCGTGCGTGCGTGTGTGTGCGTGCGTGCGTGCGTGCGTGTGTGTGTGTGTGTGTGTGTGTGTGTGTGTGTGTGTGTGTGTGTGTGTGTGTGTGTGTGTGTGTGTGTGTGTGTGTGTGTGTGTGTGTGTGTGTGTGTGTGTGTGTGTGCGTGCGTGCGTGCGTGCGTGATTGCGTGTGCGTGTTTTCTTGTGACTTTATAGAGCTTATGCTGGCTTCTCACTGCTGTGTAATCCGGCTTGCTGGAAGTTGGTGATCTTAGGTATATAGTTGTTTTATAAATTTTTTCGGATGTAAGAAAATAACGCGCCATCTTGAAAAACTAAAAATATCGCCTAACGGGAAACGCGTGTAGGTGGACCGTGAAACAACCGTCTGATTAATCATTATAATATTCACTTACTGTAAACAAGCCATCGCAAACTTCTTTAGTGAACACCACTTTTCTTTTGTGCGTGCTTGAATCACAGGAATAATCAAGATTTTTTTAACCAATTTGTACTTGTTGCTATCGTCTTTCTTGAGGAGTTCAAGCAAGTTGAAGCACTGTTTTGCTCTACTGCTGCAGTTTTAATTAAAACAGCTATTGTAGTGGTGTTGCAGTCACCCTTACAATCGTATTTTAGGGTTGTAAGGATGTGGAATATGGGCAATAAAAACTCCCTTAAGGGTGCAAAAAGATATACAATATACGATTTGACTGTGTATTGAAGCTACTTTTACTTTCCGTTGCATCTTTTAGACGTTCGTTCTGTGTTAACGGAGGTGTTTTTTTTTTCAAGTTGTGAAAATCAATCTTTACAAGGGCAGTCCATGTCGATTAAGAAAAAGGGAAAGGGAAATCAGATCAATCCCGCCCGCTTCCGATTTCTCTTCATATCTGCGACAGGCTTCCTAAATTAGCTCTCACGTTATCAATGAATACGTGAATTAGAATGAAAGTGGATATTTTACGCCACCCGCCAATAATTAATATTCCTCACTAGTTCATCGCTCGTAGCAGCGCAATATGTCTGCAGGCATTTCCAAGGTGCATTTAAAAGTCGACAAGAACATTCGAAGTGCGCCCTTGTGACATCGTCAGGACGTGTCTCTAACGCTTTCTTCCTACCACTATGAAAATAAACGCGTTGCTTCATTCCTTAACTTTTTCACCTGTGTAATTCGAAGCTCAAGCTTTTACTATACGCCCGAGTCGTTCTAATTTGTCCCTCCACCGCTCGATTGGTTATTTCTGTCCCGCTTGACGACCTAGGGAAGGACGTCTGTAGCGGCGACGATTCCAATTTCGATTCGAGCAGGCGAGCAAATGAAATGCGATACATTCCTTTCCCTGCTCCTTTATTCTTTCCTATTCCTTCCTTCCTCTACAACGTTTCTCCCCGCGAAGGCTCTTAAAAACCTAGCTACCTGATCTCCCTTGTTCAGATTTTTTTCTTAGTTCGTTTCAGCTTCCTATGTCCGCCGATTTGTCCTGCCTTTTGGAAGAAAGAAACGTACCGTTACTATCGCGTGTCTGTGCACGCGTGCGAGAGTTGTCTTCCCTTCGGTAACCAGGCGCTTTCCGCTCAGGCTTTTTCCTGGACGCTTTTCTCTCGGCATTACTCTCAGACTTCGTTCCAGGCACCTTTCTTAACAACCTTCCTTTCCCGCGTCTGTACTTTTCTGCCTCTCGAGATGCTACACGGAGCGGGCGTCTGGCTGCCCATCCACTTGCCCTCATCCCCGCTTTCTATTGAAGCACACGTCGAAACGTGCCGACTGCGCCCCCCCCCCCCCCCCCCCCTTACTGCGCCCACTGCTTGTTTCGGTCGCGTCGTTGGTCGGCCGCTCGAGTGATTCTGCGCGTTTCTCCCTCTCCCGCCATGCTCTCCACCTAAGCGCCTTTCGCCTCGCTTTGTACGCAGGTCACGGGCGAAGTCCTGCTGGTCTGTCGGTAGAGGGCGTTCGGCGCCGTAAGGGGTTGTCGCGTGCGCTTCCCCTCTTTTCTGTCTATCTTCTCTCCCCCTCTCTTTTAACCCTGTTGTCTTTTCGCTGTGCGAAATACGAAAGCCACTGAAGAAGGCGACCGCTGTAGTCTTTTTCAGCGTTTGCTTTCTTCCTACTAGAGAGCTTGCAGTCCCTTTCCTTGTAGCCAGCACTGAGTGTTTGCTTGGCGCGCTGCCTGCGATCAGCTCGCTCTTGTCATTCCATTTTCCCTCTTGTCTCCTGCTGAGTCTGCTGACTGGTTTTTGTTTTGTTTTTTTCCCTACCTGTTTGTGTTAGCCCACATTAAGGAGACCATGGAGGAGTTCATTATTTTGGACACATTGCACAGTGTCCTGACAGTTGTATGTTGCCGATTGACAACATGGCTCGTTTATTTTCCAGGTTTTTCAAGTTTTTTTTTGTCTCCTTTCGTGAACCTTGAAATACAAAAATCGAGTTGTAGACGAGGCTAAAACACGAGGTTTAGCCCACGCGTCTATTGTCTTCCTCGATGCTTGTTAAATATTGCGCTGAGATTCAACTGTATAAACTCTCTGCTCTTTTTTTTTTCTCCTGCGTGTAGCTTAATAATGCCTTCGTGGCGTTTTTTATTAGCAGATCTTCTAGCCAATAGCAAGCGCAGAGAAATGTGCCTTGCTGAAGGCCCGTTCGCGGGACTTGTGTGTATCCGCAGCCGCAAACATATGTAATTTGTGTTTGACTATAGCCCTGTTACGTTATTAATGCGAAAGCATTGCATGGCCTGGCTATATTTGCGGATTCTGGTCGTCACGAGCTTGTCCGCACGATTACGTCAGAACGAATGGGTTTACGCGAAAAAGAATGGTAGCATCGGTACCATAGAGGTGTCTCATGGTTTAAAACAATAGAAACGCTAGTTTAAGTGGCTATGTAAGGGTTGGGCGCATATTTGATTCACAAGTGAATAATGAGCAAGCTTCCTTCATGCGCATAGAACAACCATTTCTATGCCATTTCTGGTCTGACCTCGGGCATAAATGTCGACAGCCGCGCTACTTGCGGTTTCCTTGTGAGTTCAGGGAGCCATGACACAACGGTCTCGTTACATTCCCACATTGGCACCCCTAGACTCATGCTGCAATAGAAGCCCGCTCGCTTACACTCACTCACTCACTCACTCACTCAGTTTTTCTAACTCACTTACACACTCACTCACTAAATCAGTCTCACTAATTCACTTACAGACTCACTCACCTCACTCACTCAGTCAGTCTCTCTTAGTCGCTCACTTACTCACTCAGTCTCTCTAACTCACTTACACACTCACTCACTAAGTCAGTCTCACTAATTCACTTACAGACTCACTCACCTCACCCACTCAGTCTCTCTTAGTCGCTCACTCACTCACTCAGTCTCTCTAACTCACTTACACACTCACTCACTCAGTCTCACTAACTCACACACTCACTCAATTTCTCTAACTCACATACTCACTCACCAAGTCAGTCTCACTAATTCACTTACAGACTCACTCACCTCACTCACTCACTAAGTCAGTCTCACTAATTCACTTACAGACTAACTTACCTCACTCACTCACTCAATCTCTCTTAGTCGCTCACTCACTCACTCACTCACTCATTCTCTCTAACTCACTTACACACTCACTCAGTCTCACTAAATCACACACTCACTCACTAAGTCAGTCTCACTAATTCACTTACAGACTCACTCACCTAACTCACTCACTCAGTCTCTCTAACTCACTCCCTCACTCACTCACTCACTTACTCAGTCTCACTAACTCACTCAGTCTCACTCACTCACTCATTTAGTCTCACTCGCTCACTGACTCTCTCTCACTTAGTCACCTGCTTTCATATCGCTCACTAATATAAAAACCTCGGCGAGTCAGGTATCTCCGCTTACGGTGCGAGTTTTATGCAGGGAGACATCTCAGTTACTAAGAACCTGAAATGAATGATATCCCTTCGTCGTGACGAAAACAAAAGATGGAAAAAGAAACCGGGACATGTCGTTCTCCCCGGGAACCACTTTCGACTACTTTATTCTTATTTCAACAGTTCTCCGCCCTCGACAGAAAACCATCGGAATCCTATTGCAATGCGAAGGCGTTGTTCGTCGAGAAAAAAAGATAAAGAAAAGCAAGAGTTGTATATCGCCCGCGATCCAGCCTTCTCATATAAGGCATTCGTTTCTTTCTTGATCGCGCCTAAGAACGACTCGACTGTTTCTCGGAAGCAGAGATCTAGCTCATTTCATCCCTTCTCCCGCTATTTTTCCCCCGTTTCTGTGTAATGCTGCTTGAAAGAAAAAAAAACGGACTCGAGTAACAAATGCCGGCTTCATAAAGAAGACCGAAGAGAGATGCGCAGCGGGCGCCGTGCCTCGGTCTCCGCTCCCGCTGTGTCAACAGCCAGGCCGCGCTTCTCGCTACAACCCCATCTCTGCCTCTGGGCGAAGCGGCGCTTCCAAGAGCTCATTTGTCTCCCTGAAGGAACCGCGAGGTGGCGGCGTGTGCGCATTATGCGCGCCCTGCTCTCTGACTTCACTGACGCGTTACTTCCTCCATTTTCGCATCACAAAAGAAAAAAAAAAAGGAAACGGCAGAGGAATAAGCAAAACGGCTGTTCGTATACGACCACCTCACCCATGTCTCTTTCAAGAGGGGTGCAGTTTCATGCATCACTCTAAACAAAGAGGATTAAAGAGGGATTAATCTGTTCTCTAGCGCATACCATTTTATAGAATGACGTGCGCTAGAGGTTATTTTATTGTCTCTTTTTGCTCCCGTATAGGCGTATTCGTGTTATGAGCGTGGATGCTCGACGTGACGGCACCAACCACCACAGAGTTCACGCACCGTTAGCACATGCAGATAGGTGGAAACTGGGCGGCGGCGCTGATTTGTATCGCTGTCTATATTAAGCGTATATATACTGGAAGGTATATATAGCAACTGCACAGCTACCATAGTCCTCCATAAAGTAAGCAATAACATTCCAATAAGGAAGGGCGTCAGGCAAGGAGACACGATCTCGCCAACGCTATTCACCGCCTGTTTACAGTAGGTATTCCCAGGCATGAATTGGAAACAGTTGGGAATAAGAGTAACTGGAGAATACCTAAATAATCTGCGATTCGCTGATGACATTGCCTTGCTTAGTCACTCAGGAGGTGAACTGCAAATCATGATCAATGAGTTAGACAGGCAAAGCAGATCGATGGGTCTAAAAATTAACATGCAGAAAACCAAGGTAGTGTTCAACAGCCTAGCAAGGCAACAGCAGTTCACAATTGGCAGCGAGAGCCTGGAAGTTGTAAAGGAATACGTCTACTGAGGGCAGGTAGTGACAGCTGATCCGGATCATGAGAGGGAGATAACTAGAAGGATAAGAATGGGGTGGAGCGCATATGGCAGGTTCTCGCAGATCATGAGTGGCAGTTTTCCAATTTCCCTGAATAGAAAAGTGTACAACAGCTGTATCGTACCGGTACTCACCTACGGGGTGGAAACATGGAGGCTAACGAAAAGAGTTCAGCTTAAGTTAAAGACAACGCAGCGAGTCATGGAAAGAAAAATGATAGGTGTAACGTTAAAAGATCGGAAGCGGGCAGAGTGGGTGAGGGAACAAACGCCGGTTAATGACATCCCAGTCGAAATCAAGAGGAAAAAATTGGCTTGGGCAGGGCATGCAATGCGAAGGCAAGATAACCGCTGGTCCTTAAGGGTAACGGAGTGAATTCCAAGAGAAAGTAAGCGTAGCAGGGGGCGGCATAAGGTTAGGTGGGCGGATGAGATTAAGAAGTTTGCAGGCAAAAGGTGGATGCAGCTGGCAATGGACGGGGTCAATTAGAGACACATGGGAGAGGATTTTGCCCTGCAGTGGGTGTAGTAAGGCTGCTGCTGCTGATGATGATGATGATGATGATGATGATGATGATGATGGTGGTGATGATGATGATGATGATGATGGTGGTGGTGGTGGTGGTGGTGGTGGTGGTGGTGGTGATGATGATGATGATGATGATGATGATGATTAAGTGTAGCTATTAGCAAGGGCTACCCGTCAATCACAAAACCTAGCAGCATGTGAATAGCATTGTAAAATGGTCCTGTTTGCTTACTTAATTCCAACTCCAGGCGTTACTGTAAGCTTTTAAGAGAAACACTCCATGGCTTTAATCGCTCTGCATTTTGTTTTGCTCCTCCTGTAAAGAAACAGAGCGAGAGAAGGAGAGAGAAAGAAAGTAAGGAAAAGTTAACTGTCGCCCTGTTGTCCTCGTTCGCGGCAGCACCCCGCTCGTTCTGAAGCGGAAATGCTGACTCGGAGAAGTGGCCTCTGCAGCGAGTTTAACTCTGTCCCATTGTGCCAGTGTCCAGAGCTGCCTTCTCTTTGCCATTTGGTTTTTCGCATCGAGCTCTTGTTCTTGCTGGCGTGGTGCTGCTGCCGTTCGTTTCTATAGAGAACGTCGCGCGCAGTCGTCGCCCTACCCTGTCGCCAACGACACTTTATGGCTTTTATACCGGCGTTTGTTGAAGCTTTGTTCCAACTTATCTTCTCTGTGCCGATTGTCTCTTTCTCGCTCCCCCCCCCCCTCTCTCGGGTTCTTCTCCTCTCTTCTTCCGCGCGCGTTTCTGAAATCTTTCCTCCCCTCCATTATCTTTCAATGCTGCCACCAGACGGCAGCTCCGAAGATGAAGAGCAGTGGTCTGGGCCCCTGCCATTGTCGGCTCGGCGACCCGGTCATTGTTCCTGGCAGTAGCGCCGCTCTGTTTTCTTTCTTTCACACTTTTTTTTCTCTTTGTCCTAAACATACGTTCCTTCCTCAAGACTCATTGCTTTTGTGGGTCTTTCTCTCTGCCTTCATTCCTTGCATCTCCCAAGTATACACTAGCTGTTGCGGTGAGCCCAGCTCCCTGGCCATCTCTAAGTTCTTTTCCAGCATCCACTACCCCACCTCCACCCTCAAGACTGCTGTTGGAGTCCTCTACTCAGGCTGCCACAAAAAAAAAAAAAAAAACTTCCGTAATTGTCGTTTTCTAGCCCTCCCCCTTCTGAGTCACATGCCGTCTTTTTCTCCGGTGTTTATTTGCGTGCTTCGAAGAAAGCCGCTTTTCCTGACTCCCGTAATCGTTGTAGTTAGCCTCCTGGTTGAAGCTTTACTTGTAACTGTGACAGAAATCTAAAGGCTCTCGCCTAATCCACCCTGATTTTTTTTTGTTGTTGTTGTTGGGCACTTCGCCAAGTGGTCGACGAGTAGGCGCTCAATTGTTATGGAGTGGAGAGATCTTCGAAGTTGGATACTGCTTTGACGACCTGTATATCTGACGCAGGACAGTTAACTTTGGCTGAGCAAGAGTTCCGCGACCTCTATTATTGTTGCGGCGCTCATTTTTAGGCGAAGGTGCAGTGTTTTTCCTAAGTGTGATAGCACCAATATTGTATTGCACGTACCGCAACACAAACTGAGCCCCGCATCGCGTCCCAAGTATTCGATAATGAGTAAGACCTTATGTCACGTTACGTGCCTGGATTAGGTCTGGCGGAATCTCATAGAGAAAATAATCAATGGAAAGGTTGAAAGAAATTCTCAAACAACAGAGAGAGAGAGAGAGAGAATGAAGAACGGAAAGGCAGGGAGGTTAACTAGGCGACAAAAAACTGCAGAAACCACCATGCCGGTTATGTATGAAACGCGAGAGCATTCGGGATGATACTCACTATGAACACGACGACGCAATGAGAGTATCTCGTGGTGTCTATCTTCTACACGCCTGAGTTCCCACGTAAAGCAGTCTGTTGCACACACTGCACGTAGCCGCCGCGGCGCACCGACTGGCCGCCCGCTCGGCTAGCGAGCGCCGGTCGCACCGCTATTGCAAGGCTGGATACACACATCGCGAAATCTGGGTGAGGTAGCTAAGATTGGTGTCGTATTAACAAATGCCATAGGCACCAAAAGACTGTGATAATATGTAGGCGATCGCATGGCACGCATTGATTCGAATACGGGCAAGCTGCAAGCTTATGCCAAGCAAAGCTTTCTTTTTTTCTTTCTTTATTTATTTATTTATTTATTTATTTCCTTTCTTCTTTCTTTCTTTCTTTATTTCGTTCTTTCCTTCTTTTTCTTTCTTTCTTTCTTCCTTTCTTTCCTTTTTACTTTCTTTCTTTATTTATTTATTTCCTTCCTTCTTTCTCTCGTTCTTTCCTTCTTTTTCTTTCTTTCTTTCTATCTTCCTTTCTTTTTTCTTTCTTTCTTCCTTGCTTTCTTTCTTTATTTATTTCTTTTTTCTTGCTTTCTTTCTCTCTCTCTTTCTTTCAGTCGGAGCAGGTATAGTAAATAAGGTTTAAAGGCAGAGCACTCCGGCACACAGTAAGATAGTCACTGCAGCGTATTTGAATGCATTTTTTTAAGTGCAAAGTTATACAAGACGTAGGAAAGAGACCACAACAGATGCTATAGCTCACACTTCTACGGCCGTAGAGAGAGAGCGAACTCGGCGGGCTATCCTGCTGTTTAGACGGCACAACCACAAGAGTATTCGACCAAGAAAGACAGTTCACGTCGATAACTGCAGCGCTCTGCGTTTGAAAAGGAAAGTTTCGGCAGTTGTGGAATGCAGCCGCCTGCTCACTTGGATCATGATTTTAGGCGGTGACAACAGCTCTCTTATGCCGGGCGCCCAAGTTTGAGTTAATGACACGCTCGGCTATCGTGGTGTTGCGTGAATCAAATCTCTTTGTCTCTCTCTGACACACACGCATGCACAAGCATCGAGCTTCTATGCTTCATTCGTTGCCTGTTGTGCATTCGTTCACACTCTATGCCTCCCAATTTTTTTTTTCAGCGCTTTCGCGTCACGCACCGTCGAATTCCACAACGTGGGAAGGCGACAGTGAGGCCTTCATTTCATTCGTTTAGCCAACAAGCTGCGCCGCCTAGCGAGCAGCGACGTCGAACTCGCCAGGCTTGGTGGAAAATCTGAAAAGCGACAGCGGCGTCAGCAGCAACGACGCGTCGAAAACAAAAAAGTAAACACATAGAAAGAGCCACAAAGATACGGTAACAAACCCACGGCACCAGCAGCGGCGCTCTGCCGCCAAACCGCTCGGGGAAAGGCGTTTAATGGACCGACGGCCGCTGTCTTTCCTGGCCCCGGGCCAACCGCCGCTATACGGGCGCTCGCCAGCGTATACCTACTGGACCCGAACGACCGCCCCCCCCCCCCCCCCCCCCTCCTTCCCCACTTTCATAAAAATATAAAAGACACAGAGAAAAGGGAGGCAAAGGAGAACAGAGAGAGCGAGGAGGAAAGATACGCGACCGCGTTTTTACGTGATTTCGGTGTGACCAGCGCGCAGACAAATCTTCTCCGACCTCTTTCTCGTCCTCCTCTTCCACACCCTCGCCGTTGGAGAAGGACCCACAAATCACGGTGGCCGCACAGCACCGGGAGAGAAACCGTATATATCGAGCGATGCGCTGTTGCGTTACACGATGACAGTTCTCGGGCTGTCGCTTGCTGGGTGGGTCTTTATTATTTCGTTGCTCGCCGCCGACATCGTCCGCTGCCGCCGGTGCCCGGGAATCTCGCCGTGTATATGTTTTGAGTCGCCGACGCCGCGTCGTGGGTGCCGTTGTACAGTCCGCAGTCGTCCTCTTGGCAGAGTTACAGCGGCGTCCCTTCAGAAGCACTTTTCGTGTCGGAGACAGGACAGGTTAGCTGGCTGGCGCCTCGATGTCGCCTCCCTCGTCACCTTTTTTTCTTTTCTCTCCCTCTGTCCCTCTCTGTCCGTTTATACAATATGACATGGATGTACACGACAAGGCATCTCCGCCCCCCCCCCCTCCCCCCCTCGAAGAGAAATTGTCCGTCGAAGATGTCGCAGCGTTGGAAACACGAAGTTAAAAGTGTGCCTACGCGAGAACGAAATACTGGGCGCTCAGGGGAACAGAACGAGATGTATAAGTGGCCCACCGAGATCTTGCTCTTTCGGGCGCTTTCGCTGTCTGAGGAGCGGACGGTGCGATAAGGCGATAGAACCGTCGTCGTGCGACAGTCACTGCGGCGCCTTCTGGCGGAATGACAGCTAATTATTATGCCGTGTTACTGTTGTCTGCACTCCAAGGCGAACAACGCAACTAAAGCCTGTCGCGACTTGCCGCTTTCATCCCTGCTGGATTTTTAATATCTGAGTCGGCTCGCTCTATCTGGCGAGACAGGCAGATAATGAAGGATATGGCTTGACTATTTCAACTGCGTGGCATTGACGGATTCCGACTTATAAATTAGTTCTTGTCTTTTTGCATTTCCTGCACACATGTAAAGCAGCTGCGTAGCAGTGTGAAGTCCGACCCCCCCCCCCCCCCCCCCCCAAAACGAGCGCCTCGTAGCATAAGGACCTTTCTTACGTGACAACGTGATTTCAATGTGTCCTAAGCCCTTAGCCATGCTGGACTAGCTTAGATTTTGTGCCAGAATTATCCTCACAAGCAGTACTGAAAGACAGAAGTCGTGATGAGAATGTTAAAGGGGATCACGACGCTGTACTTATTCCCGATCCCATACAGTCTTCTTCAACGGGGCAGGTCTTAGCAGTTCTCACTCCACCGAATTCAATTCCAAAGCTTCCTGAACACTTTTCTGGTAAATTGCAGCTTCGTTTTGACTGACGAATTTGATATGGCTAATGTTCTCACCATTTATTGAAACGAAGAGGAAAATTGTCTCGAGAAGTTTTTTATTGCTTCTGAGCTACTTCTTTCGTATTATCTCGGCTTTGCGGCCAAAGCGGCACGGGAACTGTGCGGGCAGAGTTGTTGCTACTCGTAAATGCGTGCTTTCATTTTGGCTAACGCTTGAGATTACGATGTGCCTCTTTTTTTTTTTTTTAGTACAGCACACGCACTGCATTCTAAAGTTCCTGGGTTAAGAGAGCCAAGTAATACAGTAACTGAAAGTATTTTTACGGAACATGCTGAAGCTCGTTGTGTATCCTCTCGGACTGTTCTCAAAGGCTACCGGAAGCTGATTCTGGTGTAACGCAGTTGGCATTTGGTGCGGTCTATATTATTCTACACTCACAACAAAAGGAAGCCTTAAGCAAAAAGAAATAAACGACAGTCAAGACTTCTGCAAATTACAGAGCAAGCTGGTCCTTTAAACCCGCCTCCCTATGATTTTTCTGGCGGATGAGTTTGATAAACGAGTGAAATTCCCAGCATCTTCAAAAGTTTGTTGCTGTCCGAACGCGCAAAGCAGCACGGGTTGACGTTGAACTGGGGCTGAAACGCCCGAATCGTGGTACGCCTGTCCATTGCGTCCAGCAGCTTTGTCTTCGCAGGCGCCCACTTCCTGATTCGTGGGAACGACAAGTTAACTTTGAAAAAAACGTTAAAAAGGTCACTGCACATTACCACCGTAGTCGTAATGCGCAGTGGTCACAGCCGAAAAGGACGAAAAAAAATTTTAGTGTTTTAACGTTGACAAACCGGGTAGACGTTCGGAGGCGTGCGTTTAGCCTGTGTGGCTCATGGTTTTGCGTTACTGGGTCGTCGGCACGTCTGGCGACGGTATTGTGCACTGCACAGCGATGTGCAGTGCACAGCGCGAGAATGCGTTCCAGTTTAACACGGGGCGTGAACGGCTGCGCCGATAGCATTGTACTCTCGTGCAGTGGACAGCGAAGCTGATCTGTTCACGCCGCCGCGGGTACAAATCTCAGTCGCGACTAAATTTATGTATTTATTTGTTTATTATTTATTCAAGGTCAAGGCTTCAGCGATGACCTGGTTTTTGCACCTTTGGCCCTGAAGTAGAGTTTCCGCTCTGAAACGGAAATTATAAGCAGTAGAGCTCTTTCGCGTACGGTTAGCAGCACCAGAGTCGCACATCTCAGTACCGACTCCGTGCATGCCTTGACGAGGTGCGTTCTGTAATGATGAGTGTAAGGCGGAGGCGACACACGTACGGTGTCATACTAAACTTTCTAATAAGAGCTGGCAGAGTGTTGGCTGTATTGGCGGTGGCAAATGCAGTGTTAGTCTTGCTACAGCCGCACCTGCATTGAAATGCTTTCGATTAAGGTGGTACCTGGGTATGTTTCCCCGATCACGTGCACTATTGGTGGTGTTGTTGATTTGGGAGCTGGCTTGTTTAGTTGCTTTTACAATATGAGCGAGAGAAGAAGAGAGTGGTTATGAGTTTTCAAGGCACTAATTCTCTCGCCACACGAACAATTACGCCGAAGTGCTTTATATCTACTTCAATAAAATGTTCCGTGCCTTTTTTCCTCTATACACAGTCAGCCTTTACACACCAAAAGCTGAGAGCCTCCCTGAGACGCCATAGACTAACCTCAGTATGTGCACTGGAGAAACGGCAAAAATAAATAAAGGGTTTAAATCAGCAGCAAGCAGTGGTAGTGAAGACTGAATTGAGGAAATTGTGCACCATCGAGCTTCTTCGGAAATTCCCAGGCTTCTCAGCCTTACAGGGCAGCTCGTGCAGCACCATCTGCGCTGCAGAACCTTGGCATTATAGATAATCTCTTTCCTCACTCATTTAACACTTTAAATCAGCTGGTTCTAGGTTCCTCACTCGCAGAAGGAAACCAATTAACTAGATAAGAGTACACAGCACACCGGCGTTCTTAGAGCAACCAGTGCAAATGGCTGCATCGTAATAAGTGTTGTGCACTTACGAATTGCTTGCTTCGTGCAAGATTCAGAAATACCTTCTCGTAAGTAAACGTAACCGCAAGTGAAATTAAAACTATTGCTACGTTGAAGAAGCATATTCCTCAGCAGAAAACGTTCAAATTAAAAAAAAGAAGTAGTTCAACATCTGCTGATGAACGTGCTCCTGTGTGCGCGCTGCAGGCAACTACGGCTACAACGGCATCGACGAGTTCACCAGCCGCGCCAAGGACGCCGGCATCTGCGTGGCCAACTCGCACGCGATCCCGACGGACGCGGACGAGGAGGACTACGACAACGTGGTGCGCAGCCTGGACAAGTTCGGCGCAGCGCGCGTGGTGGTCTGCTTCTGCGAGGGCTTCACCGTGCGCGCGCTCATCAACGCCACGGCCAGGCCCAGGCTCAGGGTGGCCGGCAAGTACGTCTTCTTCGGAAGGTACGCACTCCATCGTACTCTCCGCGAACTATACTACTGCAGCTTACGAGTACGAGGCAGAGCGAATCTTATTCGAGCGACTCCCGTCCACGTCGAGGAACAGGGCGTCTGAGGAGAAGAGGAGGAGAAGGTTACGAAGAAAGAAATGACTTAGCAACCTTTTCATCGCGTTCTCGACCACGGCACGAGAGAATAGAAAGTAATAATAATAATAATTGGTTTTTGGGGAAAGGAAATCGCGCAGTATCTGCCTCATATATCGTTGGACACCTGAACCGCGCCTTAAGGAAAGGGATAAAGGAGGGAGTGAAAGAAGAAAGGAAGAGAGAGGGGCCGTAGTGGAGGGCTCCGGAATAATTTCGACCACCTGGGGATCTTTAACGTGCACTGACATCGCACAGCACACGGGCGCCTTACCATTTTTCCTCCATAAAAACGAGAATAGAAAGTACGATTAGAGATCATGCATAGCCTTGCGCGTGCACTGGTTCTTAACCGTTTTTTTTTTAAGCGAAATTTATTGCCCCAGGGCATCAATGATGGGTGAAGGTGTGATGAATGATGTAGTAGAGATTAAATGAATGGAAAAAGGTTAGCTGATTTGACGAAGTCCAGTAGAGAACGATGGTACGGTCCCTGCGTCCAGGCAATGTATGAAGAAGGGTTGCTTGGTGATAGACCCGCTACCATCAGGTGCCGGATCCTTGTAGGCTTTAGAGCTAGGCAGTCCCACAGTAAGTGATGAATGTCGGCCTCAATGTCCTCGTGTTTACATATGGGACATATGCGAACCGGGTTTCGCATATATTCTATTCCAACTAGCTATAGGAGCTCGAGGGAAACTTTTTAAAGGAAAGTTCTCCTTGAATAGGTGGAGTTTTGTTACAGATACACAAATCTATAAATTATATGGAACAGCAGTTTAGATGAATTGAAAAATTTCCATGACAAGCAGTCTTCCCTGTACGTATTTCTGGACCACCGTTCCGCATGTAAAGGTGCAGGTGAGCCCAATCCACTTGCACTCGCTTCACGATAGATTGTCTTTAAAGTTAGAAAGTTAGGTATGAATTCTGTTGATGCCTGCATTGCCAATAATGATCGTCACTTGAAAACAATAAAATTGCAGGTGCTTGGCGAGCTTTCTGTAAAAGTAACAACTGATTTGCAATTAAAGGCTGATCTGTTAGTTACTCGCTGCAAACGCTTTACACGTTTTTGGAGGAATTAGAGGAGGAATTTAGAGGAATTTAATAGTGGTCAGCTGCTCTAAGCCACTGTCACGTAATGACTGTGGGTGGTATCTGCCTATGTGTGACGCTTCATGTATAATGCGAGTGCCGTCTAGCTTCGCTGCCGACGCGGCGAAATCGAGCATAGTTCCTATGAAACGGTGCATTCTGAATAAAATGGTAAATTGAGCGCCTTAAGAAGGCGGAACAGTAATAAGGGCTGAAACAACATTCGAGTTGCCGATTTTTTCATACATTTAAGCGCTGTATTTTATTTATGGAGTGCGGTAGCCCGACACCACACATTTATACACCGAAACCAAATACCATAATTCTCTATTCTGCAACTGACACAGACGTCAATGCAGATGATATAGAGCTCTTACAGTAAAAAGACCGTGAAAACGATTCGTTGGTGGCGTAAGTTTTGCAAACATTTTAGTTAAGGAACAGCAGCACAATGTAGAACCAACTTTAGAATAGAAATTGCGTCATATTTAAATGCTGTAAAGCATGTGGTTCACTCAGTTGATATACCTCATTCTTCCACGGTGAAAGATATCTTTAAAATCACAATTACAAAACTTAAAAATTTTCAGACTTTCATAAATTATTTGTTATAAGACATTAAGGTGCTTGTCTAAATGAATATTTTGCTTTGAAAAGTTTCTAATTTGATTTGTTCTTCTCAATGCAATATTGTAATTGAAGAAATGTGTAGCGATGGGTTTATTTTTTTTTGTACTTGCTCGTTTTCTTCTGCATAACTTTCCGTAGCAAGAAGTGCACGATAACTGGACCAATATACTTTACACAATTGGTTTGAGGCTATGAAATGACTCGTTAGTGCAGTAATCACCCAGAAATGTGCCTCAATGCCGAAAATTGTAGAATAACATATACTAGAGAAAAACAACAAGAACAGCCTGAATGCAAAGAATCTTTAACTGCGCCTATATCTCTCTCACAACCTGAATACCTCAATAATATATCACAACACAGCATTTCCGCACCAATATCTCGACTTCCCCATGCGGTTGAAAAAAATTATCTGTTAAGGACGCTTGCAGCAGCGAAAAGGACTTCCGGCAGTTGGCGAAAATCGCGCATGCTCAACAACACCGAAATTTCACCTCATTTCTTTACTCTTTACTGCAAAATAATGCCCGTGACACACGTGCTCAAGGAATGGCAGTAAATGCTTAAGGACTTAAGCGTGCTAATGTCATTGTTTCAAAGATGGATTTACGCGTCCACATTTAACGTCATTATACGAGAGTCATCATGACGATAACACCTGCGAGGTAACAAGAAATTTCACCTTAATGTAAGCAATGCCGATGAGTACGCAAAGTCGTTAAATGTAATATAAAAATGGTTTTGAAGAAAATTTCGCTGTTCTTGCTTGACAAATTGAAAAAGTAACCATAAACTCGCGTGTCAACGCACAACCTCAGGGTATCTGTCAGGAGTTCTGGTAAAATTGGCACACTTCACGTCGAAAACGGAGATCTGCTTCATCTGACTGAAAATTATGAACAACACATTTGCGACAGTAAAATACGTTGTTACTAACAAAGTTTCATCATTTTCTGCGTGTGCAATGGCGAAGAGAATACGTATTCCACAGGTGAATGGCTTGGGGCGAACTCAGTAGGCTGCTCAGTAATGCTAATGTCATATAATTTATTCGTGCGACACCACGCGAATGGCATTAAAACTGAAAGTAATAAGCACTCAATAACATTAAGTTAATTTGTCCGTGTGGCACAGGTATAACCCTATTTCCGAGGGCGTGTCAGCAGGGGCGGATGCAGGTGGGGAGAGAGGGCAGTGAAATCTCGGGCAGCTCAGACAAAACCAAGCATTCATTTCTGAAACGCACTTGGCCTGCATATAGGCACTGATGAACACAAAGCTATTGCGCTCCCCGCATTTAACGCGAGAGCGTCAAAGGCCCCGTTGTCCAGAAAATCCGGTTTCGGCGTCGCGAGCGAAAAACCATGAGCATGACTTTGGCAGCTGGTGCCCAGAGAGCAACCTAGGAGGCAGGTGGGCCACCTAGGTCACGTGACCTTGCGGCGTCGTCTCAACCTGCCCACCGGATAGTGAGCAAATTGCCCATTGTGACAGATCCGTGGGAGTTAAATAATGGCTGGTCGCTCGGGATGAGCTACCTGGCCCGCAGGTGGGAGGACGTGCCATCGCAGGGCAGTTGCTTATCGCCTAAACGCTGCACTACTGCGCCATGAAGAGTATGAGGACTCCCGCGGATCTATGAATGTATAAAGTCGAGAATGACTTTCTGCATTTTTGACAATTTACCCAATCCGCTGCCACGTCATACCCCTAAGGCGAAGCTTATGTGTCCCCTCCATTTTTTTTTTATACCGCGTGGTATATGTTCTTCAACTGCTTATATGAAAGCTCACGACTCACCACAGCGACGTGGCGAAGTTTTCGGGGATGTTCTCGTTTCAAGGACTAAGCCTACGAATATAATTACATCACGGAATGCACTAGCCAAGTACAAAACGGGTCTCCCGACCTTTCGGTCAGCATTCGCAAACCAATGAGCCAACTGGGCTGCGGATCCCCGTAATCCCGGACGCGTCGCGAGCATATGCTAACGACCGAAAACATGATCCAAAGCAGCAAGTGAAGCTGACCAAGCCAGGAGGGAAGCTTAGTCTTTGCGGGCTCCGAGAAGCGGCTGAGCCGACAACTTTTGTCTCTTTTGGTCGGATGAAAGCGAAAAAAAGGGAAAACTGGGAAAGCTCTTTCCGCGCGTAAATCAGAAGTCTTCTGCAGTGCTTCTAACGAAGAGCTAATGAGCACGTTTATTTCCCGCTTACATTGGACTACAGGCCTAATCCGCGCAACGTATATTTATGCAGTCTTTCCAGATGATGAACAGGAAACCTTGATATAGTTTCTCACAAAAATAAGGAAAATGAGGACTTTGGACGCAGCGACAGCTACATCGCCAGTCTTCCTGAATTTTAGGCCTTTGTTTTGATTGTCATATGAAAAATTCATAGATTTTCAGATGGCTTCTCATTTAAGTACCAAGGGGAAATAAAAAGTGGCAGGGTTTTAAAGTAGTTAAACCGAGTCGACGTGCGAAAGCATGTGTTCATTCTCCGCCTGTTTTTTCTGGAATCTTAATGTGCACGCAATCGCGTTTAACTCTCGCTCTTCATCTTCACACCCTCTCTCCACTCGGCGGCAGCTGGCGCGACGCCCTCCTCTCATTGGCTGCAGCTGACGCGGCGCTTCTACGAACTTACCCGAGCTTCCTCACATTGGCTGCAGCTGGCACGACGCCCTCCTCTCATTGGCTGCAGCTGACGCGGCGCTTCTACGAACTTACCCGAGCTTCCTCCCATTGGCTGCAGCTGGCGCGACGCCCTCCTCTCATTGGCTGCAGCTGACGCGGCGCTTCTACGAACTTACCCGAGCTTCCTCCCATTGGCCGCAGCTTGCGCGACGCTCCTCAGAACTAACCCGAGCTATACCCGAGTTACTCCGAGGCTTCACTCAAGATTCTTGGTTGGGACCGCAATTAGTGCTTTCGCACTATTAAACACACGGAAAAAATCTACAAAAATATTCTTACATAGCGCACCAGTTGAAGTATCACGGTGGAGCAAATTCAATTTTGCGAAAACACCTTATTTTTGTCATCAAATGAGACTTGCCGTCTGCCCTCTAGTTTGCACACTGATGAATGAATTTCTCGCGTTAACGCTGAGAATTTTTGTTCTAATAAAGAATGACATTGACCGCATAAGACTGCATGTCTAGCCTGCATGTTTTAGCACTGAAATACAACGTCAGCAATTCGCTGCTTTTCTCATCTAGCCATTCAAATAATGTTTTTGGGTGAATCAAACGCAGTACACAGATAGCACAGGCCACACCGTACATCCCTGTAATCAAAACATACGCCGCTATATTCTCATTGTGCAAAATAATTTACATATGGAAATAGAAGAAACGCTAAGGAAAGTACAATAAACACAACATAGTCTGCACGTGTGTCGAAGAAAGAACAAGAGCAGGAAAAAAATCTTTACGAGGCAAATATCAACCTTTCAATTCCTTTTCCTTTTGCAGAGTATGTGCAGCCCACATCTCCCCAAGCAACCTTGTGAAGACGGAGTAGCTACTACTCCACAATGCGCTTTTGTGGCTTAATTTTTTTTTATTTAAAGCGATTCGTATTTAAATTTATTGATGCACAATGTCCAGCTTGTGTCCATACGATCGCCCTAACTTTTCATTTTCCTCCCTGAACAAACAGCAAGAAGCTATAAAGGTAGACTTGCAAAAAAAAAATAACTAAAGGGAACGAGAAGCGAGGAACATAAACCAGGTCCGCCCGACTACGGCTATAAAGCCATATATTCCGCTGCGTCAAGGTTATCGAAGACCTCTGGATCCGTGGAATTTCCCTTTTTTCTATCTCCCCACCTTTTTATTTTGTACAGCGGATCGATAAATTATATATAGAGTTGGCCAGAAAATACCACGTCTGGATGTTTCTGCTACCGACTGTCTTGAGCCCCCCCTCATATCTCTTTTCTTCTTTAAATCCCTGTTCTTCCCTCTAGCTAGTCTACAGATTCCCCCCATATTTGTAGTTTGCTCGTAGCATATAACTTTATTCCCAGTGGCATCTTCCTCGAAAGTGAAACTCTTCTCGCCTACATCGTCTTCTCTCACCGTTGCTTGCCTCTTCTTTTACAGACCGGCTTGTCTTCGTTAGAAACTTCTCTCTCCGGCCCCGGATACTGGAATGATATACACTGGAAAGGCATTCGATCGATGGCCTGGTGCTCCGCCTTCGTATACCTCCGGTTGCCGCTCCGCGCGTCCAGATTTTGCTGCGCCCGTGTGTCGAAGGACGCGATCTGCCTTCGGATCAGTTTTGATTTTCAATATGGCGAGCCGAGATTTCTTACTCGCCGCTTCTTCTCTGCTTCTCCGCCGCGGCCTACGCCCGCGCAGTTCGCGCGATGCTGGTGTGGTGGACGTAGTCCTCTCTTGTTGTTTTAGTTTCCCTCATTCTGCAGACCTTATTTTTTTGTATCTCTTTCTCTAGCCTATTCTCAATTCATCCTTCCTTTACTTTTCTTCCTGAACTTCTTTCCATAGTTTGCGTGCAACTGTTCTGTCAATCCGCGGACCGGGCGTGTGCCCCCATTTTTTAGTGATGCTTCGGCTTGATATGTGGAGCTCCTCGAATGCCAGAGTAGATCGTCCTTGTTTTCAGTTTCTTCCTAACCTTTATTTTTGCATGGCTCAGTGCATCAGTAACCACCCACCCATGATTCCGTCTTCAAATTTAGTGCACATATGGATGTTACATATCAGAGCGGACCGCAGATAGGCGCTTATTTAAACGCCAGGCTCAAACAGGATCAAATAATGCTAGATTCCGTGCCCGTCTTCAATTGTCACGTCTTTCAAGGGACACTAAAGAGAAATAGGTAACTTCGAACTATAGATAAAGTATTCTTTGGAAACACTGCGAACGTCTTCTTCTTATCGTAAATTTGGCCGCGTTCCTGAGAAAATCGTGAATGAAATTCCCGAAAATTCCCGAAACGAAGAAGTCGCCACTGCGATTTCCAGTGGCATCACGGTACAGTGCCGGTTGTGCGTGTACAAAACTAAACCGCACGTAACTTTTTTTGTTCTTCTGTTCAATTCATGTACGCATTTATGTTTGGATATAAACACTCCGATGTTAGAATTTGAACGACACCACAAAAGTACACTGCCAAATCCGTTCTGCGCTGTTTTCATTCCAAACCAGCTCATATATAGGCTTGTGGGATGCCATTCGTGTCGAAGGGCGAATGCCAACATAAAACATAATAATTGTTTATTAACGACGGCAGCGGACCAGCATACCGACATTACGCTCTACTCGGTAGCAGAAGGAAAACAGCCCTCTTCCCAGCCGGGCAGTCTGTTTTTGTAGCCACCGTCGGTGACGCATGCCTCGAGTGACGCAGCGGTGGCGCTGTGTCTTATCGGTAACGCAGTCCAGCCCGTGGCCGTGTTACGCTGGGCAGGATGGTAACAAGGTGGAGGCTGCGCGGAAATGTGCGCAGAGTGTGTCGCCACAGGCTCTTCCGAAACGCTTACGCACGCCTTATGCTTTGCATCCCAAACGGGAGTAGAAAACAACATCAGGACAGAAAGCAACAAAAAAAAAGGGGAGGAAATCGTGAGTGGGCTAGCGCCCCCATCAATCATTTACAGCGCTGCTCGGCCACTCCTGCGCACGTGTCGGTCGTCATAAATGATGACCGGAACCGTTTTTTTTCCTCCTTTCTCTCCCTTGTTGTTTCATCTTTCGAGTTTCTGCTTGTTTCCGGCTGTTCCTAAGGCGTGGGCGTCCGTTGTTTTGCTCTGTTTGGGTTGCGAATATCTCTGGTTCCCAAGGGAAAAAAAAAACATTCCTTCAGACACGGTCATACTTAGTTTTATGCATCAGCTGAGGTGCATCAACAGCTATACGACGGGCGGCTTCTGAGCGCCAGTTCCCGGTTTCGATTACGTCCATCGCCACCGCATTTCGATGGAAGCGATGTGCGGAAACGGCCGTGTATTGGAATTTCGCTGCGACTTACAAAAATATCCAAAGCCTCACACTAGATTCTCCTGATTTCTCATAATATTTTGTGGAGCGCAAGATCTATTATGCGTGCGTTCGTATAGGTGCGCTTTATATTATGCACAAGCATAATTATTGACATTATTATTCTGCTTTCAGCAAAGCGCGCATTACAGGAGATTCAGGTTGAGGCGATTCCTTCATGCACTGATAATTTGTTGGTTTGTAAAGTTGCCTTCTCTACATTAACCTAGTGCTTGCGGAAAAGCACGCTTTACAAGTGAATAATGTGGAGGTGGGGTCAGGGACCACTGCATTTTGTTTATACTGGTGAAGATTGCTCCTCCGTTTGTTTTTGAAGCGATAGCGTTAAGGCTACATTTCTACAGAAAATCCGGCGTCCTCGGCGCTGTCATCGTCATTGAGGACGGCGTTAGCGTTGTGATTAAAAAAAAAAAAACAGGCGGCCTACCTGCCACCTAGATCACGTGACCTTGCGACGTCGTCACAACCTGCCCAACGTGGCCAGTTAAATTAACGATTGCTCGCGATAGGTTCGTGAAACAGCCACCTGTCGGGGCAGTGGCGTATCGCTTAACCCACGAGTGGTATGAGGACTCCCAGCGATCAGTGAATGAAAGGTATAGAATGGCCGATTCCGCTGATATAGGTATTAATCCACTAACGCTATCGCCTCATACCGTTGAGGCAGAGCTTAAGCGTCGCGTCCGGCTTTATTTACAGTGCAGTAGTGAGGAAGGCGACCGCTTCCACACCTGGGCTATATTTAGGCACCCGCAAGTCAACAAAAGCCTTCTGAAAACCATCGCCACGTGCTGTTACCTTCCGCTCCACATCAGTGATGACATACAACTGCAATACTCTGCGTGCATTCTATGTACGCTACTTGAACGCTGAAGATCTACTTAAGTTAAAAGGGGCAGATGAGAAGGAAATTTGCGCCCACGATGCATGCCTGAATGATGCGCACACGTGGACGCTTTTTTTGCGGGACGCCGTCATGGCGTATTCATCGGAAGAATTCTATGCGGTGACGGGGGCGAAATTATATCAGAGAAATCCATGCGGATGACGAGTAATGAAAAGTTATACAGGCCAATGATGATGCTGCAATAAACTTTCTTTTGCCTGCGTCTAATAAAGCATTGGGTTTGAATGTAACCCTGTCTTGTCTACACCTAAATTTAAGGCTAGGAAAACATAATACCCGGTGTTGCACCTCAGATGTTCCGCAATTTTTAAAAATGGGCTCTCTGAGCTAGAGTAGCGGTTTTGTAGCGATAGCTACATTACGGTAGCATTTCGAGCCTTCAGCGCGTGGCGGTGGCGGCGCCGCCACGCTGTCACGTGGTTCTTCACGTGTTTGGTCACGTGACAAAGTTCCACTCGGCCAGCTGTAGATATCGCGTCACTCCAGATTTAGCCAGAGCTATACCACCGCCAATTTTTTTCGACATAGCATTGACAGTGGTCTAGCACATCAGAATGCAGCTAAGACGCGCTAAATAGTAAGATGGTTGACTAATATTGAATAGAGAACATTTTAACTATTACTATTAGTCAACCTAAATATCGATAGGCGTGTAGCACACCCTGAGTAATGTCTATGTCAGATCTATATATAACGCCGTTATCGTCGGCGCTGTGGACCAACAAATTTTGCCTACACCATGCCAAAAGACATGCGCTTTTAAAAAGCTTGCAGGCAAAGTGACCTCTCCAGTGAACGTAATTTGTAGAAATAGCCTATGTTGGGCCATAGCGCCGAGGGTAACTGCGTTTTCGAAATTCTAAAAACTGAGATGAATATTACTTACGGTGGGCTACACGCCTCTGAACAAACAAGTACAGTCTAGTAGTAATATTAAAAAGTAAACTACTCAACATTCTTTAACTAGGCTACTAGTTGGGACGTCTTAGTGTGCTCTAATGAGCTACACCGCTTACAATGCTATGCTGAAAAAAGCACACTCCCAACTCAAAACGCATATTTTTAAAAATTGCAGAAGATCTTAAGCGAGACACCGGGTATATATGAAATGGGCTAACAAGCGTTGCTGTGAAAACTTGATGTAATACTTATGCTGGACCTGTGCACAATAAGACGGTATAAAAAAAAACGTTGTGTAGCAAACGAAAGTACCACTGACTGTGTAAAACTGGACTCTACCACGCAGAAAAATTAACGGCGCTTTGTACACATTAAGAAAAGCGTATTCAAAGATACTTTCATCGGCTGATGACGTCAAAGTTTTTCACAAAGGCGAATTATTCATTTTCGCTGTAAATCTCAAATTTTGCAGCCATATTTTGCGATGCAAAGTAGAACTATATTATACAAAGTATGCAAAGTTCATTTACTTTCATTACTCTGGAATAGGTTGAAGGGTCCACTTGATAAGGAGCGCGATCAAATACATAGGAATCTTAAGTGCGTAAATTACATTGATATAGTACAGCCAGTTTTTACACATATTCCTCCTTTGACAGGCAGAATTATCTGCTTCCAAACCCGATGTTTATATATGCACGGGATTCCTGATTGTATCGAACATCATATTCGCCAGACAAAAAAAAAGTGTGTACCTTTTTGTTCTCACCTTATCCTCTCTCAAAAAGCAAAAACTATTTTATACAATTACATAGACGTGGTAGTAGTTATCGCGTCACGACCGATCAGGTTACGGTTAGCCGCCTACGTGACGACACCTCAACTAAGTTTTTTCAAGTAGAACTGACGACTATCACCTGCAAGCTAAAGAAAAACAATAACACCACCCAGCTGTGTCGAAGAAGGGCCCTGTTTTATATCCTTCGGTTGTCTAGACGAACGGTATGACACTACTTGTCGATTCGAGAGCGGTCTTCGCTTCGCCTCGACACTAAACGGGCAGAAGGGTTTGGAGAGGTATATATATATATATATCGAAAGATCGTCTCGCGAATAAGTTCCGAGCAGCTCCGTGCGACTCAAGCTCGAAGCACTTTCGAGATCTTTAAGAATTCGTCACCGTTTGCGAAATCGTCGCTCGTCTCGAGTCATAGCCACGTGTGTGTGCGTGTGCTCCTCCTCCTCCTTCATCGCCTCTTCTTTCTTCCATTCGCCGTATAAAAATGAAAGCGAAGCCAGCAGTAACCCGGAGTTGAAAAAGAAAGTAGTTTGAGAAGATTCGAGGAGCTCCAGACTTCGCGCCTCGAATTTCCTGTCTCCACGGGTGTCGCCATACCGGGTTTACGAGAAGCAAAATAATAAAAAAGTGGATATTCTATTTTAAAAAATGGTCGCAAACATAACGGTTCGCGAATCGGCACGGGGCTTTTGTTTTCAATTGCGCCGTGCAACGCAGCTGCTGGAGACGCAACGAGGCAGGAGGCCCAAGCGAGGGATTGAGGTCTCGCGCGTTTATGCGGCGAGTTTTCTTTATTTTCACCGGGCTTTCCTTCGTGGAAGTTCGTTTTTCTTTGTGTTTGTTGTTTTTCTCTTTTTTACCGTATGAAAAGCTGGTGAAAGAGCGAGGATATCATGCTTGGAAGCGAGTGTATACGTGAAAAATTGTGAGGATCTCCTCGAATCCCTGTTGTTCTGCGCACCATACGGCGTATGCACGCTTGTTTGCTTAGTTTGTTTGTTTGTTTGTTTTCATTCACTTATTGCATTCGCCACCTTCGCTCGCGAGGAACCGGTAATATCTATGGCTGCATCAGGGATCGAGCTTCGAAATAAAGGCAGCGGGTTATAAACGTCTCCCATGCTCCCACAATACGTAGCGGAAAGAAAAATCTTTTTAAAAAGTTGTAAAGCACAGAAGAGGACAAAAAGAATCTTGAGAACGAAACGGCGTTATTGCCTGAAGCGATATCCGAGCTTTTCGATTAAAGCTTTAGAACACGCGTGTTTGTTGTTTGTAAAGAAATAACGTTCTTTATTTTGTCACCGTTCGCCCCCTTTGAAACGAAGATTCACGAAGCTTCGGGGAAGCGCTTACAATATCTTGTCCAGAATATGGGTTGCGCAAAAATCCTTTTACGTACAGGCTTTCTCTTCTTTTTTTGTTTATTAACTGCAGTCGTCTCGCAAACGTAAATTTTTGAGGCGGTCACAGGCTTTTTAAATAAAGCTAAACTTTTATTTTGAACGGCTCCACTGTTGGCATAATGTGAAGTGCGCTGATTTGCCACGCCAAAATGGCAGAATTAGTGCAGCGCACGCGAGCAAGACGAAGTCAGATTGCACCTATTTTACCTATTGAGATCTATTCCAGTTAAAAATAAGCACATCTTGCCGTAAACGCATGACTTCGTCATTCGCATTTCCTTCTTAGTTTGCTTCTTCAATACCCTGTCTTATTATTTTTTTTGCTCGGCTCTCAGCGTACGTGATCTTGAGAGCGACTGTGAGATGCGCGTGAATGGCGGAACACCACCAGTACAAGTCAGCCTGTCCTTGTAATAAAATCAATCTGCAACTTGCGAGTTTCTTAGGAACTAAATGGTATTTTATGCTAGGCCAAGTCAGATTTTGTGAGTTGCATCTTTGGCTACTGACTTAGTTTCTTGCACGCCACTCATTGGCGACTTATTAGTGACTCCGATTATGATGATGATTAGGGATTTTGTAGCAAAAGCTACATTGGCCACAAACTAACAGTTTCTCCGTGCTTGCATTCCCACCGTGGTCGCACCACACCACGTGACCAACCACGTTACTGGTCACGTGACCAACCGAGTGACGAACCACGTGACAACCAGCCAGACAGCCACACTAACCTAGACCTGCAATCAAGATTAACCAAGGATAACCAAGCTGTGCCGTAGCTTTCGCTACGTATATCCTGACATAGCCGAGCTAAGCCACTGCCAATTTTTTTATGGCGCAAGGACATCTATGGCCAAAGAGCGCCATGGCACAATGTATTTTCGACTTCTCAAGGTGAAGCCAAAGACCCATTTCCCAAGCATTTCACCCTAAATAAGCCGAGCACCAGACCAGGGGAAAGCTTGTACCCATTGTATCACCGGTGGGTACCCGCTGGCACTAGGGATCGAACCCCGCACCACCCGCACGCGAGTTGGATGCTCAACCACTTGGCCACAGCTGTGGTATTAGTGACTCCGGCTCAAAATCGTTCCCCCTTCCTTCGTTCGTGTGCCTGCCTTTCGTCTCAGTATGAGCATGCAAGTGAACCGTTGAACTGCTCGGCGGCGACTCAGCAATACCCTATGCTCGCCTTCAACCGCATTTACTCGCGCATAGGTCAACCTATTTTTCTGGAATCGCACTCTCCAAACTTGTAGCTCGACCTATACGCGAGTATCGGCCATGGAAGGCGTTAACCCGGCCATAAACGCAAAGAATAGGGAACGGTGTCAGTGGTGCTAGGGGCGACGGCAACTGTAGATCCGTTGTGAAAACAGAAGTTCCAATCACTAAGCCGTGCACCGTGTCATATGCTTCCCGTGACTAGCACTGCTTTATAGCATCCCCTCCCACTGTGGTTCTTCGGGCCTATTATGCCTCACTAACTAGCCTGCAAGCAAACTCTTTTAAGTTGAGTCCCTACCGAACTTCGGTGGTTTATGACCGGGCCCTAAAAGCAGCTGTCGATAAAGTTACGGTACTCCTGGGATGTTAAAGGATGCTGCTTCACAAATTTTATTCATCAAGAATTTTTTTTGACGCGTTTGTTAGAATCTGAGTTATCTCTAGACAAAATTTGAACTCCAGCGTCTTCACGCCTTTTCATCTCTTCCAATCGCTTTTGCACGCTCGCCGCCGCGGTGGCTCAGCAGATATTGTTGTCACTGTTTGGTTTTTGCGGTAGCTCAGTGGTTGTGGCGCTCGGCTGCTGACCCGAAAGACGCGGGTTCGATCTCGGCCACGGCGGTCGAATTTCGATGGAAGCGAAATGTGGGGGCCCGTGTACTGTGCGATGTCAGTGCACTTTAAAGTACCCAAAGTGGCCGAAATTTGCGGAGCCCTTCACCACGGCATCCCTCATAGCCTGAGTCACTTTGGGACGTTAAACCCCCATAAACCATAAACCGTAAACTTTTGGGCGCTCAAAGGTCGGCGCTCCTCCGCCGGCCCCACCCACTCGGGCTCACTCCCTGCTGCCGACAAGTGCGGGAATTTCCGGGAAGGAAGGGGTTGGGGTGAGGGGGGGGGGGGGGATGGAGCTTCCTGACCCACAGGAGCGGCGCGGCTGACTGGCCGCCGCGGCCATAGTAGTTGCGTGACGTCTGAAAGAATCTAACCAACAGCCATATCTTAACCAATATGCGCAGACACGCGACGCGGAGGACATCGAGAGTTTTAAGAAGTCGCCAGAAAGGGCTCGCCAACTTTCGCGCTTGAATGTTTGTTCTCCGCTGTGGGCAGAAGCGTGTTATTTGGCTCAGGTGATGATGACAACACAGTGCAGTGATTGAACGAGTTTCCGTACTCTCCCCAGAAGGTGTTTCAGAGCCTTTTTAAGCGAGCTGTCGTCTTAATCCGAAGGCGTCGAAAAATTGAGTAGGAGCACGCGAGTTCGATGTCGCCGAAAAATTCCTCCAGCTACTGAAGAAAGCATCAAATTCTCTTTTCAGTGAACATTAAGAAGGCCAAAACGTTTTTCATCGGTGGAAGATTACTGCCGTTCACTCAAGGTATCGTTGACGCTGCGGACGCTGTGGGTGTTTGCCGAGCTCTAATGGAACCAATAATAGAACACGAAGTAGTTTACGTCTCACCATTCCTTAGAAATTGTGTATATTTGCACTCAATGCTGAAGGGGGCCGTCTTCGTTGATAATTTTTCCCCAGTACCGCCGGTGATCCGTTATGCAATGCGTTGTGCCGGTAACTTTAGCTGAATGTTGGTAGCCCAAAGGTTACGTCTACCTACCTATGCAACTTTGTAAATTTTATTTTTTATTTTTCTGTGTTTTTGAGGTGCAGTGACCCACATTAGAAGCTGAGCGTCGATGAATCATAGATATATCGACCAATATGCGAGTAAATACAGTAGTCGATTAGTTGCGGTGGTCGACCCTGTCACCAACATGGGCTGAGGAGATCAATTTTCACAACAATACCACGGTTACAACGTGTCCCAGTATAGGACGAATTAAAGTTATCAACGCTACAGGGAGAATTCTTTGTTTTCCAGTCATAACAGTACGTGTGCCGTGATTTTTTCCGAATGTATTTTTTGCGTTTCCCTCTCGCAGCGACGGCTGGTCTGACCGTCAAGACGTGGTGAAGAACCAGGAGAAGGCATCCGTGGGGAGCCTGTCCATCCGCTTCCACGCCAACTATGACCACGACTTCGACCGGTACTACTTCAGCCTGAACCCCTTCACCAACTTGCGGAACCCGTGGTTCAAGGAGTTCTGGGAAGTGCGCTTCAACTGCTCCCTCGGACTCGGCCCCGACTCGGGCCGCTACAACCGCACATGCACGGGTAATGCTCGCTCACCTCATGTGACGCCAAGTGCGCTCTTGAGGCGAACATTCGTTTCAAGTACATGCAAGTCTCACATCTGCCTAAACCGCTGTTCGGTAGCAAATGCGGCCCACTGACATCATTAACAAAGTCCTGTGTCTTCCTCTGCTGTATTAGCCTCTCTCAGCCCACTCTCCGGGGTAAAACGTTCTCCTGGTCACTCTTAAATACGTCGGGCCTCTGAAGGCACTGCTACTAAGCTATTTCTATAACTTGGTGCTGCCTTCATTGCAGTTCTGCCGTTGGTGGTAATGAGGATGATGGATGTCTTCTAGTAATGGTCCGCGATCAGCCGGCGCTCCACCTGTTGTCTCGTTAGCTGTCATGGTTGGCCATTGTGAGATTATTCATGATACCTCTGTGTCGTGGTACTTTCAGTTTCATTTGGGCTTCACTTTTTCTTGCGCATTGTAACCATTATGAGCAGCAAGCCACCTTGCACTCTACAACGTCAATCACCTGCTAAAAAAGAGAACAAAAGGAGAGAAGTAGTCTACATACATTTGCAGCCTTGGCATTTTCATTACCAGATACCGGAAAGCGAACTGATTCTACGAACGATGACTTTCGAAAAGCGCTCTAACATGGCACTCGCAGCCCCCTTTAGCATACCTCTTAAGGGACGAGGCCTGAGGAACACCGTCGCTCAGGAGCGCTTTGCGGAGGAACAACAGACTTGAGAATATGTCCTCTCGGTAGCAAATTATTTGTGGAATCCGCCCAACGAACTCTGTTTAAACGGTACCAGCAGCAGTGTCATGGCTGGTTGAAAAGGCCGCCGAGGGTGCAGGTATGGCGATGATTGACATCTTTAGGAGTCAACACATCTCAGACGTCAGTGCGTCCTCGAAAGTTGAGGAACGAGCGACAGCCGAAACAGTTGGAGTGATATAGGTCGTTGAACAAGGCTGGCGAAAACTGTCGCTTGAGTCTTTATTAAAGAATTAAGTTGGGCTAGTTGGTGCTTTTGATTCACAGACGGCGACATATTACTAGCGTTAATAAACACAAAGGACAGAGAGCAGAAACACACAGGACAGACGCTAGTTGTCCTGTTTGTTTCTGCTCTCTGTCCTTTGTGTTTATTAACGCTAGTAATATGTCGCCGTCTGTGAATTGAGTCTTTACGCGCCATTGGCGGCCTTTTGCTTGTTCTTTCACCTTATCACTTAATAAAAATATTCTGCTCTTGTGCTTGCGGCTTTCATCTGTCGTTTCCTTATCTCTGCCCCATTTTTACCAGCTATTAAAGCTAGAATAACCTTATCTTACCTTACGGTAAGTAACAATTAAAGGAAGATGTAGTTTGTTCTCTTCATCTGCTGGCTGTCAACTTAAACCGTACGCTTAATTCACGAAATATCTATGACACTCTTCTTCTCTGTAAGTCTGTATACCCTGTTGGCACTAGCTCAGAGCTCAGCCAGCGAATCAGAGACCACACTATTGGTCAGCAAGCGCGTAAGAACGATTTGTCACTACCCCACGCCCGTCACTTCAGAAGAAGCGCAAATGAACTATTGCAAGAGCGGTGGCCAGCCATGTACTTCTAACGCACAAATTGCGTTATGCTCCTCTTTCACTGGCGCAGATGCTTCCTTCTTTCTTACGAGAGTTATGGATGAGAACCTGAACCCTTTGCACGTCTCTTCGCAGGCAACGAACAGCTTCGCGAAGGCCACAAGCAAGACACCAAGGTCGAGTTCGTGAAGAAGTCCATCTACACCATGGCGTACGGGCTGCACAATATGCACAACGACTTCTGTCCGAACACGTCGGGCGTCTGCCCCGCCATGGTGCCCGTCAACGGCTCCGTCTTCCTCCAGTACCTCATGAACGCCACCTTTCACTGGAACAACGAGACGGTCTTTTTCCACGAGAACGGAGATCCCCCCGGACGGTGAGCCAAATATAGATACCGGCCTAAAATATGCTCTTTTGTAGGGGCCGAAATCTGTAGGGGCCGAAATCTCATAAACGCAAAGCTTCTTTACATCAAATTTAAAATTTTCTCGTGACCGCTTTTCTTTTTCAGGAGGTTGGGGAAGGGGGGGGGGGGAGATTCTATAGTTCCGGTTGCGACGATCGCATGAATTCTGTGATGGAAATCTTTAAACAGGTTTTTCGAGCATGTAATACATGTACAGGGTGTTTCACCTAACACTTTCCGCAGTTTTTAAAACTAGACTTTATTTAGTTAGAAAAACGCTTTTTTCAGCATAGCATTGTCAGCGGTGTAGTATATCAGAATACAGCTAAGACGTGTTAACTATGAGGATGGGTAACCAATATTCAATAGTTAACTTTTTACTGTTACTGTTAGGCTGCCTAATTATTGAGAGGCGTGCAGCTCACCATAAGTAACATACATACCAGTTTTTAGAATTTCAAAAACATGGTTATCGTCGCTGATTTGGCCCAACAAATTTTAGTTACATCACGCCAAAAAACATGCGCTTTCGAGAAGCTTGCGGGCAAAGCAACCTCTCCAGTGCGTGTAACAAGTTGCAATAGCCAACATTTGTTGGGCCTTGGCGCGGACGGTAACTGCGTTTTCGAAATTCTAAAAGCTGATATAGATACTACATGCGACTAGACGCCTCTCAATAATTAAGGAGCCTAACTGTAACAGATAAAAAGTTGACTATTCAATATTTGTTAAACAGATTGCTAGTCAGCACATCTTAGCTGTATTCTGATGTGGTACACTGCTGACAGTGCTATGCCGAAAAAAGCGCTCTTCTAACTGAAAAAGCCTATTTTTAAAAATTATAGAACATGTTAGGTGAAACACCGGTATATATATATAAATACCTACTTCATTATTCATCTTGTATTTTCTTTCTACTTCATTCTGAAGCTTCCACTACAGACACTCAAAATATTACTTTTTCACATTCGTTTTCCGCGTTTTGTTTAAGAATAATTTTTGTTAACACTGATAGTAAAATGATATTTCCGTCCATCCCCGCGCCCAGACATTATGATGCACCGTTATTCTCACTGGTAGCTCCGAGTCCCTGTTCAGCTTTTGATCCTTTAAAGCGTGCTTTGCCGCATAAAGATCCTTGTTGATAGGAAGCCAATATAAACGATCTATGACATATTAGGAGGTGCAGCCAGTAAGGTTACAAGGAGGAAATCTTTCCTTTCTCGTCAAATATGAGAGGTAAAATTTGGTTGAAAGCCAATTTTCACAAAATTACCTTCAATTTAAGAACCAAATTTTCCTTTTTTACAAATTAATGAAGTTTTCAAGCTGATGCAAGAAAAATTCACACGAAATAGAAAATTTTCTACCAGTAAATTTTAGGTTACAGCATGAAACAGCACTGGGAACAGCACTTTTAAGTATTATAAATGAATCGCCTTCTAGTTTTGTTTGGTTTGGCTTGTTTTATGGGGGTCTAACGTCCCAAAGTGGCACACGCTATGAATGAAGGGCTCCGGAAACTTTGATCACCTGGATTCCTTTAGCGTACACTGACATCGCACAGTACATAGCTCTCTAGAACTTTGTCTTCATCAGAATTCGACCACAACGGCCGTGATTGAACCCGCGTCTTTCGGGTCAACAGCCGAGCGCCATAACCACAGAATTACCACGGCGGGGAAGCGCCCTCTGAAATAAAAGAGCTGCTAAATTTAAATTTCACTAGAGGATTTTTAAGTGTTCTTGCACATATCTGTGGGAGTCAGATTATCTTATATCTTTGGTTAATTTTGCCTTGTGTAGGATTTTTATCTCAATAAGTCCCATTCCTTCATCATATTACGACTGCATAGTCCATTCTGTTGTTGTTTTTTTGTACGAATGTAGCATTTGTGCGTAAGTAACGGTCTGCCAAAAGTTTGGTCACGAACCTGTAGGCAAACACAGTTGGCACATATGAGACAAAAAATTATTTAGGCCTAGAAGCTTCTTAAACTATTCCCAAAAACTCACAGGCCGTATGCGAACGTAACTTCAGTAAAACTTGTCGGGTTAGTTGGTTCATTATTTGACGAAAGTAACTGCTGCACAAAAGACACGAGGGCGACGAAGATATATGTTCCTTCGCCATCCTGTCTCTATCCTGCTTCAGACTTACGCAAACATGTCATATGTAGACAACGTGCTAAATGTTTTAAAAAATTGTATAAATTTTTTTAATCTGCAACCTCTAACAGTGACCAATTGTTCCTCATTTCTATGTCGCTTTCGTACCTACTATCACTCTATTTACGAACGGCACCACACATCTGTCCGAAGAGCGCTTCATGGAGCAGCGCGAGCGTGGTTTGGGAATGAAAGCTCGTGCATACTGTTCCCAGTCGTTCTCGCATGCTTGTTGACCAGTTGATCACTGCGCGGTCACAATTCTCGGGAAGCGAAAATCGCAGTGCTGTCAACATCGACTAGGTACAAGTCGTTCCGAGCTCAAATATACGTTTATGGTTGCGTGTCTAGTGCTTTGAATCAATCGTAGCCTTTCTGAAAACAAATGATCCGTTCTCTAACGGTAAATACCTCTCAGTCACCTGCTCAGGTTATTCTCTTTACCAGGATAATAAAAAAATTATCCGGGACAAAAACAAACTAAACATGCCGTTAGAAAATTGCGCACCTGGTTACTAAAGAAAGAATGAAAAAAAGTCAAATTATAGGTGCTTCCGTCCTGCGTTCGCAGTAATGATCGGGTCAACTCAGAACGCTTTGAGCGTTGCCTGCTTAGCATGGGTATTTTTTCTTCTTTTTTTTGCCACCTGCCTTCGGAGCTCAGAGCAAACTGCGTAGCCTTTACCCAAAACTAGGCGGCAAGGTAAATGAGCGGTTAGTTACAACGGAGCCGTTGAGCTTGGGATACATCGAGAAAGGAACGAAACAAAGAAAAATGGCGAAAGAAGAATGCGGCAAGACGCCGCAGTAAGGGACACTCGAGCAGGGCGGGCCAAGAGGGCGCAACACTTCCGACGCTTCGACCCCATTCCCTCCTGTCCAGGAGCCGTGACTAATTACGGTACCGGGTCGTTACTTTCAGGCGCGTCATTTCCTGCGTTGCAATCGCACATACGTACATACACACGCAGGCACACACACTCCTGCCGCAATGGTCCCCTCTTCTGTTCCGCGGCCTCTTCTCGCCGCCATTTAGGAACCGCGCACACCTCTCGAGTCCCCGCACTCATTCTCTGCTCACACTGTTCCTCGGCTTCTTCCATTGTCACTGTGGTGCCGGGACAAGAAGTGGAAAGGAAATAACACAAGCGAGGAATTAGGAGACGCTCTACCTTGTTGACATTTTGCCTTTTATTTTCTCCGTCCGACTCTCTCTCTCTCCCTCGATATTTGCACGTTTGTCCAATTCTGGCCAGCTCGCTTTCGTCGCGCGTGATGTAGCGAGGGGTGGCGCATCTTAGGCCTGAGTGCATCTCTTTAATGAAGATTAAAAACAGTTGCGTGGGATACAAGATTAGAGGCCAGTGACGAGGATACACTGAGTAGTGTTTAGGTATAAAGCAATACACCAGTGTAACTAGGTTAACGACATAGTTAATCAACAACGTTTTTAATACGTGAGAAAGGGGGAGGACAGTGCAAAAAAGGAAAACAAAAAAACTTGCAGACTTTTCGCCTTTCGCTGGAGCAAAAGAACCACAACCTTCCGTCTTCCTCGCCACTTTTCAAGAGCTCTCATAGTCTCACATTTAGAGTTATATTTACGTTGGCCAGAGCAACCTTGACATCTTTATTGGCCAACAGTGAATGCGGCCACAGCGTTGTACGCCCACGCGAAGGTTATTTCCGCCGGAGAAGTCCAGCTACGGTCTTAGTGCCGTGCGTAATAAAGAAGTAAATGCCTATGCGAAGTCGGTTTCAATCTCAACGTAGGGTCGTATTATGTAACAATCCACTTCGTTTTCATTCCATTTGCCGTGACCTCAATAATGACGAAATCAACAGAGGCAGGGGAGCAAGCGACCAATCACAGTCACGGCTGGTTAGGCTGAGGTGTTGCCTCTGGCCTCCCTACTGCCGCAGTATTCAGACAGGCCGTTTGTGTGTGTAGGGGGGGGGGGGGGGGCAAAATGCTGCGCCACTGCGTCGAACATCTTCCGCAGAGGTTCTCTCCCAGAATCGGTATTAGTGCCGATACAGAGCATTAAGCCTGTCAAATGAGTCGTCGTGCTCTGTACTTCTTCACCGTCGACGCCGATCCGCTATTGCGCCATAAGCGTGGGAAGTCCTTACGCAAGAAGGTGGCATCGTTAACGGGTTTCTGCCTCGACCAGGGCGACGACATCCCCCACGGGCTACGTGGCCAGCCTTAGCAACCAATGGGAGAGGATCAAATTAAATTAAAACGAAAATAATCACGGCCTCTGGTATCTATTTACCAGCTGTTCTGTTATTCCTTTTTTTTTATTTACAGAATATGCCGATTGCCCCAGGTAAAGGTCACCAACCTTTTAAAAAAGGCGGACTGTCCTAGCCCCGGTGAAACCAACTGAGGGCTGTTGAGAGTCGCTTGACCTGGTCTGGAGTATATTTTTTGTTCACTTAAGTTCATTAATTAGAAAATACTTATAACCTTTAATTATTGGTCTCGGGAACAGAGTTGCAATTCAGAAGTTGTAGATTGCCTTGAAAAATGGATGACTGAGATGTTTGTACCAAGCTACCATTTAGGTGCATTAATATTGTTTGCTGGCCTTAAAAGATAACTCGCACCATAAAAAAGCTTCCACGTGACAGTGGTCCTGCTTTAGCACCCCATGACGCGTCTCAGAAAACAAACTCCGCCTTACTCCGAAGCGCTCTCCCTAATAGGGTTTTGCGGGTGGACTGGATGAGAGATCATCATCATCATCTTCATCAGCCTTACTACCCCCACTGCAGGCAAAGGCCTCTCCCATGTCTCTCCAATTAACCCTGTCCTTGTCACGTGGTCAGCGTCCTTTTAAGGCCAGTAAACAAAGCTGCGTATCTGGTACCACTGAGCAAACATTGCAGCTAGCTGTTCTTTTTTTTGCAAATATTAGGCCACGCGACTCTCAGCAGCCCTCAGTTGGTTTCACTTGACTAGGACACTCCCTCTCTTATATATAAAAAAAAAACTTGAATACCCGTTATCTGGAGAACCTGGTACACTCATAATAAGTCGAAGAGTTTCGATTGGTCCAGTCCTGTAACAACTGGCTAGCCTTTTCTGAAACACCGGAAAGCCCCATATTGCCAAAATGAGCTCGACTAGAGAATCAATAAGGCTTGTAGTACCCGCCGCAACACGCTCGCTGGTATGTCCAGTCGTGTTATTGGAGCAAGCGGAGATTGAGCGGAATTGTGGAAAATGTCGACTAAAAAAAGTGTAACGCCCTGTTAAAATAGATGTAGTGGTTACTTATGCACTCGATATGTTAGCGCCGGCGCGGTTTCGTATGACACACTGCATCGGAATAAAACTGCCAACTGCTAGGTAGCCGGTGTGCAGGCAAAGCAGAAAAAAAGGAGGCAGCCAGGAAAGAACGCTGATGTGACCAAGGGAACCCAAAAGCAGCCACCGTTGTGGCAGTGATAACTCGTGGCTGCATGATTGACGTATAATGGAAACGTTATAGCCTAAATCAAGTATCGGGCATGTGCAGAATTCGATATTTAGCGGCAAACGCTTCTAAGCTCACACCTGCCGTAAGGCTGTAAATATTCACCTCTGTGGCTTAGGTAACGTTATTTAACCATGACCTGGAATGTCTGCGAAGCATTCCACTTAAATATATATATATATATATATATATATATATATATATATATATATATATATATATATATATATATATATATATATATATATATATATATATATATATATATATATATATATATATATATATTTATAAGCTTGGTTGTAGAGCTGTACACATTCAAGCGAAATTATTTCATTCTTTTTCTTGCTTGGCTGTATATTCACTTTTTGTGATTGTATTCTCTTTGACTTTCATTTAATTCATCCCTGTTCTTCACTCTCTCTCTCTCTCTCTCTTTTGGGCTCAAAGCCATGAAGAAAGTTTTACTCTAGACGAAAGAGCCATGCATTTTAGAGCCGAACGACGATCGCCAGAAACACTGCAAAAATGTGAACAGCGGCTAATTTTAGAAATAGCTGTATCTGCACGCACGAACGCCAACGCCAATGAAGAGAACGAACGCCCACAGCTTCTGCTTTGTATATCCTGGATTAGCTGAGCTAATCCACATTCATTTTGAAGCGGTAGCTCAGCGAACGGTAGCGAACGTTGTCGTCTGACTCTCGCAGCGGGTACTCGCAAGACACCAGCAACAGGAGGTGCAGAGCACCATGTGTTATCCTCTCGACTTACCTCTCGCACATGTATAATAATGGCTCAGATCAACGCTTGCCTCATTTCCAAGAGGTTTTCAGTACTTGTTTTTGATTTCTCATTGTCCGTGAGGACCATTCACTCTGTTGTCTTTTAAGCCTCTAACAGCCTCTCTCTTGTTCTGTGCAGTGCCGAGACCAAGCGGTTTACGCTCAGATATAATATCTATAACATGAACGTTCACAGAAACGAAATTCCGTTTACAGTAATCAACAATGACTGCAGCGAAAAGACACAAAATTTGAAAACGGGTAGTTTCTTTATTCGCACCGACATGAAGCGCGACAGCTCGTACGCAGCAAATGAAGTTTAGACAGGCCTCATTAGCCTTCCGTTCCCGAACATATATTGCGATGTTGGTGCCGAGTCGAGTCCCTACAAACAGTAAACTTCGCCGGCAGGCTGCCTGCGCCAGTTTCGAAACGCCGACGCCGAATCGTCCCTGAAGGCGTAAAAGTTCAAAAAGCAAGCGCAAGAGCCGAGTCGGTGGCTCTGAATTTTTGCCCTCTTTTCGCGATAGCAAACGGATCGCGACACATGTCTGCGTCCAAACTTTATCATGTGCAGTCTTCCCATCCCCAACTTCTTCTTCTCTTCTATACGTCGAGCCAAAAGCGAAGCCAAAGACGGAGCCGAAGTCGCACAGCCTTCGCAGTGAGGCGCCTACGCTTCCCGCCGCATCGCGGACGCTCAACGCCACCGCGCGGCGCGCGCACCGTACTTTTCCACTGCTGCCGCCAGGAGGCAATTAGCGACGACTTCTAATCGCGGAAGTCGTCAGCTGCCTCCGACCCCCCCCCCCCCCCCCCACTCTCCCTCTCTCCTTTGCTTCCACCCCATTCTCAAACCTGCTCACCCTCCGAGTTTGCGCATGGCAGTTGCTTTCTTCGTCAATGTTTTTCTTTTCTTCTTTTTTTCCTCTTTTTTTTTTCTCTTCTCTCTATTTCTTCCGAACTCCGCCGAGCTCGATTTCTCGCCCGTTCCGTGCAGCGGTCCCCTTCATCAGGAGAACCGGTCGGTGACGGCGGCAATTTTGGTCGTGGGGGTGGGTGGGAGGGGGGATGACTTTGATGCTTCCTTTGTTCTTTCTTCGATTATTATTCCTTCCGACAACTGGTACGAAGTCAGTTCGCGCTTTACGCAGAATTGCGGGTTAATTGCGAGCGACGCCGGTACACGAAGTTGTCCGTGTTTGTCAACTGCGCGTGTCAGCAGCTGTTGGCTGTAAGAGGAAAATAAACAGCACCTAACTGTCGGGCTTGGAGCGTCACGTTTCAGCCTGGAAACGCCATTGTTTGTGAGCGAGAAAGATGTATGCATGCGAGAGAGATGAAAGATCTGGCACAGATTCAAGAGCGGCTGTCAAGAAAATGAGCTGTGCATAGCCTTGGTATGTAATGCGGGTTACACGTAACCAGTGACCCCTTAGGGTATAACGGAATGAATTCCAAGAGAAGGTAAGCCTAACAGGAGCTCGGCATGCTAAGGTAGTTCGATGAAATTCGGAAATTTACTGGAATAAGGTGGCCGCAGATTACGTAGGGCAGGACCAACTAGAGACCAATTGGAGAGGTTTTTGTCCTGCAGATTACGGCAGCTGAATTAGGCTTTATGATGATGGAGATAGCGGTGATGGTGACAGGGTGATGATGATAAGAATCTTTTATAGCAATCAACAGAGGTTATTTCATATTAATTCACAGGCAGACCTCATCTTAAAATTCAAGATTTAAAAGCGTAAGTGAATTCTGCCCAAGTTCTGCAATGTTACTTCACTGGCAAGAAATGACATTTGTTTTTTGTTCTGTCCATTTCACCTTCAAAACAGAGCGCGAATTATTTACGTACCTAAAACATACATCGCCTCGTTTCAGCTAAACGCATGCAAAAATCTTGAAAAGTCTTGTCGCACTGTCTTTTATGTTGTTTTGTTCATTTATACAGCTAAAAACTGAATGCTATGCAGCTCAATAATAATAATCGTATTCGAAGGAAAGGAGAATGAGTTTGATGTCAGACTCAACGACAGGATCGCTTCCCTGCTCAGTGGAACAAGCCCCCAATTCAGAACAAAAGAAATCAAGGCAAAGCGAAAAAGAAAATAATGCTAGCTTAAGCTATTGCATCAGCAAAAAAAGGAAGCACTAAAAATGAAAGCATGTGCGCGAAAGGGCAAGTCAAGCTTACGAGTGAGTCACAGCGAGTCTGTAAGCTAATTTAGGTTACGTGAAAGTTATGCTAAAGAGATTCAGCTGGGCCCGACATTTGTATCGAGTTCGAGCACTCTTTTTTTTTTGCGTAACGTCTTACTAGCGCGTCCTGGCTGTGGCGCTAAAGTTAGGAGACACCTATTTGCATGACTAAAAAAGAGAGACCTGAGCCACCAACGTTTTTCTTTAGCAGCAACGGCAGCAAACGTGACGACGTAAAAGCGGGAGCTCAGGCGTCGAATTACGCTTTCTGCGAGGTGCCGCATTCGTTTCCTAGCTTTTCTAGGCACTTTCATCGCCAAAAAAAGAAATGCAAAGAAGGCCCCCGGCGCTGAATACAACAACTCATTGTGAAGAAATCTACATTTCTTGAAACACAAAACAGAGTGAGTGTTTGCAATACAGACACTCGCGTCTTCTTACAGCGCAAATGGGGAATATAAGATTCGAGGAATACTTGGCTAGGCCTTGGATTCCGAATGAGTTGCGATAAGTCTTCTTGCAGCTCTCGAAAATAGAAGTTGTATATCGACGATGTTTTTCGGAGCTGTAAATGTCAGAGTGAATGCGTCGGATCTGGAGTAGGAAAGTAAGAAGCTGAAGGAAAACTTGACTGCAATAAAATTCTTTTTGGGCGAGTTGGTGCATATCGATCTTGTAAAACGTTTTATACAGCAAACAGGCACATGCCACGAGAAAGACAACACACACAATTGCTAATTGACAACTGGTTTTATTGGCGAAAGGTTACTCCTTATAAAGGCCCAAGTATTGCGAGAAAGATGGCAAAGATGGATAATGTTTCTTTAGTTTTTCATTTTATTTATTTAACGGTTAGACGCTTCTAAAAGTCAATATCAGCCGCAAACAAACATGATGAAAACGGAATGCTAAAGCATTTACCACCAAATTTCTTTGTGATGTGATAGGATCTAAGAGTAATCCGCGCCGTCTTGTCTGTACATTCATCAAAAATCTTTGTCCCTTCGAACACTTCGGTCTTTATAAGGTGGCACTTGCCGTCGATAAAACCAGTCGTCAGTTAGCGCTTGTGTTTGTGTGTGTGGGTGATGATGATAAGAATCTTCTGTAGCAAGGGTGCGCGCTGCTGAAGCTCTACAGGCATTTACGCCTCTCACTCACTTGAAGCGCCTGAACGCGACACAGACGATGCAATCTAGATTCGTATACCTGCAAATTTAAGCAGACGAGAGGATTGGGGAGATCGGGAAATTGGTGTGTAAGTCCTACCTAAGAGCCACTTGATCTCTGAAAGCAAGATTTAAGTAATAAAGCATTAGAATATTACAATTAAGTTGATAATTACGAAGAGAGAATAGAGCTTAACAGCAGCAACGATAAAGAGGCGCAAGGTGAAACAGATGTCAATTCCTCGCAAGCTGCCAGACGTGATCTCCACTACCTCTTCAGATGGAATCTTACCTTTCCCTCAGTCTTAGGCAATGAATTCCAATAAAACTTGATAAAAAAAAAAGACAAACTAGGACAGTATGTTGAGACACGCTGACACTCTCGACCTCCTCATCTCCATGCAGGTACGACCTGATGAACTACCAGGAGCTGGGCGACCACTACGACTATGTGCAGGTGGGCTCATGGGTCAACGGCGAGCTCACCATGACGGGTAACGTGCAGTGGCACCGGGCACATCCCAAGGCGCCGCCCGTCTCCATCTGCTCGCTGCCCTGCGAGAAGGGAAAGGTCAAGGTAGGTAGCTTTAGTACATCGCTTGCCTACTGGAACAACGCGAGACGCCCAGCTGGTCCGTCTGTGAGGCAAATGAGGAAAGTGATCAGTACTCAGGGGAAGACACTGACCCGTTCTGGCACGTGGGATTGTCTATCTAACGGCCATGTGCTACCAAGAGCAAAAAGAAGAGCTTGAACAAACCATGGGTAGAAGAATCGAATACGAGCAAACTATCGAAGCAACACACGGAGTGCACAATTTACGCTCTGAAAGGCTAGTCTCTTCAACACCTGCCAGGCGAGTTGGCTCAATATCGGAAGTGCTGCCACGACATGTGGTGCAGGTGCGGTCTCCTACGCTATCTTTCATCGCCCGGGTGCCCTTGAGAAAAGCTTTTACACTGGACACCAAAACAGACAGTGCATCCAGTAAATGTGATTTCTATTGAGATTGTCCACAGTGCGCAGCTGAGATGTCTGCGCTTAGTTAAAGGTAACGCCTACTTTTTTCTGTTTTGTAGCTGGATGTCGGTCGTTTTAAAAGGAAGTGAAGCGTTCATGTGAACAGGCACGCTATACGAGCGGTCCAGAAATTTGGGAGTTGTCTTGTTGGCCGCAGCGTGTTTTGCTAAAATAGGTTGCCAAGCTAGTCCCTTCCCGTGTTTGTGGTAAGAGAAACAGTAGTGATTTTGAGAAAACCTCGAACCGTTCTTGCTGAACGGAACCTTCAGCCGTTCAACGTGAAGAACAATTCGCTAGCAGAGTTAATAATAATAATAATAATAATTGGTTTTTAGTAAAGGAAATGGCACAGTATCTGCCTCGTATCTCGGCGGACACCTGAACCGCGACGTAAGGGAAGGCATAAAGGACGGAATGAAAGAAAGAGGAGCCGCAGTGGAGGGCTCCGGAATAATTTCGACCACCTGGGGATCTTTAACGTCCACTGACATAGCACAGCACACGGGCGCCTTTGCGTTTCGCCTCCATCGCTCTAACCACTGAGCCACCGCGGCGGGAAGAGTTCCCAGCTACAGTAAAAACGTGAGTGTCGATAGCGTGCCGAGAATTCCTAGCTATAGTAAAGACGTGAGTGTCTGTAACGTGTCGGGAACGCTTTAACGGCAGAGCGCTGTGAATTTGATGTGCTATGAAAACACGAGAAATAAAAGCGAAACAGGACCCATCCTGCACAGCTCATCCTTTCACTAAAGAAGACCTAGTCTCATCACAGTGAAGTAGTGTCCGATAAAATGCCGTGTAGACTGCTGTCGATGAAGCTGCCTAAAATTGGCCCAGTAGGCGCTATTATTTCACGAAATGAGGTTAAATAAGTTATCTGGCCCAATACATTTCAAGTTTTGAAACGTACCGTGTTCCGCTATGTCTAGAGCAACGAAGGAATTTTATTTTTTGAGCCACAGATGAGACTCGGCACAGATTAGCAGTAGCTTTTGGTCTTTACACACGAAACTTCAGCCAATGCATATTTGATCCTGACGACTTATAAAATACGACGCTAGAAGCTGGTCGCCAGTTTCTCACGTTCACACAGGCAGCTGCTGCCATTAAGCAGCGGTCCTTGAAGACCTAAATTTTAAAGGACACAGGGAGAAGAAAAAAATAAAAGTGTTTCTGACATCAGCGCAAAAAGGTGCGGCGTTTTGCGGCTGTATTACGTCACTTGGCAATCAAGGGCGGGCATTTAAAACGGCGTGAAATGTCAAATAAATGTTTTCTTAAAATACTGGTTTTATGAACTGCTCATTTATTTCTTTTAGACAGGCTTGATCCATTCATTCACATAATCTTATTTTATTTAGTGTGGTTGGGGGAATTTCCCAACGTGAAGTAGATCGAGTTGTTCATGAGTTCGGCATCGTCCTGACAACTTCCAGGCGTCCTGGTTGGCTAAGGTTGTTCTTCAACTGCGAAGTTGCTGGAAAAGCTTTGTAGCTTTCCTTGCCTCTGGTTGTTTAGGAGTATCCATTGCCTTGCCTCGAATGAGGTCTTTCTTACAGCATTTAATTTGCTGAATTGTCACTTTAAGTGTCATTTGGTTATATTGAAATTACGTTTTTCATATTGCACTCAAAAGTGCTAAAGAGATCCTGGTACAAGAGCTCATGGAACATGTCGGAGTGTAACGACAGCAAAGTCCACCCGATGGAGTGAGATCGGAATAGCCTGACAACGAACGCCAGTGCTCGCAGCCTGCCTCTTCAAACCTGGTTAAGAGCCTCTCAAACAAGAGGAGCTCTTTATCGCTGCCTCCTAACGGCCTCTTTGAAACGGCTCCTTAACGGGCAGCAGTTAAGTGAATTTCTAAAACGACCAGCAAATTGGGAGGTTGCGATTGAGCAGAGTTCGGGGTTTTTTGGCTCGTTTACTGCGCACAATATTCCTTCATCCCCGTTCTTTTGACGGAAACCCATTAATAACGCCATCTCATGGCCCACTCCTTTGAGGGCGCTTAAAAGCGCTGCTCGTGTGCTCTGACAGCTCAAGTTGGAGGAGCCTTATAAACTGGCTCCCGCCCTAGACTTTGCGTATGCCGTAAATAAAGTTTTTAGAGCGGTAGCTCTGATTAGCTCGTCCCTCAGGGGCAAGAGTGGAGAGAGAGAATTCGCCCTCTCCTCTTTTCGGGGAGCGGAGGAAGAAAGAAGGTGGGAGAGGGAAGAGAGACAGAAGGTGTCGTAGATGCGACGGGTGTCGTTGACTCTCGGGCGTCCGCCTCGGCTGCGGAAGGTGGTTGGTTTGAAACCCACCGCCCACAAGAAATGGGAAAAAGCGTACCCCAACCCAGCGCCGGCTTCTTTCTTTCCTGTCACACCACAGCTAACGCTGAAACATTCTCGTTACACACTCGTGACTGTCCTGTGAGTTGTTTAGAACACTGCTGTCAGTTCTCATTCCTGCTTTTAACGGTACAGCGTTAATGGCCCCGTTGTCCAAAAAATCCGGTGTCGGCGTTGTGAGCGCAAAGTTAATAATAATAATAATTGGTTTTGGGGGGAAGGAAATGGCACAGTATCTGTCTCATATATCGTTGGGCACCTGAACCGCACCGTAAGGGGTGGGATAAAGGAGGGAATGAAAGAAGAAGGGAAGAATAGGTGCCGTAGTGGAGGGCTCCGGAATAATCTCGACCACCTGGGGATCTTTAACGTGCACTGACATCGCACAGCACACGGGCGCCTTAGCGTTTTTCCTCCATAAAAACGCAGCCGCCGCGGTCGGGTTCGAACCTGGGTACTCCGTATCAGTAGCCGAGCGCTCTAACCACTGAGCCACCGCGGCGGGTGAGCGAAAAGTTACGAACATGACTGTGGCAGCTGGTACCCAGAGAGCGACGTGGGAGGGAAGTGGGCCACCTAGGTCACGTGACATTGAGGCGTCATCACAACCTTCCCACCGGGTAGTGAGCAAACTTCCCGCGTGGCAGGTAGCAGTTAAACTAATGATTTGTCTCTCGGGAAGAGCAATCTGGGCCGCACAAGGCCCACTTCTGGAAGCACCTTCCATCGCAGGGCAGTGGCTTGTCGCTTTCGCTTAACCGCATGACCACTGCTCCAGGATGGGTATGAGGACTCCCAGGGATTTATGAATGTAAAGCAGAGAATAACCTTCTGCATATATGGCTATTAACCTATTACGCTATCGACTCATACCCTTAAGGCGGAACTTAAGTGTCCCCTCCAGGTTTGCTTTTGTCTTTTTGCGCACTGGTTTCATGACTACATTTCTTTTTCAACCATCCTACTGCTTCTCAACGAAGCGCGCAATTTATTTCGCGTTTCGTTAAATACCATTTCGAAACCATTTCAGTTTTCTCCTGTTCTTAAGCCTTAGCTGCATATGAGAGCTTCTTCGTGATAAATGACGTCAACGTCGTTGTCGTGCTATCTCGTAAATCAACACTCTAGCGCTCACCTGTAAGGTAATGCGAATGTTATTCAAGTGAGCCAATCGGCAATGCGCCCTTTGTGATCACAAAGTCTAGGCGGGCCTGGCTAACGCTTGGACATTGCAGTCGCCAGTCTAAAATAATTGACGGAACGTTTACCCTTGTGGCAGTGCGAACTTCAGCGACAGCTGAGGTGGTATGAAATGCCGATGCCAATCAGAGAGTTTTGTAACCCTGTGTACCTGCGCCGAATATTTATTATATTTATGCCACTACGCTCTCATTAGCGGCACGAATAAGCCAAGGCGAATGCCTCGTGACGACACGAGTGACGTCATTGTGTTCGGACCATTCAGCGTGTCGCGCTCTCATGACAGGATGCATGACGTCACTCCTTTGTGACCATTCAGCGCGACGCGTTTCACATGGTGTGTTACGCCAAATATATCGACGCCGCATAAACCGGAAATATGCCGTTAACAGCTATCGCTGAAAAATGGTTGGGGGGGAGGTGGTGTCGGTGCGGCTGTTTTTGTCAATTGGTCGTCGCGGTATAAAAAGAAATGCCTGGGTTTATTGTTTTTTTTACTAATGTTAACGTTTTTATCACTTCCCTTCAAGACCGATTGCGTCAGCTCTCCAGTCAGATTGAATGGCTTGAAGAGCAAGTCATCCACTTCGATGACTGAGTGCCCTACGATCAGCTGCGTTACGATCGAGATGAAATAAAAAAAAAACACGTAGCTGCGGTTTCGGCTCACGCTGAAGAACACCGCACAATTGCAAATAATCCGAAACCCACCGCCACTGCTTGTTTTACAATCCGTGGCATTGTATCGGCTCGTAAAAGCCCATCAATCCAAGAGCATGCGCCGTCAGTTTCGGCTATTCATTTCTTCTTTCGTTCAAAACACACCACGCGATTAAGGAGGTCTTAGCCGCATTTCACGGCTGGCGCACCGACCGCTCCACCTCTCACGCCGAGAAGCCGACGTCGAGACCATCCGCGCCCAAGCGCTGCGCTCGTAACGCCGGACCTGTCACAACCTGTTGGCGACTGTCAGCGTCGGCGGCTCGCACCAACGGCTGCTCTCTATAGAAGAAGGCGTGGGTCGTTGGAGGGAAAGAGCAAGCGAAGAGGGGCGGAGGGTTGGGCTTGAAAGATCCTCCGAGAAACGCGGAAAGACGTACAGAGGCATCCAGAGGCGAGAACTCCCACGAAGCTCCCTCTCCGCAAGGCTGCCCTGGGCTCATGAGAGAGAGCCGAAGCCCTTCGAAACGAAGAAACAAAAAAGAAGCGGACTCCTCCATTTCCCCAGCGCAGCGCCGGGCCCGAAAAGCGTGTTGCGCAGCCCGGACACGTGGAATCCAGTCGAATGATCCCGGGAGACACGGAGGCGGCCAGCAAATAACAATCGGCTCTGTAACGAGTTCCCGCTAGACCGGCTTCGTGAGGCCCCGAATCCTGAACATGAAGGAGTGCGACAGCGCACTCGTCTTTTCGTTTCTTTATTTTATGTTTATCTTTTCTGCTGACCGTAATCATGGTCGGATATTGGAAACGGAAGAAAGAGGTGGCTGTCGCTGGGGGCGTAATGTGCGCGGATATACGGCTGGCTCCCTCTATGGGAGTCAGGAGTCAAAGACGCCCGTCCGCAGCGCGCGACGAGCCAGCGACCACGAGGAGATATGTGACTTCCGCGCATGCTGAACCGTCTTCCGAGAGGTTTTAAAACCGCACGCCGATGGGGTCGGCGAGGATTTATGGGGCGCTCGGCTTCCTTAGTGCGATGCTTCAAGTCGGTACCACGGTGGGTGGTTAACAAAATCAATTACAACAGGTTTTTGAAAGCCAGTCTCTCTATAAGACTGTGTTTTGACTAAAACATTATCTACTGCTTTTTGTTTTCCACATTCATCGCATTTTGATCAAGGGTTCTACGGTACAACTTTTTGTAACATAAATTGTTCATTAGTAACCCTCTCCGTCTGTTATAGACTTGGCTTTAGATTTTTTCTCGTAATCTACGGTGCCTAATGAATTGAAGCTCCAGGATGCTGGCATAAATTCCGTTTCATATCGACCTTTATTTCTTGGTGGAATTTCCATTGTGACCTCCATCATTGTATGTATTATGCCGCGAGACTTAACATGCTTTGCTACCGAGATATCATGCAGTGGTTAAGGTAATTTCTCGTTGTTCGATAAGCCAATTAGTGCTCTTACCCTAGGCCGTTCACTCAATAACTAAGTACACATAATGAATAGAGATCCGCGCTGTTGCTCGTGATCATAGCATTTCACGTTACTACCTAATTTTTCACTGACGTTTTTCGTAAAGGCCTAAAACTGCGAATACTACACCGCACTATAAGTGTCTTTAAACAACATGCAGTGAAGGAAGCGTGAAAGCATCTCAGCGTGAAAGAGCTCACCCGCTGAGGTGAGGGTGCCGCCGCCGCGTTCCTGGCACGGCGTCGCTACTCCGAACGGCGCTTCTCGCGTTGTCTCCTGTCGTCTCTGCCCGCGCTCTAATCCAGCCAGCCCCCTTCTCTCTCTGCGCTCTCGGTATCAGCGTCCCACGGGGTAAAGGATGCCGCCACGGGCGCTGGGGCTTTAACGGGACTCTGATGGAGTCGTGGAGCGCGCGCGACTTCTTTATACTCTGCGGCGTCGATAAGAGAGACAGACACCGCGAGTTTGTTGCCTGTGCTTGGCGTCATTCTCTTCCTCGGCCGGTTAATGGGAAAACGTGAAGAGGCTCCTACTTCCGTCCATACTTCCTTCCCTTTTTCTTTTCTCTCTGTCTATTCGGGCACTTTGATCAGCGCCTCGCCAGCAGTGAAGTAGCGTCGAAAGATAAAGAGCTGAGATAGAGAGGAACCTGCTGATTGAGCTTGCTCAATTGAGCTCTGATGGGCGTCGTGTCTGTAGCATGGAAAGCACGTTGCCGCTTCGAGGGCTGCTGTGGACGGAGATTTTCTTATCCAAACTTAAGTTACTGCTTGTTCGCTCGGTTGATTGGTTTGCGGGTTCTTGGTATTGGCCCGGAGATCAGATTCGCCATGGTGGCTCCGGAGAATTGGATTGAATGCGGAGGTTTGCCAATACAAGAAAGTCGTCTGTGAGGGCGCGGTAGCTTTAGTGCATGACGGATAGCTAGACTATACAGGGAAAACAGTACGCATGTGCCCACAAATTGGAGAGCATACTTGTCCATACATAAAAATGGGGCTCATTAACAAGTAAAAAATACTTAAATAAGACCTAATTACCATTAACTGTGACAATCCGATAGCATAAGAACCTCGCTGTGAGCTCCCGTGCATGACTACACATGCCGTAAAAGTGGAGAGAGGATTTCTGTCTATCCACTTTGTCACGTGTTAATCGTGGAAGGTCGCAGCTGGCTCTTGCCACTTTACAGACCCGTAATGGAATATGGAAAAAGTGTGACACCGCGGGTGGGTGCGGGGACATGGGGATTTAAAATGGCTCATCTGCATTGTGCATGCTGCACAGAATTCGTTGCTCTAGTTTTTTGCGTTCGGAAATAGTTTCTTTAAACACAGTGGGTTCACTAGTCATAAAGCTTACAAGTCTTCAACCCTGCAGAAGGGCAGAGCAGAATATCATTTGATCCTGTCGACTGCGCCAGTATTTAGTGGCCCCCTGATGGATGGACAGGACAACGACAACCTTTTATTGAACTGATATCTTTATATGTAGATATATACTTGTGGGTGCGAGGGCTGCAACATGAAATAATTCCTCCTGTGTGCAACACTATACCAAGCACCACCTCATCATAAAGCTGACTCTGTAGAGCGCTTGAATAACAATGTCATGTGTCAGCAGGAAAACACGTTATCTTTCGCCAACGACATAATGGGCCGACACCGATTCCACTCAGCTCACAGAAAGTTCCATTTACAGCTGTCGTTGTATAACATAACAAAAAAATAACCATGCATGGTTAAGGAAGCAGGCATTTACTTTTTTTTTCTTTTAAGCGGAAGCGCACTCCTGAACGTTCGCAAGGCGAGCCAATGTTGGAAACCAAAGTTTTCTTACAAGCCACTTTTGCTGGTCCCCACGTGTGGGAGGCAGTAGGCGGCGCTTTCTTAAGACGATATGTTTTTTTACATGTGTTTCAGTAATGTGTGGGCATGTGTATGAAAAAAAGAGAGAGAGAGAAATAAAGAAAGAGGAAAAGACGATAGCAGTAAACACATGGGCGGTACCTCATGTTTCCAGAGCATTCACTCGGAGACGATGAAATGCTGCTGGAACTGCGTGCCCTGCAAGGAGAACCAGTACGTCAAAGACGAATACACGTGCTTGGACTGCGAGAGGGGATGGTGGCCCAACGAGAACCTCACAGGTGAGATGCGAAGCAATTGTAGCCCTCTCAGTGGAAGCCGCCGCGTGTTTCGCGTGTGCCGGAGACATTTCGTCGTCATGGCGTGCCTTGGAGGTGGTATTTCTAATCGAGGGGAACTATTTACCGTTATTCACTGAAGGCTGCGAGCGTGAGATGACAACTTCTGCTCGTTCTGTTCTTGTCACGCTCTCATTAGGTACTCGATGGGTGTGAAAAGCATCGTGCTACGCTAGTAGGTATATTTTGCTGAATAACCACAGGAATACGAAAACATCATGCCACCTCGTTTAAATGTAAAACAGGCGAGTTTATTCGGTCATGCGTTGTTCTAGGGCTAAGATATTAAGACCAGATCGGAGATTTGTTTTCAAATAGTGCGTGCCGTCCGAGAGATGTTTCGCGGGGATGAAAGTCGCTCTTCAGAACGTGTCTCGTTGTTCGCTGCAGATGATGTAGCAGTTTTCATTGCTCATTTGAGGCTTTTCTGTTTCACTCTGTTACCTACAAATTGGACCGTATATGCCCAGATATCAAAAATTTTAAACGCGCACCGAAAAAAAGGCATTTTCGTCATTAATACGAGAATAGAGTTTTGAAAAGACTCCAGAGTTTTACCGTACTGGACTGAGCAAAGCTGAGGTGACTAATTAATGCTAATAAAATATTGGATAGGCCTGTGGCATAAATGTTCCCGCCATGCTAGCTTTAGTGGCTCAAAAGCTTATTGATGTCACTATTTTGCCAAGAAACTCTGATATGACAAGGGCGAGAATTTACATATATTCAGTGTAATATCGCAGCGTACTTGTGTGTTTATATCCCCGCGAAACCCAGTTCTCAAGCGCTACGAACAGCACGCATGCTGCTGAAGGCAGTTTTTGGATAAGTTACGACCGTAGCAGGAACATTGCCTATTGTGCACAATCACCCGCGTACTGCCTCTCCATCTCCTCATATCGCCCCCTTCCCGCCCTCTTTGGTCGAACGTGAGCAGGCTGTGACCGCATCCCGGAGGAGTACATCCGCTGGACGGACAGCCAGTCTCTGGCGGCCATGAGCATTGCCTGCCTGGGCCTGCTCGCCACCCTGGCCGCCATGATCATCTTCATCCGCCACAACGACACGCCGGTGGTGAAGAGCTCGACGCGCGAACTGTCCTACATCATCCTGGTCGGCATGTTCCTCTGCCACGGCACCACGTTCGCGCTGCTGGCTAAGCCCACAGCGCTGACCTGCTTCGTCACCCGCGTGCTGCCAGGGCTGAGCTTCGCCATGATCTACGCGGCCCTGGTCACCAAAACCAACCGAATCGCCAGGTACGAGGTCGTTTCGTTTTTAAACTGGGCCTCCCAGGCAACGCGCCATTTTGTTGGACCACTTGCTGGTGTGACTAAGATGTCGAAGCGTTGATGTTGAGAACAGAGTTCAGTCCGGGGACTCTGTGAGCCGTAATAAAAATACCAGCACGAAGGCTCAACTGTCACAGAATAAGGCAGACGGTGGTAAGCAAGAGTGAGCGGCAAAGGACTCTTCTGGAAAACTTTCCGCTACTCTTTTGGAGCAGCTTTTGATGTGAGAGTGCGCAATGTTGCTTGAAATGTTGCAAGTGCTACTCGTATCTCTTAGCACCATGTTCGGAGTAGTTTATAACGGAACGTAGGGGACTCAGCGAGGCTCCAATTAAGAGTGTTACGACTGAGCCCTGGCAAACGCAGAGAGATAGCAGTAGATCAAGCTCAAGTCAGTTTACCATAAACTTGCCCTCTTATCGTTTCAGTACCAGAGTTAAGGATAGTGTGAGCTGCAAAGAGCACAGCTGGCTCATTTTAAAGCGAAGGCTTTACTACGCCAGCCAGCGAGCCATTTCGGCTCGTCGCGCCGTATGCCGTATGCCGTATGCGCTGGCCGACGAACGACCTTGAACCGCCGTTGCCTCACAACGCCGCAGCCGCGCTCCAACAGATGGCGCCGCCGTCGACGCCGCTGCCGTCGCCGCTCGCTCCACCAGATGTGCTCCGCTGGGGTAGAGGAAGATGAAGTATCTCCTCGCGGGGTGTATATATATATATATATATATATATATATATATATATATATATATATATATATATATATATATATATATATATATATATATATATATATATATATAATATCCGCTTCGCCGCAGTGTATTGTAGTCGTTATGGAGAGCGCGAAAGAGACGCAACAACCACAGAACGAAGCGAGGAAGAGACAACGCGCTCAAGAGACGCCAGAAAAACATGCCGCATGACTCTAGAAGCGTTGTAACGAAGATGCGGCTAGAAGAAGTCGTGCCACGTCCCGGAGTGACTCTTCAATTGCGGAAGAGACCGGTTTTGAGTTCTCTAGAGCGTCGGAATGAGACGCTGTGTAGACGACGTGCCGAGGAAACGAAGCCTTCGCAATTCAACTAGGGTTAACCAGAGCTGAACCACAGCCAATTTTTTCAAGTGCTGTTGTATGCGTATTGCCGTCAAAGAAGTGGCGACGGAAAGTACACAAGGTGTGTCCACTGACCCGCTTTTCGTCGGGTGAGTACCCGCGTTAACGTTGTGACAGCTAATTCTTGGCCACATAAATTTTCAATTTGGCAAAATTGAAGGTATATTTATTGTTGTGTATGCCCAATGGTGCTGAAATCACGCCCCGTTAACTTCGCTCATTCAGACCCCTATCCTTGGTTTTACACATACGTTGGAATACATGCATTCAAAGGCACGCTCCTCTCTCTCTCTCTTTCTTTCTCTCTTTCTTTTTCCTTCTTTATTTTCTTGTAGTGGCCAAGTTACAGGCGGGCAATGTTGCATGTTTCGATACTTTTTTTTTCAGGCAAAGAGCGAATGGTAAAATAACAATATCTGCGTACGTCATTAAACTGCCGAATTTTTCAGTCCCAAGGGTAACTGTAGCTACAACGGGCTGTCAATGGAAGAGCAGTATAAGCTTCCCTGCTATGCTCGCGAAACATGCATTTGCATTTGCAGTGATATTTTTGGCTTACGGGGAACTTTGAAGAACCCCGAAAGACTCCGCAGCGCGTTCATTAGCAATAACACACCTGGCTTTACGTTCAAATCTTCTGAACTTCCCGGGAGACGCAGCTAGAAAAGTGCACTTCCCCTTATTACGAAGCCACGTGCGGTTCATTAGTCCAGAATCGAAATGTTTGTAGCCAGCACTTTTCCGGCTTTTTTTCTTGCTTTTTTTCTTTACCCATCACCGAAGGAACGTCGCATTAAACAACTGTAAGTAAGAATCCTTTTGCTTCGAGGATTTTCTTCGCGGAGTTACCGAATAAAAGGATTTTCATACATCAGTAATAAAAAGTATTACTCATAAATGTCGCCCTCATTGCGTGCAAAGGCAGTCCACGAAACGTGGACGTCTTGCTGCAGCCTGTTGTCGGAGTGAGAGTCTGATGGCAATCATTACTGAGCTAGTAAGCCGTTTCGATTGTAACGAAAAATATATTTAATGAACATAATGAAGACCATCCGCGTGCTTCGGTATATCATGGCACGTGGAAAGCATTTACTAGTTCATACCGTCGGTGCATTTGAACTTTCTTCTCTCGCAGCGGCCTTAATGACGTTCTGTTATTATAGTTTTTGTTGTTCTGTGCCCTCTAAGCTTATGTGTAATATTAACCGTGTCTTTGCTGGAGGTAGCGGAACGAACCAAACAGGGCAAGCTTTTTAGTGCATCTACCACTAATGCGTATTCCGTGCACTGATCAATCCTACACGTACTATCGCGATCAAAAATTACGTGACGCAAGTTCACGGGAAAAAAATTAATTTCAGCTCTGCCTCGCGGCTCAGTAGTGAGGAATTGTTCAAGCAGATAGAGCATGCGTGCACCTTAATCCTTTGGCGCCTTTCAGGGCCCCCACTGCATTACGTGACCCTCCTGAAATATTTATTTTCTCGCAAACTCGCGTCCCGAAAACGTAGCGTGCTGCATGGTATTAAGATGCGGCCGACCAGATTTTAGCAGTTTTTCGAGGAAAGCTGTTTCCCTCTAGGCGATATATGAAACATTTTTGTGAAAAAAAAAAAACCTATGATATGTGACATATGAAAAAAAAATGCCCTTCTTTTGCGCTGCTCCCTGATTTTTCAAGTATGAACCAACTAGCCCAAATTCAAATTTTAGATGAAAAATGCCGGCGGTATTTGTAAAGTGCCCAGATTATGGCATAATACGGGTGGTACAGAAGTGTCTGAGCAATAAAATGACACTTCTGCGTATAAATACCGGTCATATCTTTTACCGCTAACACTTTTTATGTTTGGTGTGTTATCCCCCTTTGACCTATTCTCGTCACAATATACCTATGAGCTGTGATCATACAACTTTTCTGATATGTCGCCGCATTAGTGTTACGGCGAGAGGCAGCCGTTTTGGGACGGGTAATTGAAGGCACTTAAATTTAAAACTGGGCCAATCAAGTTGCATATTTCTCACGTTTTTAGCCAACGATAGTGTCAGAATCATGTGTGGCGTTGGTCTTCAGCTCCCCTTTTCGTGGCACTCATAAGTTTTCCCACGACGCTCTCAACCCATTAGGCTGTTAGCTCATAGGTGGAAAAAGTGGCATAGCCGGTGCCGTTGGTGCGATGCGTTATCATCAACACAAAGATAATCACTTTCCTAAGCAAGCAATCTAAGTAATGTTTAAGTTGACTTCTCTACATAGCAAGTATTTTACTGCACAACGGCGAAACATGCCGTTTCTGATGCAAAAATAATCTGCTGTAATCAATCCTCTTAAACATGCATCAATTCGGGCTCCGTCTACGCTGATTATGAAGTCGTTGAAATGCAATAGAGGACACAATATTGCGACATTTCCGCCAGTGTGTTTTGTTGCACGAGTAAGCCAACTCCGGAAGGACTTAGCCATACTGGGTGTTGTTTAATAACTACCCTGCGTCGTAAATATCTAGCTGCCAACTGCTAATCAGAAACCTCAATAACAACACTTGCACATAAGAAGTGGTCTGGCTGGCCGGCATCTTGGTGCCAACTAACGTTATGAGCAACCATGCGAACAGCTTCGTGAAACTCCTACTCTCGGAGGCCAGCCGCAAAACCTCCAGCGCGTGTTTTTTTTTTTTCAAGACGGGCAGTGCAAGTCCTCAACCGAACCCTCCATCACTCGCAGGATCCTGGCCGGATCCAAGAAAAAGATCATCACCAAGAAGCCGCGCTTCATGAGCGCCACCGCCCAGGTGGTCATCACGTGGCTGCTCATATCGGTGGAGGCCGCCATCATCGGAGCCATGGTGGTGCTCGAGCCGCCGGACTTTATGTTCGCCTATCCGGCTCTGGACCGCGTCAAGCTCATCTGCAACACCACCACGCTGGGCATCATCGCGCCGCTGGGCTTCGACTTCTTCCTCATCGCCATGTGCACCGTGTACGCCGTCAAGACGCGCAACGTGCCCGAGAACTTCAACGAGGCCAAGTTCATCGGCTTCACCATGTACACGACGCTGGTCATCTGGGCCGCGTTCGTGCCCATCTACTTCGGCAGCAAGCACAAGGTGATCACGCTCTGCCTCTGCATCAGCTTCTCGGCCGAGGTGGCCCTGGTGCTCCTCTTCATGCCTCGCGTCTACATCATCCTCTTCCGGCCGGACAAGAACAACCGCAGCGCGTTCACCACGTCCAAGGACGTGCGCTGCCACATCGGGTACATGAACTCCAACATGGCCGCGGCCCAGGCTGCGGGGGCCTCGGCCGTCTCCAGGAACTCGTCCCACTCGGCATCCGAGTTCTCCATGGAGTCGCCCAGGTGGGTTGCACGCTTCGCTTCGTATTCGTTGTCTCATTGGAGTTACCCCTGCCGTAGTATGTCGTAAATGAAAACTGTCGCGCTCGCCTGCTGGCCAAAGAAAGCGTTATCCGTGCGGGCCAGAGCCTTAACATGCAGGTAGAAGCAATATTAAAAGGAAGAACCAGTTTTGACTCAGAAACGAATTTCGTTGTTATTTCAGCACGAAAGTTGAAATCTCTCGTGGGTATTACTCGTCCAAAGCAAAACTAATTTGATAAAGGGAAGAAGTACGTTGTCACTCACGTTTATGGAGTAATCAGCGCTGGAATGCTGATAACGTGCACCACGTCATATTGTCGCCACCTGTGCATGCTGGCCAAGGTGCTGAACTCTATAGAGCATATGCATGTGATGTGCACGTGGGCACGTATTTAGGTGGCGATAGGAGTGGCTACACTCCGTGCCGCGGGAGTGCAGAAAGCATGGGCGCTTTTTTGACTAGAGCAACTTACAGCGTCTAAGTGGCTAGAAACAAGGCATCGCGATTCGTGATATAATGCCAGCTTGAGAAACCCCGTCATATCCCGGCTTTGGCACACCACATTGCAATGGACTCGACGCAAGCATACATGCGTCAGTTCGTCTCTTTCCTGCGCTGTGGTCGGTGGTGGTTACTGCATGATTGCCGAGCACACGGGCAACTTTGTTGCAGTTTACAGTAGGATACAACTTAAAAAAACAGCAGTTGCCAACAGTGGGCCCCGGTCCGCGGTATAGTGTATTACTCTGCTGACCAATCACAACAGTAAATAATAATTGCTCTTCTGGGGAAAGGAAATGGCGCAGTATCTGTCTCATATATCGTTGGACACCTGAACCGCGCCGTAAGGGAAGGGATAAAGGAGGGAGTGAAAGAAGAAAGGAAGAAACAATAGTAAAGGAAATAGTAATGAAAATCAACTTTTTAGTGTTTCACTATATTAAACAAGCCAGGTAACAAATTCAAGAGCTTTTATTTTTTTCTTCTTATGACTAGCTTCTTTCTTAGGTAACGAGAAAAGTTTTTAAAACGTACTACTTTACTGTCGTGGAGGAATTCTGTGCAGCGGTCCTGAATGTGGGCGGAGCTTCACTGCAGACTTAAATTGTATCCGAATATAGTTAGCCTAGACCGAATTCAAATTTCTTACGCATCCTCCAATGCTCCAAACTATTCTTGCATGCTTTGTTCGGTGGGCGTGGCCGAGTCACCAGCCCAAGCGAGCAGTGCCGAGCTTCTGCCCGCCTGAAGCAGCGCCCACCAGCCACCTCCTCACCCAACCCCCCTACCTAGGGGCTACCCACCGAACCACCCCCACCCGCCTTCGCTCTCCAGAAAAATTCTGCCTCGTGTGTGAGGCCTCGGCTTAGAGTAAATGCATTCGTTAGAGGTCTAAGTAATCATCGAGGTTAAATCTAGCTGCTTTCACAGGATTGCTGCATCGGATGTCTTACCATCCCGTAATTTCTTGTTGCTTGTTGTAGTGCATTGCATAGACATCACGCGTTCGAATTAGCAGTAACGTTAGTTCGGTTGTAGTCAATGAATAATAATGATAATTGGTTTGGGGGGAAAGGAAATGGTGTAGTATCTGTCTCATATATCGTTGGACATTTGAACCGTGCCGTTAGGGAAGGGATAAAGGAGGGAGTGAAAAAAGAAAGGAAGTAAAAGGTGCCGTAGTGGAGGGCTCCGGAATAATTTCGACCACCTGGGGATCTTTAACGTGCACTTATAGCGTTTTGCCTCCATAAAAACGCAGCCGCCGCGGTTGGGTTCGAACCCGGGAACTCCGGATCAGTAGCCGAGCGCCTTTACCACTGAGCCACCGCGGCGGGTTTGATTTAAACGAAATCAAACCGAAAGCTTCTGGTTTGACTTAAACCAAGTACGCTGTTCATTTAAGAACAGGTCTTCATTTGTGTTTAAAGTGCGAGATGGTAGTTCGGCCTGTTTTGAGTGTTCCAGATAGGTATATCGAAATATCGTGGTGCCATCATGATTTTGTGCATGTGCGGCTTAAGTGTAGGATACGGAACTCGTTGAGGTATTACATTGTTAAATCACATTTACACTGTTCGCATATTAGAGCGGCATCGATTACGCCGTATCAACCTGGACAAAAGACGTGAAAGTAATGTTTGTGGCGCGTTGTAAATTCTCTCCCTCCGCCCAACCAATTCGCCGTAAACTTGTGCTTTAATAAATTACTGATGTATTAAAATTACGTATTATGACGACGGTTCATTACACACAGCTGAAATATGAGAAAGAAAGTGTGATCAAATCGAAGCTTGTCGAATAAAAGGAATATTCTAGAGCTGTTTTCTTCGAGTCGGCCGTATATCACACTAGCGGAAACTGTGCTACTGCTTCGTCTAAGTAAACTGGTTTTAGGTCAGTACCTGCGCGAGTCCTCTGAATGCAGCATACTTCGTTTCGTTGTGTTGTGTTCTTATGGGTTTTACGGTGCATGAGCAGGAGGTAAGGCTATCGTGCGCCAAACACAGATATTTCGTTTGGCTTCCTTTTTTTATTATACATACGTAATCAGGTAGTCGTGCTCATCTCAAGCTAGACGTTTTCTTTAGGCGTTCGACGCATGACCGAATATATCTTCTGAAGAAACATACGCGCACAAAACCTGTGCTCTTTTACATTTCACCCGAGACGCTGTTCTATGAGCTACATAAGTGAAATGTCATGCTAGTTGCAGTCTATACTTTTGCCACTAGGTATGTGTCAAACACAGTCTGACTGCCACTAGTGCGAGACGTCTCAGCAGAAATCTTTGCACCAAGTTTCTGGCCCGACTGCAGTGGAAAGGATTGGGAAAAGAAAAAAATGAAGAACCTTACAAAAATTCAGTTCTTCGTAGCGCAGTTTCGTATTACGCCGCGCAACTTGCAAGCGAATTCATGTACCAGAAGCGACACCTACGCTGCGCGCACTCGGGCCCGAACACAGCTCGCGCACAACGTTCAATATTTATGCGAGACCGGCGTAGACAAGTCCGCGAAGCCCCGAAGCCGAAGGTTTGTCTAGGGAGCTCTTGAAAAGCTCCCCCCTCACGCTCTTCATAAACCCTACGGTCGCATGCATACCTGGGGAGTGATGGGGAGCCGACCGCGCCTACATGGGAAAAAGAGAAATGAATGCTGAAAGACAAGCAAAAATGAAGGAACCTAGCCAATAGCAAATCCTCTCCCTCCATACACGGGAAAAACAGGCACTCCCGCCGCTGTCGTACTTTCTGCAAAAAAAAAAAAGATGGGGAATATTGGGGAGAGAGGGGGGAGAACGGAAAACATTTTCTCTTGCATCCCTCGAAACAACGCCACTCGCAGCTGTCCCCGAGGCCGCCGAACGGGAAGGAGTATGCATGCATGCTTCATGACTCCCCATCTTGCCTTTCAAATCCAGCCGCGCATGCAACAAGCTTGAATAGGGAGCGCGGCGCTCCCCCCTCACCTTCCCTATTTGCCCTTAACTTGAACGCATTCGCAGTGCCTCCGTTGAGATCCGTACAGCGACGCAGTGCCGACATAGGCATGCGGGAGAAATCGAAATACAGATCTGCGCACCAAGGACAAGGCGAGGGGGGAAAGGGGGGAAAGGAAAGGCAAGGTATGTTCTGTAGTGGGGATGGCTTGGGCAGAGCGGGTAGGTAGGGAGAAAAAGGGTATATATATATATATATATATATATATATATATATATATATATATATATATATATATATATATATATATATATATATATATATATGGTAGGTTTAGAAAGATGGGACCTGGTGTTCCCAAATAGGAACGCATGCTTCGGGCCAAATTGAAACTGCAGGCGGAAAACAGAGCTGGCTGAAACAGCGGCATAATGGTGTGTCGTTAAAATCAGGGACCCCGTGGGGGCGGACGGCTGGCTGCGCGCTCGGTTGTGTGTTTTGTGTGCCCGTTTCGCTTGCGTGTGTTTGTGCCGTGTGCTTCGGTGTTTGGGGTGTTATTCCAAGTGTGTGCGTGCGTTCTGTTGCGTTTCCGTTTGTTCGTACATGTTGGCAAATTGGTAATAGGTATGGGGGCAGGTGAAACGTTGAATCGCGTGTTAGATGCAGCGGAATCTTCATAGAACCTTCCATCATACCGTTCATGCTTTACTGGTTGCGTTCCCACTCCTGCCGCTGGCTAACTACGGACATTTAGTGCTCGAAAGGGCAATTGGCTACTGACACGGGCGCTATAGCGGCGCGCTGAAAGAAATTGGCTGCTTATTACCAGCGAAGATTCCTTCGTAAGGAATTTTCATCTTTATTCTGCTTCGTCGTTTCCCATCGCGCTTCGGGGCCTTTTTTACTGGTTTCCAGTTACCTTAGTTGTTTGTTTTTGCTTGGCACAATATCCTTTCCTCCAAATCAAAAGAGCATTCTCTCGATGGAGGCGACACGCAAAGGCGCTGTGCGATGTCAGTGCACGTTAAAGATCCCCAGGTGGTCTAAATTATTCCGGAGCCCTCCACTACGTCACCTTTTTCTTCCTTTCTTCTCTGCGTCCCTCCTTTATCCCTTCCCTTACGGCGCGGTTCAAGTGTCCGCCGAGATGTGAGACGATGCTGCACCGTTTCCCTTCCCCAACAACCAATTTACCATTCTGCAAATGCTTGCGCTCGCCTTTTCGATGTTTGCTGATCGTGCTCGCATTATGCGGCGTACACGCCTGTTAACTATACGCGCCTGTCTAACGCAGAAACTGTACCCCTGTATGACTTGAGCCACCTGTCGTTTCCCGTCAGTTCCTATAAACTGAATTTTATTTACAGTTTACAGCGTGGTTGACTGTGAGAGAGCATTTCCTCGGCCTTACGCTGAATTAGTTCAGTGTGAAACAACGCAAGGGCACTCCCGAGACTACCTGCAGGGGTGAAATATAAGTTCGGACAAACCAGTGATTTAGTTTCCTACAGCTCTAACTATGGGCGGTTTGGAAACAGTATAGATTTTGGTGCGCATTTAGAGATCGCGATTTTGGTCATTCAGACACCGTCCGTAGAACCTAATTCGGGTTGAGTCGAATCGACTTTCTACTGACAGGCAGGTAATGGCAGACTCAACCCGTTTCCTGTCGAGTCCACGTTGCAAGCACCGCCTAAGCCGTTTCAACATCCTTACTGACGTGTTGCTTGATCGCACTCTTTGGCAAGCGCCGCAATATATCACTATAGCTGTGACGTTCGGCCAGCGCATTCTAGAAACAGAGGTCGCAGCATTCCTCTGATGACGTCACCGCACTTTGTCCTCTTGTCTATACCATGCCATGAATTTAGACCACAAGGATCAAGAAACGATGGCCTCCAAGATCATGGCAGTCGTCGGTTTTTGAGCCTTGTTGTCTAATGGTGACTTCCAATCGCAGAGTTGGAGCACTTCTGGAGCAACGTTTTCTGCTCTTTTCGGAGCAACTGTATTCCAAACGCAGATCTGAGGCACGGATCGCGTCTTCCAATCATAGACAGGGAGCGGTTGCCGAGCCGGGATTGCTCCGTGGAGCAGTCGGGACTGCTCCGCCGAAATCGGCGGATCCGACCGGAAGTTTGCGTGACGTTCTTATTCAGCGGCGACAGCGGCGCCCTACATGCTCTGGCCAGAGCAAGTGTACTCCAATCGCAATTTCAGGTCGCGCGCTCTGCGCCGGATTCAGGCGCTTTGTCAAAGAGCGTGCAGACCGCTCCGGGCCTGCGATTGGAATTCACCATAAGTCCGTGGCATGGTATGGACAACAGGGCATGGCCTGGTAGGCGTGTCTGCTCTGAGGATAGAACTGAACTGAACAGAACAAAACAAAATGATTGCGGCCAGCAATAACACGAAGAAGGTTGGAATTATGTTAGCTAAACTGCACTTTACTCAGATCTGCGCAGCGTTCACGCTTTTCAGCTGCCTGATAAGGCGCGCTGATTGACAGTCACTTTATCTAGCAGCGATTCTGTCGGTGCCTTTCCGTTCTCTGCAGCGTCCTCAAAAATAATCCAGCGCTCGCCTTTTAGAGAGGTAAGCGTAGACCAGCCGGATTCGCTGAAGAAAAAAAAAGAAAGTTGAAAAGAAGAAAGAAACAAATGACGTTAACGTCACACTGGAAAAAAAAAAGATAAATCAACGCCATCGCCGTAGCTGCAGGAACATAGATTGCAAGAACCCAAAGGGTGGACCTACGCAGAGCTCCAGGCCCGTCAGTTGCGGTCCAGTCGATATGAGAAGTGGAGTTCCTCCTCTTCAAAATCGTTTCTAGATTTATTTTTCTAGTTGTAGAGTTTCGTTCCTCGGTAGCGCAGATTTTCTTCTTTTTTCTTCTTTTCGTATTTCCCGAGACGTGCCTTCCTCGACACCGCTCCAAACGACTGCGACGTCTGCGCAGAATGGCTACTCGATGCGGCCGGCCGGTTGGTCGCTCCCGCCCTTCTCCCCCGTTCCAACACTCGTGTTTCTCGGGCGGTCTGTCGCTCTTCCCTTCTGCTAATGATGTGCCCCGGATTTTACGCGAGCGATTTTTGTTGGGTTAACAGGCGGTGCTATAGCAACAGCCCCGCCTGCGCTTGTCGGTCTGCACTGGCTGGCCTCGGTTTTTTTTTTTTTGTACAATTTTAGGCTGATCTAGGCTACCCTGCGTTGCTTTCGAGAGGTGCGCCAGCTCCCGCCCGCTTCGCTTGCGGCCGTGACTAAGCAGTTTTTTTATACCTTGACTGCGCCCGCTTTTGCACATCCCGTGTACACCTTTATCGTTTACCCGCCAAGTGTAAAATACCACGAACTTCTTTGCCGTCACAATACACAGTATTCTCGTAGTAATTTGGGACTACGAGAATTATCTTAGTAGAACGAGAACGCCTGGTATGAAATTGCACATTGGCCTCTAGCCACAACAGAACTGGCTCTGTCGCGGACGATAGCCGCGCAGTGCCATTGAAAACTGGAATTACGACTGGGCGAGGAAAAAATTTTGTCGTACGTTGGAACTGATGATGTCGTAAAAGAGGAAGAGAGATATAAAGAGAAACAGGGAAGGCAGGAATGTTAACCAGAAGGGTGTCCTGGTTAGCTACCCTGAACTGGGGAAGAGAGAATATAGTTTTTGTAGCTTAGTGTGGTATCGCGAGTTCGAACAAGTTGCAGCAGCCGCACTTCGAGGTGGGCAGAACGCAAGACCATGCGTGCACCGTGATTTTTGTGGGCGGTCAAAGAATGCCAGGTGCCCGAAATAATTCCAGAAAACTGCCGTAATACGGCGTTCCCGACAGCCCTTCTAGCCCGCCTAGTGTGAGGATACCTAAACAAAAAATGGCCCAATCACGATTGGCCGCGAGGTGAATGCCTGCTAACCACAGGCGACAATTAAGTAAGAGAAGGGCCATGTATCTCGCACGAGACTTCGCGAACGCGTCCGCCGCTGCAATCAAGACGAAAAAAAAAAAAACACCTTCAACCTCGAGTTTGCCACGCAGTATCAAGCCATGCTTTGTTTAGAAATGGCGGCGAGAAAAGGAGAATTAGATTTTTTTTTTTTTGTTAAGAGGGCTGTATTCAACGGCTTCTTCTCGGAAAGTGCGCAGATTAGGCTTCCAATGTCTCATTAATAATAATAATAATTGGTTCTGGGGGAAAGGAAATGGCGCAGTATCTGTCTCATATATCGTTGGACACCTGAACCGCGCCGTAAGGGAAGGGATAAAGGAGGGAGTGAAAGAAGGAAGGAAGAAGAGATGGCGTAGTGGAGGGCTCCGGAATAATTTCGACCACCTGGGGATCTTTAACGTGCACTGACATCGCACAGCACACGGGCGCCTTAGCGTTTTTCCTCCATAAAAACGAAGCCGCCGCGGTCGGGTTCGAACCCGGGAACTCCGGATCAGTAGTCGAGCGCCCTAACCGCTGAGCCACCGCGGCGGGGCGCCAATGTCTCATTGCAACATTTAAATCTAAGATGTTTGTGTTCTAGCTCGGATAGTTTTTACAAGTTAGGCTATGGACCCTAGGGGACCCTGCTAGCCTGGTATTCTACCTGGACCTGCCAGGGAGAGTAGCACGCTATCATCTCCCGTGATCACTAAAGAGTTGCTCCACCTCGTCCTCCTAGTAGACTAAAATGTGGCTATCGTTATAAAGTGCACTCGCTAACGCCAAACAGCTTCGGACAACCTCCTATTCTCAGCGTAACGTCGCCAAAAGGTTCACAACGCTCCCTTTCTCGCTTAAGAATGGCATCGTTTCAGCGAGCCACCCGTAATATAGTACGTCTACACCTCGGGTGATGCGGGCAAGAGGAGTTTCGACTATGCGTCGACGACCTTGCAATGCCGGGAAGACAGTTCACAACATATTGCGCATTTCCGAGCCCTGGCACGATCGCAGTCCCACAGCTTGGTACGTTCGTATTAGAAAGGGGAATTCAACGCATGGGTAGCTTCTCGGGCGAACAGTCGTGCATCGTGTATATGAACGCCGTTATTGCGTACAGATCTCGCGTGACGTTTCAACTTTCACAGGGGCCCCACACCATATCCGCGACGTAGCACGGAATTGAACACAGAGATTTGCACCCACGTTAGTGTCAGATGGAATCCCAGTTGATTGTTTCTGTTTTGGTTTTCTTTTACTCGCTCCAGCTCTAAAACGATGCAACATTCTTCTGTACGCGTTTATGTGTTTTTGAGGTGTCAGTCGCGCAAGATATATGTATGGCTTCGCGGGAAAGATATGTGTAGCTGCGGAAAGAGCAAGATACAGAAAAAAAGAGGAGCTATGGGAGTCAGGGAACTCGCAGTAACGTTTGAGGTGTGCCTGCCAGATGTCTGCGATCGATTCGAGGAAGCGCGCCTGCAAACAAACACCAACGAGCAAGGCTGGAAGGAAATGTCGCGTCACTGGATTCAGTATATATATCGGGGCCCGTTGGCCCCGGCGTACATCCAAGTAAAGCAATATCGTCGCTTGCTCAAAATCTCGTGAATTCTTTTTTTTTTTTTTTGCTAGCGCCGCCCAAGCAGAAGCAGGGGAAAAGAAGCGTCAAGGAAACCGTTTCACATCTTAGTGAGTAACAGTCCGTAAGAGGGGGCACGCCCAATGCGCGCTGAAGAAATGGGAAAATTCATTTTACGCGCTCCGTATCAAAACATTACTAGCAATCTCGGTGCCTCGTCGAGATTGCTTTGGAAACTCGTATCCTCCAGCTGCGCGGACGGCAGGTAGGATATGCTAGAACTTCGATAAGGAAAAGCAGGCCACATGTGTGCCCCTATTTTTGTCCTTATTCCATCTTTCTATCTATATTTTGTTCGTTTCAACGCGTGTCCGTCTGGTTCGCCAGCTTCATACGCAGCAGGTGACTTTTCCGAAAGGTTCCCCCTGCTGATAAAAGAAAAAGCACTTTGAAAAACATCTTTTTTTCTTCTTGTTTCACTTCATATTGACTTTGTGTCCCTCGTCTGCATTGATGAACGCGAGTCTAGTGCCAATCATTTTTATTATGTTCCTTGCGCACGTGGTTAGCTTTCAGAGAGGAAATATATATATATATATATATATATATATATATATTGTGAGGCAGAAGAACGCACCAGCAAATTCACCTTTTTACTTCAGGTAGGCCGAAGCAGCAGCTACCGACTAGTCACAGCTTAGCAACACTTCGTCTTCTTCGCACGACCCGATGACCGATGATGATTACGCTGAGATGAAGATGAAGGTCACTCACAGTGCTTACAACATTCCCCCTCCCGAACGAAAGCGACCATCCTGGTCGCAAATTAAATCTTAAGGTCGGCGGTTAAAGGGTTTCAAGCGCGACACGTGCACAATCTCGGTGCCGCGACACCGACGATCGCGAACAGGCGATGCAGGTGTGATGAGATAGTTTACAGGGGAAGTTTGTTCCAGAACCGTGTACGGGCCAATAAAACGGCTCAGAAACTTTTCACACAGGCCGGGGATGCGAGTAGGTGTCCAGAGTAGCACTTCGTCTCCAGGGCGGAAAGACACTGAGCGATGAGTCGCATCATACGTGCTTTTCCTGGAAGCTTGAGTGGCTTCAGTTTGAAGGCGGGCACGATCACGGCAGTGGGCGATACGAGACACGAACTGTTCGTGGGAAGGCGCGGCAGACGGAGTAGAAGCTGTGAAGAAAGATGCTTCGAGGGAGAAGGTAGGATGGCGGGCATAAACAAGAAAAAACGGAGAGTAGGTGGTGGTTCGTTGAACGGCAGTGTTGTAGGCGAAGGTTACAAAGGGGAGTAAAGAGTCCCAGTTGTTGTGCTGAGGGTGAATGTAGGTGGATAGCATATCAGAAAGGGTGCGATGAAAGCGTTCTGTGAGGCCATTGGTCTGAGGGTGGTAAGGAGATGTAGTTTTATGCACCGTGCCTGAAGCATGAAGCACTGCGGCGAGGACGGTGGAGAGGAACGACTTGCCACGATCGCTAAGGAGGAGGCGAGGGGCGCCGTGGCGAAGAAGTATGGTGTGGAGGAAGAAGTTGGCGATTTCGGAAGCGGAGCCGGAAGGAAGTGCTGCGGTTTCAGCGTATCGGGTGAGGTGGTCAACGGCAGTAACGACCCAGCGGTTGCCAGCTGGAGTCAAGGGCAGGGGTCCATACAAGTCGATTCCGACGACTTCGAAAGGTGTGGAAGGACATGGGAGAGGTTGCAAGAGACCGGCAGGAGGCGACGTAGACCGCTTGCGTCGTTGACAAGGGATGCAAGACGCTACGTATTTTAATACTGAGGTTGAAAGGCCAGGCCAGAAGAAACGACGTTTGATGCGGTCATAGGTTTTGTGGTACCCAAGGTGACCTGCGGTGGGGTCGTCGTGGAAGGCTTGTAGAACTTGAGGACGCAGGGAAGAAGGAATTACGGGAACCCATGTGTGGCCCAGTGGGCTGTAGTTGTGCCAAAATAATGTGCCATCCTGTAACTTGAAATTTTTGAGCCGACGACGGAGACGGGCATTTGGAGGTCTAAGAACACCGCTGAGACTATCAATCAGCTTTTGACAGTAAGGGTCAGCACTCTGGTGGTGAGCAAGATTGCAGTGTATATCTGGCATGGGAGCAATAGAGGCGGCGCTCAAAGACTGCATAACTGTAGGGTTTAAATGGCTTGACTCCGTTGGGACAGGAGAGGAATGCGAGGACATGGGTTGCGACGGCAAAGCAATAGGGCAACGAGAGAGAGCGTCGGAGTCCTTGTGCTTCTTGCCCGATTTGTAAGTGACAGTAAAGTCGTACTCTTGAAGGCGGAGGATCCACCGCCCGAGACGACCGGACAGATTTTTCAAAGTGGATAACCAGCATAGGGCGTGGTGGTCAGTGACGACTGTGAAGTGACGGCCGTACAGGTAAGGACGAAACTTCTGAACAGCCCAGACGACGGCGAGACATTCTTGTTCGGTAATAGTGTAGTTTTGTTCCGCAGAAGTCAGAGTTCGGCTCGCATAGGCAACAACATTTTCTGTAGAGGTGTTTTGGCGTTGCAGAAGGACAGCGCCAATGCCATGGCTACTGGCGTCGGTGTGCAAAATTGTCGGTGCTTTATCATCAAAATGGCAGAGGACGGGACCCGAAGTCAGAGCACGCTTCAGAGTTTCAAATGCTTCTTCGCAAGCAGGAGACCAGATGAAAGGCGTGTCGTTGTGAAGAAGCGCATGTAAAGGTGAGGCAATAGAGGCGAAATTGCGGATGAATCTGCGGAAGTATGATGCCAAGCCGAGGAAACTGCGGAGATCTTTGACCCGAGTTGGACGGGGAAAGTGCAGCGCAGCAGCGATTTTTTCAGGGTCAGGCTTAATTCCTTCGCTGGTTACGAGATGGCCAAGAACTTTAATGGATTTTGATGCAAAACGGCATTTCTTCGTGTTTAGCTGTAGGCCAGCGCTGGAAAGTGCTGTCAAAACTTCATCGAGACGAGTAAGGTGATCAGGAAATGACGAAGAAAAAATGACGATGTCATCTAAGTAACAGAGACATGTTTTCCATTTGAGGCCGCGGAGAACTGTGTCAATCATACGCTCGAATGTAGCAGGAGCGTTGCAGAGTCCAAAAGGCATTACATTGAATTCGTATAAACCGTCCGGTGTTGCAAAGGCGGTCTTCTCTTTATCATCTTCATTCATGGGGATCTGCCAGTAGCCTGATCTTAAGTCAAGGCTGGAGAAAAATTGGGCACCTTGCAAACAATCGAGGGCGTCGTCAATTCGAGGGAGGGGATACACATCCTTACGAGTTATTCTGTTTAGAGCACGGTAATCTACACAAAAACGAACCGAACCGTCTTTTTTTTGCACTAGCACAACAGGCGATGACCAGGAACTAGACGATGGGCGTATGATGTTGCGTGCAAGCATGTCAGCAACATTTTCCTGAATAACTTTGCGCTCGGTTGGAGAAACACGATAAGGCCGGCGTCTAACTATGCTTGATCCGTCGGTGAGTATGCGATGCGTTGCTGCAGCGGTTTGACCCAGTGTGCCGGAATTGACGTCGAACGAGTCTGCGTGCTTGTTCAATACAGCGAGCAATGCGTCTGTCTGGTCTGTTGTCAGGTCGGTGCTGATCGTGTGGCGAAGTGCTGCACTGAGCGAGGCAGGGGATGAATCAGAGCGATCGGAGGTGGAAATGGGAAGAAGTGTGACAGGCTGGGCGGAAGCAATTGATGCAACAGTAGAGTCGCGTCGCAGAAGAATGGGCTCTGATGTGGTGTTGAATGCGGCGAGAAGAGAAGAACCGCTGGAGAAGCGAAGAAGGGACACGATGATGATAATACCTCTTGACAGGAGACGAGGGCTGGGTGTAATCAGGACGTCGCCATCGGTGACGGCGTCAGAAGTCACAGATAGAATATCTTCGTTGCCCGGATAGAGGACGTGATCGGCAAGCATAACTACACGGGAAGAAAGTGGTTCTCTATCGGCAAGAATGTTGCATTCAGTGACTTCAATAGTGGGAGGGGAACACGTAATGACTGCTGAGGCGTTTTGGAGGAAATCCCAGCCGAAGATGAGTTGATGGACACAGGAGGATAGGACAGCAAACTCAATGAAGTGCAAGATGCCATCAATGGTGACTCGGGCTGTACACGCTCCACAAGGGTTAATATTCTGTCCATTTGCAGCACGTAAAGGAGGACCGGTATAAGGTGTGCGCACTTTTCGCAGTTTTAAACACAAGTCAAGTTTCATAATAGAAATAGCGGCGCCGGTATCAATTAAAGCTTCCAGTTCATGTCCCTCAAGGAATACAGTCAACATGTTTGATGGGAGCAGAGGAGGAATTGGAGCGACGACAGGCGGTGCAGTTTTACCTCCGGAAACTGCACAGGTTAGTTTTCCGTTTGGCGGGCAGAAGCTGAAGATGGAGGGCGAAGGGGCGACGAAGTCCGGCGAAAGGGTGACGGGGAGCGACGACGCGATGGCCGTGCTGTCCTAGACCGGTCAGGAGAAGTCGACGGGGAGGAAGAGGGACGGAGGTCATTATCGGTGTAGTACTGGCGAGGAGGAAGCTGGTAGGCGTCGTCACGTCGAACGTACCCATAGCTCGCACGCTCATCTCGCAGTCGTCGGCGACAAACGCGTGTTACATGGCCGCGGATTCCGCAGTAGAAACATACTGGACGAGGTGGGAGAGGCCGCCAATTACCATACACCGGTGGTCGCGGGGACAGGGCGGCGAGGCTGGGTGGTACGGGCGCGTGATGGACAGGAGGACAAGGAGGAGGAGCCGCAGTGACTTCAGCATACGTCGGAACGTAGGGAGGGGCTGGTGGTTCTGTAGCCATGGGACGATTGAGTGAAGTAAGCTCCTCCTTGATAATGCCACGCAACCCAGTAGATTGAGCAGGTGGGCGTGAGAAGGCAGGAACCGACGAAATATCATTGTGGAGCTCTTCCCGTATTATAGATCGTATGATGGTGCGCAGATCAGTTTCGGGAATTTGGCTCGGATCCCAGGTGTTGTTGAGGCGGCGCGACTGTAGATAGTCAAGTCGCTGGCAAGTGGCACGAATGTCTGCCACCGTGACGGGATTTTGGGCAGCTAGAGCTGCGTAGGCAAAAGAGCCAATTCCTTTTAAAATATGTCCGACACGTTCAGCCTCGACCATGCCATTGTTAACTCGCCGGCAAAGGGCGAGTACGTCCTCAATGTATGTCTCTCCTGGAAGCTGCACACGGGTCTCTAGCTTCTTTTGAAAAGAGGTCGGACCAGCACCAACAGTTCCAAATATCTGGCGGATCTGTGTCGTGAATTGAGGCCAGTCAGGAATGGCGTCCTCATGGTTGAGGAACCACGTCTTAGCCACGTCACTCAGGTAGAATGAGACGTTGAGTAGCTTCATAGAAGCGTCCCAACCGTTAAAAGCGCTCACCCGATCGTACTGCTGTAGCCAGTCTTCGACGTCGTCACCGCGGAGACCGGCGAAAACCGGAGGGTCGCGCTGACGTGAGGTAACTGACCAAGTTGGGTGGGTCAAATGGTGCTGAGCAAGTGCACCTTGTGATGTCAGTGGTGCAGAGGTGGCATGGGCAGCCGTGGGATGCCCATCGGTAGCTACAGGTGCCGGAACGGTGAGAGCAGGGGGATGTGACTGCGCCATGGCGGTTGATGTGCCGCCAAGAACACGACCGGAACGGAGCTCCAGGGGGTGCCGCGTTGAGGACGCTGGGATCAGGAGTCACCTCCACCACTTGTGAGGCAGAAGAACGCACCAGCAAATTCACCTTTTTACTTCAGGTAGGCCGAAGCAGCAGCTACCGACTAGTCACAGCTTAGCAACACTTCGTCTTCTTCGCACGACCCGATGACCGATGATGATTACGCTGAGATGAAGATGAAGGTCACTCACAGTGCTTACAACATATATATATATATATATATATATATATATATATATATATATATATATATATATATATATATATATATATATATATATATATAGATATATATAAACATGTGCTCGCTTCTTTATCGTACTGTTTAACTAGCCAGTATGGTAATCGCTTTTTCCCGCCTGGTTAGGCTTCGCTTTCAGGAGTCAATGGTAGAAATGACGAATGAGCAGCCCGACGCTGTGCGCTATCGTTCCAGAGTTTCGTTTACCGCACGCAGCTCTCCTCTTGGCCTCATTAATTCCGTGCAGCGCTCGCGGAAGCCTGGAACGTTGAAAAGCATGAGTTCTTCATGCATGCGCTACAGCAAATCTTTCCTCGCGTTGCCAGCATCGCAACTGCTATTCTTTCTCTCCTGTCTAAGCTTGGAACTAGAGAACCGGCATTTAAAAACCAACTCGGTATGCTCCAAAGCTTTCTCAGAAAAGAAAGGGCACGGAAGTTTCTAATGAATGCAAAGCATAACGTCGGAGTAGCGCAGCCAATGGCAGCGTTTCTTACGTAGATTCGATGGAGGGTGGCTTCGGTTGTAATGGCACTTGGTGCACGGAATAAGCGGACCAGTTAGCGGGAGTAGCTGCTCCCTGCTCGGAAACTGGCGGATGCCGATAACAAAGACTGGGTTCATGGCTGTGGCTGCGTTAAAAAATATGGATAAAAGTGCCTGGAACAGCGTTTAGTTTCCGGTTCATAAACATTAAAAACGTCTCTTTCTGGAGAAGGGCGCTTCTTCAGAGTTGGGACGCAGGTGGATATCTACTCCCGGCTTGCCCCTTGTTTCACAAGGCGTAGATAGCATGCTGCTTGTGTGCTCAGTATAAAAGTATGTACGCTTGATGGTTCCGCGAACATAATGCATATTTCTCTAGTATTCTCTCTGACTTTAGATCGATGCTCAGAGCGCTGTTGCTCTGAAGAAAATGCAGAAACCACACGTCACTTCAATTCGAAAACTCAATCAAGCGGTCGTTGACAAGAACGCGGAGCTGAATATCTTCTGTCCCTGAATATCCTTCCCCGACAAGCTGTCCTGGACGAGTCGCGGACGCGTGGTCGCGCTGTGCGCGCAGTAGCGACACCTCCCGGCAACTTCCGAAACCTCGTGCGGCGAAGGCAGGTTCCTGGCGCCTTCTGCGACAGCTTTCTCGCGCAGATTTCCCGGGAGCTTTGCCGGGGAGGCAGAGCGGGACGCGTCCCAATCTGCCTCGAAGGAAGAAGATCGCGAGTACAGGCAGAGAAACTTCTTCGGTAGCGGAGGCGCTGGCGTCTTCAGCGCCACTGTGCTGCCTGCTGCCACGTTCTCCCCGCTGTTCGCGAGCTATGCCTAGCTGCAGCTGCCGCGAGCAACGCCGTGGTTCGTCTTCGGGCGGTGAACACAGCCTTCCTTCCCCCAGGATCTCATCGATCCTGGCCGAGGCTAATGGTCCTTGACAGGAGAACCGACGCTCTTTCTCAAACCCCTCCCCCCCAGTGTGCCCTTTCTTGTTGTCTTCGTGCAGCTCTTTTTTTTATTCGCCTTGTCCGAGAGAAGTCGCGCATAATTAATGAGCCCCGTTCGCTGTCGCCTGCTCCGGTCTCGCGGCGTCTCCAATCGCTGGAAACCGTGTCGTGCGTCGAGCTGTTTGTTTGAGCGCACCGGGATGCACGCGTAGTGTCCAGCCCTGGAGCGGCGTTCGTCCGTTTAGCGTGAAGCTCGAGCGCTAAATTCGCGTATTCAGGTTAGATGAACGAGGCACAAATTACGGGGCAGAAACGTGGAGGCTAACGAAAGGGTTCAGCTTAAGTTAAGGACAACAAAGCGAGCTGTGCAAAGAAAAATGATAGGTGCAACGTTAAGCGACCGGAAGTGGGCAGAGTCGGTGAGGGAACAAATGCGAGTTAATGACATCCTATCCGAAATCGAGAGGAAGAAGTAGGCTTGGGCAGGGCATGTAATGCGAAGGCAAGATAACCGCTGGTCCTTAAGGGTGACGGAAGGGATTCCAAGAGAAGGCAAGCGTAGCAGGGGGCGGCAGAAGGTTAGGTGGGCGGATGAGATTAAGAAGTTTACGGGCATACGGTGGGTGCAGCTGGCAAAGGACAGAGTTAATTGGAGATACATGGGAAAGGCATCTGCCCTGCTGTGGGCGTAGTCAGGCTGCTGCTGATGATGATAACATGTTGCAGTTAACATGTTTCGTGTTGCAGGCAAATCCTGGCTGGCACATGTTTCATCCTGAGCTCAAACCTCCACTTTCCAATCACTATGCGCGTCACTTTACAGACCCAGACACCGGCCCCCTCTGGAACTCTACACTTGCGTTCTCTGAAATTTAACATCTAAGGTGGGCATAATCTTATTGAAGAATAATATTTCTCACTGTTGTATTTCCTATCAACATAGCCATCTGTAGAAGAGAACGGGACAGTGTGTGTGTGTGTGTGTGTGTGTGTGTGTGTGTGTGTGTGTGTGTGTGTGTGTGTGTGTGTGTGTGTGTGTGTGTGTGTGTGTGTGTGTGTGTGTGTGTGTGTGTGTGTGTGTGTGTGTGTGTGTGTGTGTGTGTGTGTGTGTGTGTGTGTGTGTGTGTGTGTGTGTGTGTGTGTGTGTGTGTGTGTGTGTGTGTGTGTGTGTGTGTGTGTGTGTGTGTGTGTGTGTGTGTGTGTGCGCGCGCGCGCGCGTGCGCGGGGGGGGGGGGGGGGGGGGGTTGGCGCCTTAAAAGTACAATCGTCATCTGTACGTTAACGCAGTTGTCGAATTTTCCCATGGCCCCAAAACTGCAGCGACAGCGACGTACGTACGGCACCGCTCCGTGCGCGTAGGGGCGTTTAGCTATACATCCGCTGCCGCTTCGCCGCTCAACCCGCGCAGCCGCGCCCGAGCCGAATTGGGCGGTCCACCATTGTTTGTAGCGAGCCGACGCGCTCTCGCCGGCCGGCATCGCCCAACTAAGCCAACGTATAAAGCTACAGCGGAGCCCAAAGCGTCACCGCCGTTGCGTGGAGAGGAGGCTCGAAAGTGAGATGAAAGGATTTGTTTCCCCGAGCGGTTGGGTTGGCAGCACAGCGCAAGGAACTCACAGCGATGCGGGCTCCTCCTTCCGGTTAAATGTCGAACTTCCTCACCAAGCAGCCACCAAACGAACAAGCTTGATTCATGATGCCGGGCTGCTCGCCTTGCCCTTTGTAAACAGCTCGCAGCGCCGCCGTGCGTCTGGAAGTGCAAATAGCGACGGGTGATTCGATAGAGTCTGTGCTGCCGTCCAAGCTGTCTTAAACTGTCTCTAGCCACGTATGCGTGCTTCTGAGATTATTATTTTTTGCTCACTTTAAGCAGGGTGCATAAGTAAAATACGAAAGGGGCATAACGCTGACAGGCAATGTGGGCATTGGAATGTTGTGTATGCAGTACACATATCGAGCGGCGGTTCGAATTCGGAGCGACTAGGTGTATAGAGGAACGTTGTCGGTGCTGTATAACTAGCCTCCGGCGTCGAGTTTTCTGCGCGAACTGTTCTGTAATCCCCTCGGGGCCATAGGCTCTCAGGAGCAGCGGACAATATATAGTGGCATTGTATTTTTTACTCAACTTAATGATCTGTATACGGTTGTTTAGTCCCTTTAACTGAATTTTGCTCTTTCGTACACATTCGTTCGCCTTCACACTCAACGGGTCCGAGCTGAGCACGGTGTTCTTTTTTTTATTATCCGAATCGCAGCGTGATCAACGGAGTGAGGGAAATTCCATGGCCAGTTCTTTTAAGTAAAACCTTCTGTTTGAGCAGAATGATTTGCAGTTGCTGTGACTAAGCATGGAGAACAAAAGCTTAAAATCAATAGTCTGTCCTTGTAGCTTTCGTCGCCATCGCTGAACCGTATGAGCGACTGGAAAAGTTCCTCATGATGCGATAAATGTTTCCTCGAGGCTGTTGAAGCTTAGAAGCTAAGATAGCATGATTGCAAAGCTTCTAGGTGTAGGAATTTCTTTTTTTTTTGTTAGTGCCTCAGCCCTTTCACTCAGGCTCAGTGCCGCTTTTCATATACATTTACTAAGTTTAAACGTGTGCACTGGGGCCTTTATTTGTGTTTTATCTTTCATTTTCTTTCTGAGAACGCTTTGAAACGCTGCTGACGTGCATTCATATCGGCCAGTTGGCAGGTGTGAGAACTGAGTGCTGATAACGAACTTTACAACTGAATTTCCTAAGCTATGAGAGACGCCGTAGTGGAGAGCATCCGAATAATTTCCTTCACCTGAGACTCTTTACCGTGCACTGACATCACACAGTACACGGGTTTTTCTTTCTTTTTTTGCATTTTATCACCGCGGCCTCAACTCGGTGCTGTAACCTTGGACTAAGTCACCACTTTGGGTTGTAACGTATTTTCTTCTTTCAGAGATACTCATCCGAAACTAGAGGTACCCTTAAGAGGAGCGCTTTGAAATAATATTGGCCATATAATATTTCATGACGGGCTGTTCAGTTTCAGTACAAAGGTGTTTTTTTTTTCATTTAGCGTCCATAACTGTGCCGCCACCGCAGAACAAAAAAAAAGAAAAAGTCAAAGACGATAAATGCTGTTCATGCGACAGAGCATGCGTTAGCCTTAGTGCTCCTCCTTGACGGTCATAGGGGGCGCGAGCTAGTCCACCAATCACCGTGTGATACGACATACCCCCTCTGCACTCCTCCGATCCAATCCAGCAGCTACAGCGTGCCACGTCACACCACGTCGCCACTCTCCCCACCCCTCGACTCTGCATGGCGGTTTCCATCTCGCATCCTGTCTCTCTCCCCTGTCTCTCCCCCTCCCTCCTCTCTTCTTCACCTCACCTGAGGTTCAGACTAGCTTTTAGGTTGAAATTCGGTTATGTTAAGCGTGCTTCTTGGTTTATCGTTCTTTTCTTCTAAATTCTCCGCCTCGGACATGTCTCCATTCCGACTTTGAACACAGAATTTCACCCGCCGCGGTGGCTCAGTGATTGGGGCGCTCGGCTACTGATCCGAAGTTCCCGGGTTCGAACCCGACCGCGGCGGCTGCGTTTTTATGGAGGCAAAACGCTAAGACACCCGTGTGCTGTGCGATGTCAGTGCACGTTAAAGATCCCCAGGTGGTCGAAATTATTCCGGAGCCCTCCACTACGGCACGTCTCTCTTCCTTTCTTCTTTCACTCCCTCCTTTATCCCTTCCCTTAATGCGCGGTTCAGGTGTCGAACGATAGATGAGACAGATACTGCGCCATTTCTTTTCCACAAAAACCAATTATTAATTATTAACACTGAATTTCACAACGGACCGAACGATGATGTGCAAGTCCCGTCGGTTCGCGCTCGCATCGCGTTCGCGCAGCCCGTCATTTTCTGTCCACCATCGACGGCTCCTCTGTCTTTCCCTGTTAACAGGGAGGTCTTTAATCGTGACGCCTGCGGCACATAAGCGCTGCTTCTCGCGCCATGCTCCCTGCACCCTTTGTTGTTCTCGCCTAGCCTGTTCATCGTGTTGAGCGTAAATCTTGAGTGTTGTGGCCATGTCTCCCGAGGGGAGACTAGTCGAACGCAACCGTCTTGAGAGCCGTAGGACCTTCCAGGACTCCCGAACGGCATAAAACAGTGCCCGAGCTGATGGAGCTGATGGCGGCGGTACAGTGGAAGCATGATGCGAAAGAAAAAGTTCGTGTGAGATAGCTTGTTTTTTTCATGGATTGCGAGGTTGCGCGATTGGCGACAGCAGTGGACAGATAGCGAAAGTGTGACGGTGGTGGAGCGAGAACACGCAGCGATAACGTGAGTTTTTTGCTAACTACCGCCGCTGAGTTTCAGCGATGAGGGGCGCTTACAGCTTCCACTTTAAAGTAGGTAGACTGTGGGGAGGTACGTACAGGGGCGATAGCCTAGCGTATAGGTGTCGGACCTGAAAGCCCGAGGCTCGTATCAACACTTTGAGTTAATAAACTCATTCTGACCGTACCACCAGCGACGACAACCGAAATCACCATCCTTCAATTGTTACCTTTTTTTGCATTGCACTGGCCTCCTCCGCTGCGCCTGTTGTTTCTTCGGTGGCCACGAATCCATTCACTGGGATAAAGGAGGTCTGGTACGGACTTTCGTTAGAGTTGTTCCTCGTCTTATTGATTTAAGTAAGGATTATGCGCATTCCTGTTCGGCATTCCCGCTGTCAAAACATTCGGTGAGACCTGACGAGGTTGTCTGGGACACCTATGGCCACAGGACTACCTAACATTTGCAGTGCATGCAGACCGAGCTAAAACAGTCCAGTGCGTTCCCAAGACTAATCCTTCTCCTCTTTCCCTTACTACCGCATGACTGGTGGACGCAGGAACCACTCCGGGGAGACGGTGATCAAGCCGCCGCCGACGCGCACCAAGAGCCTGAACCTTCTGGAAAGGTTCCGGGCGAGCAAGCAGGACCGCATCGCAGCCAGCGTGGCGCAGCACATCCGCGCGGTGCGCGCCGCCGAGGCTCTCGACCGGCGCACCCAGCTGCGCCACTCGGTCGAGCCGCTCTTCGGCCCCAACAAGGTGCCCGCGGTGCGAACCACCTCGGACTCCCCGCCCGGCGCCCACGAGCGCAAGCGCCTGGTGGGGGGCGCGCCCCAGCAGGCCGCGTACGGCGCGGCCTCAGCCTCCAGCCGCGAGGTGTCGTGCCAGACGACGGACGACCTGGTCGAGATGTGGATGCCCTGTCTGCGCAGGCGCATAGCGCGCTCCGAGACGCTCATGTCCACGCTGTCGCCCGACGACGAGGACTACGAGTCGGCGTCGGGACTGCGGCACCGAAAGCTCTGCCGCCACGTGCCCACCGTCAGCGACGACGAGGTGCTGGACGTCGTGTTTCGCGGTGGCAGTTTGCAGCAGCAGCATCTGCCCGGAGGTGCAGCCAGGTACGGCCGCCCCGCCGCCGCCGCTTCGACGGCGGCCTTCAAGAGCGACGAGTCCCTTCTGGAGGGCGCCTCTTCGATCGTTGAAGAGAGCGCCAGCAGCGGCAGCGAGGACGCCGCCGTCTACAAGAACATCATCATCAGCCTCGGTAGTCCGGACGCGGTGCGCGTGCGTCAGACTCCCGCCTCGCCCGTGGTGACGCCTCATCGCAGGAACAGCGGCGAAGACATCGCCGCCGTGGCCTCCTCTTCGTCGTCCCCGTGGGCCGAGGTGTCGGCCCAACTTCTGCTCAGGTCGTACAACGGCAATGCTCAAGGGACCGGCCAGCAGCCCGTGTACTGGGCCGGCCCGTCGTCAGGATGCTCAGACCAAGAACGTTTCGGCAAGTGAGCCTCGCCACAACCCTCCCGCCCGCCTCCGGCCATGTCCGGCATCTAGACGTCGTCGTGCTGAGTGTGTTTCTACTCCACTCCCCTCCTAACCCGCTCCCTTCGAACTTCGTGGCGAGGCGTTGTATAACCACCACTCTATGTCTCTTGCGATGTCGGGCGGCCAAGTTTCTTCCAGCCCGCGCGTTAGTCACTGCGGCTGTGGACAAGTGGCGCTGTTACCACTGCCGATGTGTTTACTACTGACGTGGGACGGGCGCGCAAAAGCCTCGTGTTGCACGGCTTTGTAATTGAGTAGTCGCAGCGTCGTGTTCGTCCCGCGAGATGTTCAGCTCCCAGGCCTGTCTTCCTGTTTCTGTGAATGCTCCGAGTGAAGTTTGAAGCTTCCCTCGATCCCTGGCCGCTTCATGACTTCTATTTTCTAGCCAGCATGCTGGCTTCTGCGGAAGTGCTGTCTGCCGGTATCTACCGCATCGGGGAAGCAGTGATGAGTGTTGTCTTGTCCCTTACGCGGCGTCCTTGACGCGAAACGATGTTTTCACTCTGCTTCTTTCATTCCTTGAACAGTTTACTTTTACCGAGATGACTGCACCTGTTAGCCACCTGTTGTAACATGTAGGCTAGGATTACGGAGTTCTCATGACCCCGATACAAACCCATCATGCACAGACGCGCATAAGCTCAGGCGGTTCCAACCTTATTGTTAGTATCGTACTCCGTGGCATCAATGAAATCAATCCATCGTGAGGTCGAAACGAGGATGTCAGCTTTCGTGCTTTGCTTTCCACCTTTGAGATCGATGTTGAATGCCAACACGGACTCACTGTTTCTACGTTTGGTTTGATTTTGTATAAACATTCCTTCTCCTGCACGTTTCATGAGCAGAACGAACAATGACCATCCCATTTCTTTGTCGTCACTTGTAGGTGCAACAGCCATGAATTCCTAGCTTGTCGCTTCTTACAACATTCCCCAACTTTACATGTTATCGTTGACACTTGTAGCTACCATATGCATCTCACTGTTGCATTCAGTTAACGCACTTAAAAGTATATATGCAATTGCTTGAGCGCGGCACAGCTCTATTTGTTATATGCACAAATGGAGGTTCATCAGTCATTTATATTTATTTATTCTCATTGTTCTTATGAGTACAGTAAGATGTCAGGGGTCGTAGCGAAAAATAAATACAAGCTTAAAAAATGTACTGGCAAAACTAATTGCGAAAAGTTAGAACTTAATACCTGCGGTCATTTCGCACCAATCCCGACTTAGTGGCGATGAGAAAACACCCGTGCAATTCAGGCGAGATTGTTAATGGACACAAAAGGAATACTAAAACTCGCTACAAAAAATATGCACCCAGTCATTGAAATACTCGATGTTTTTGATTGGTTCTGACTACAGCGGAGCAGTATTGGTTCCAAAGGTACATATCGATACTCATATAAAGTTATAAAATAATGTTGCTCGTAAGTAATGTTTGTGTCTGTGATGTGACACCGGCCCACGCTGAAATGGTAACAGGCGAACAATTAAAAGGACAGCTCTGAAGCGTATTCATACAGCGCTGTGGTGACGTGTCCTCGAGCAACAGCATGCTTATCGCGAACTAGGCATGACTGCTGGTCAGAACATGAAGCTCGTTGTGTTTTTACTTGGACGTAGAAAAGTCCTTAACAGCTTGTATTTTCACCCTGCTGTACTGCAAAGGGCTTATCTTATAACTATAAAATGTCGGCAATGGTGGGTCGGCCTTGGCCCTGTGCCAACGTTTCAACAAGCGGACATGCCATTGCCAGTGCTTGGGCTGCTGTATACCAAAGACAGTGTACCCTGCGCTTGTGATGCCTAGGATACGAAATCATTTAATTTCTCTTTTAGAGCTCGGCTGGAATGAAGCCTGGCTCAAAAGTATAAGGGCTGACAGGGCCAGGGTCCTCCGCATGTCATATATTCCGGACGCGCGGAGTTATACAATGCATCCATTTACTTGTGGACAGGGCATCCTCTTGTCGGAACGTTGTCAACTCGTTGACTCAGCAGCACCGCGCCTCAATTTAAGTTTTTATCAGTGCTCCCCCGACCGTTTTAGTGCACCAAGAAACGCATAGCGTATAATCAGTCTTTTTCACACGGCCGTTCTGCGCATGCGCGCCCATTCTCTAGCTGCACTGGTTGAAAACCGCTAAGTCCTACTGCGCATGCGCAGCACATGTTAGTGATTGGCGCATGCGACAGATGGCGGCAGCTGTCAAGCACACGCCGCTTCGCAGGCGCAGCTAGCTCCTCGTGAAACCAGATCGCGCCTGCCTGCGTCTCCCACTTGCGTTTGATTTCAACCTGTAGCAGACGAATTTTCGCCACTCACAGAGGGCGCCACTTGTGAAAAAGGCGGATTGCCATTCCTGCTGCACTAACGAAGGTGTTTTTTTTTTCTTTTTTTATGATATCGCACCTTTTCTTGTTCTTTGTGAGAATACTTTAAGTTCAGTGTTGTTGTTTTGTTTTTTTCTTGCTATCGCAGCTGGCTTTTCCGGCTGTTTTATTTTGTTTCCCCGTGCCGAAGTTCGACGTGTGTGCATATGTGTCGGTGTCGTGAGTTTTAGCACCTGTAAATAAGCAACTCGAAGCAATCCTCGATTAATTATAGGACGTTTCGTAACGTTACCCACTCCCAAACCCAGCCGGAGTTCGTGTGAATGTGCTTACGCCAAAACGCCCCATGTTGCCGCATAGCAGAAGCGGCTCGAGTGGTGCTCAAGTTGCGACATTATACAGCGCATGCCAACCGGCGGGTCAGAAAAACCCGTCGATTTGGCTAAACTGTACCTTCCGTAGGCCTAGTCGCTTTTCTGTTGCCGTTGTTGTTGTTTTCTTCTTTGATACGAACTTAACGTGAGTGAAATGTTTGCAGCCCTGTAGCAATTTCAGCTGCCAGAAAAACGCGCAAGAGTTTGTATAACATGCGGCTAGAACAAAGAGAGCGTTGTTTTCGAGCTTTTGTTTTGTTTTGCTTAGCTCCACTGCAATGTAGAGAATGCGCTTGTTCGCTTCTAGTCGCCAAGACCTGAACAAATTGCACAAGGAAAATACCGAGATATTTTGTTGCTACTCGCCAAAGACGTTGGAAATAGGAAAGAGTATGGTGCAGTGTTCTAAATAGGTTCGTACGCCATGTCAAAAACTATTCTAGCTACAGACAAGCTAGACGATTCCGTCTCCAGCAAGGATTCGAGGGTCGACAGATTGAGCTTTGAGTCCCAGGCGCGCTTTGACGCAGCTCAAGCTTGGGTCAAACGGAATGTCTGCGTGTGCTTGCTTGTTCGTCAAAGGTGCAGCGCATAGCGAAATTATTCCGTGAGTTTTATTTAATTGCCCGCGCTGCTCTGAGATGGAGTGTTCTTACTGAAACTGCTGTTGCTGTACTGTTATGACTTGTCTTTTTCTTTTCTTTTTAGAGTGGAGTGATGGGTTGTATTTCGCGTGCTGACACAACTTGTAGGGCTAGTGGTATCTGTTTCTTTCTTGTTCGTTATCTCCCAGCAAAGTTTAGCCAATAAGCGTCACTGTTTATCTTGAAATATATAAAGTCACGTGTGAGTACGCTCGTATTTTACGCAATGTGTACAGGATCTCTGGTTCGGGAATACGACGGCGTTATATATCAGATAACTGCGCAGTGTAGTGTGTACGTATAAAGACCTCGGAAGTCAATTAAAAACACGCCTCCCCCCCCCCTTCCTCCACCCCATTGGGAGTCCATTTAGTCGCCGGCCTTTTACGTGCAAACTTGAAAAAGAAACATCAGTTCAGATCGCTGTAGCTTATAAACCACGGTAAAAGGAAATTGAAAAATTCTAATACTGTCTTGCTCTGGCTTAGAAAAGAGTGTGAAACTGTGGGAAGATATTGATCCCGTCTCAGAGAGATCAAGTCTTTTGTTAAAAGCTTAGTGTGAAGGCTGTAAAAGGACAAGAGCTTCTAGTAAGGCATTTCACGGTGCATTATGATCTACCCATGCACCTCCAAAGACGCAAAGCCCGGCGAAGAGACCTTCATTGGGAAATATAGCTACTCAACTGTACGCACCTTGTACGGGTGTATAAACTTATTGCATCGGTAATTAATCCTCCGAATGATTTAAAACGTCCGTAACATTTTATACGCAGTGACTGTCCAGGACCTAGTCTCTTTTCCTAGCAACAGCTTCAAAATTGTTTTTCCTCATGCAAGTAAAAGAAGTAAAAACGGAGAACGCCGCTCCCACATTGTGTCTGTATTCCAGGCAAAACTGCCTACCCGCAATGCATTTATAGAACCGCTGGAGCGCATCCCAGCGACGACGACTTTCACCTTGAATGTTTCTCGACATATTTCAAATGTGTGCAAACCTGTGAAGTTCGTGTCAAAGTGTTGTAAGAGAGAGAGAATGTATATATATGTTTTGTACATAACCTATTTAAGAAGAAAAACAAGATCACCTTACTCTGTAAATAGTAGATGGTTATATAAAAGTATGTGTTTTAAGATATCATGAAAAGAAAAAAAATGTCGGCGTCATCATTTGTTTTGAACACATTTAGAAATGTATATCGCTCAAGAGTGTGCTTACCTCTGTGCCAAATATTTTCGTGTGATCCTCCGACAATTGTTTGTTTCGTGTTTTCAGCTGTTTTGGATGTGAAGAAAAAAAACTGGTGCAATTTATTTGTTGGCATAATGATTGAGATTATGGCTATAGAATGTCTGAGTGTTGTATCTGAGACTGACAACGTTTTCGTTCTACCCTATGCTGACCTGCTTAACTAGGAGAAGAATCTCGAATTTAAACGAGAAATCTTTCAGCCTGTGAACTTCAGGTACTGCTGTTTGTGTGCATACCAGTTATGTCTTGCCGCTGTTTCCTAATACTGGTTTAATATTCTATGATGAACAACGTACGTTTTGTGATTGAAACTTTCTTTACCATTCAACTTGATATTATGTAAATGAGCGATGACCCTGCATAAACGTGTCATTTACTGCTGGTCCCATTAGGCAACTGCAATAGCGCGAGCGATGTGTTTGTTGAAGTCTTGTCGCAGCCTAGCAGCGACAGGATTATTTTAGACACTTTTTAAAACGGCAGCAACAGTTCTAGCACTTTGCAGAAAGTTGTTTTCGGAAATTTGCGATATGTTGTTATTGTAACTATGATTATTGTTGTGTGCCAAGAATTTATCGTGTTCAGTGCTGAAGTTCTCTAATTTTGTCCAGTTTTAACGTCTGCGCTTGAACAGAGTTGAACAGCGACCAGTATTCCACAAAAGGGTAGTAATAGCGACCTAGTCTCTGAGCTCATGAGTAAACTCATATCTCTTTACACCTGCGATTGGACATTTCTCGAGCAATGTTATGCCTCGAAGTGCTTGCCGAATTGTATGAATTGTTTAATATGAGCCAGGATGCAAAAATCAGTAGCTCCAACGCACAAGACAAGGAACAACTATTCTGCAAAATGTGCCGAATTTTGTAACTGAAACGAACGTCTTAACGTGCACAGAAATCTGCAGTCGAGGTACAGAAATTTTTAAACAAATATCAAAAGAAACACAGTTATCAGAGTGTATATGAAATGCCTCTGGTGATAAAAACTTAGCAATCTGGCGTCGTGATAACGAACGTAGTAATTCTAACGTTTAGCATACGGAGGCATGCTTATCGATCGACAAACCTGTACACAACAGAAGGCATTCCTCATAGCTGTAGGTAGAAAACAAGACAATCTATTGTAAATTTGTGCGGAACAGGTTCTGATAACGCTGCATCGTTGCCAACAGTCATAACGTTTCCCCGAAGCTCCTCGTGTACAGGCAAAAATTCATTTCGTTTTATCAGCTGCAGTTCGTTCAGCTGTCTCATCCCTATTTATGTCACAGCCGGGGTCATTGCAATTCTCAGGAGATCGTAGAGTCACTCGAAAGAAAAAAAAGAACACTTTTTCCACTAACTCTAGCCAACAGAGATGTTTAGCGCCCTCTTTATTAACTGGAATGGGGGCATTTCTATTCCTGCATTGCAACCACTGCTCGTTTAGTAGCAAAATTCAGAGCTAGGATGGCGTAATGTAGCCATGAGGAAGGAATGTTTTCGCAATTAACGTTGTCTTGAACATATTACTGAACAGATGCGTAGATGTACAAATCAAAAGGGAGCCAGTAAGTTCAGAAATGTGCATTTACATCACCCACTTTCCCAAAAAGAAGTTTAGTTTTTATCAAAAAGCGTGCTAGTCAGCCTTGTGCACGTTTAAAGCGCGTTCTTTTTTCCTGGGGGGGGGGGGGGGGGGGGGGGGGAGGGAGCTATTTGAAGCGAAACATTTAGTTCTATGGCCCACGAAACCCGAAGCCACCCTACAGGTGGCTAGGTCGACTATGCCGCGCGTTCCATTTCCATGCCGTTAATATGCACGGTGCAGACCATTCAAAACTTCCATTGGGCTGGTAGCTGGTCTTCCTTGAAATGCAACACGAATCTTTGTAGTTATGTTGACCGCAGTATACAGGCACAGATGTCCACTTCATCGTGGCGCCGTTTAGTTCACGTAAGTTCCGCATGGGGACGCGGGGACGTGCAAGAGAAGGCAAGAGTGCGGGTGGCATAAAAACGAAGTAATAACTCGCGCGAAGGGTCAAAGAAATATACATAATATAGCTTATAACATTAAAAAAACACACAATGGCAAAGAATCAGAAAAAGACTAAGTTTAAAATCATAGTACGAAATAATAAAGATCGTCGCTTAAGTTTACTAAGCAAGGCAAAACTCACCACTGCCCATATAATATAGTCCGCGGCGTCATGAGCATCTACCTTGCTATCTTTATCTTCCGCTAACGTGACAGGCCACGTCATCGCCGAAGCAAGATTTTCTACCCGATTCAAGCACTCACTTTCGAATACGGCACACATTTATGCATCGGACTGCAGAGTGGACACGTCTGTACAGCGTTTAACAGTTAGCTAATCTCGCTGAAAGCTATTTCTTTTTCGTTAGATTTCTTCTCGGCGTTGACGGCCCGCAAATGTATGCACAGCGTAATTTACTAACCTATTACCTCAACCAACATACCTCCGTTCATTGTAAATACATTAGTTTTCTCTTGAAACGACTCTCTAAGTGTTAGTCCTTAGGCGCCAGATCATACCTCAATCATTCATCATAGTTGCACGTAGACGTTACTATTGCACTGTTTAAAGTAAGCGCCGCGGCTTTGCCGACTGTTCAACGTCAGCTGCACCAGATGGCGACTCACGGCTGCTTACACATTGCACAGCTACGTGCGGTTCGCCTCTTCAAGGACTACTCACTTGAGAAAGCTACCCGCGCAACCGGCAGCAATACATTCCCGGCGCACCTCTCAATCTGAAGTAATGTCGAGGCACGGGCTCAAAAATGCCTCTTGGAAACCGGTACCGAGAGTCAGGCTGAGACTGGACAACTACTCTAAACACTTATAATCGTCTGTGCCAACTTGTGTTGGCGTTATGCATTACCCCTTTATGTACCGAACACAAAAGACATTGCGTGTACCCGCACCTTACACGTGTACGTACTACATACACGGCTATGCTTTCATCCATATGTCAGGCACTGTGAATCCTCCTCTTCGGCCCTGTCGTTCGTGAGTGTGTCACGCACAAAAACGTTTCTCGTTGTCATCATCGTACCCGAGAGGTCCTCTCGTATTTGGTAGAGCTTGTAGGGAGACACCCGCATCCCCAGTCCTTTGCATGCTGAGAACGTTGTAGCGTATATCTATATTTGTCTATACACCTCGGCATGCTGCTGTTCGCCGCGTGTGCGATTTCTCTCTTTGCGCTGTAGGTGTGCAAATGGCGACACTAAGCCCAAGTCATTATGAAACACGCGGTGAGGTAACGCGTTACCGTGCGCGCGCCATCCACATACCACGTCATCGACATCTGTACATTCTTCACTCGCACGTTTTTCTGCACATTCTTCTTTCTCTGTCTCGCATATTAATGCGATATCGTTAGAAGCCCCAAAGGGCCAAGAAGCCTCGTCAGTCATCCAGTTCGCCCCTTAGCTAGAGGGAAATGACATCGCCAGATTGGAGCATTCCCACTGGCTGGAGGGGAAATGACGTCATACAACCGGAGCATACCCATCGCGAAGTGATGTCCCTTCCGGTAAAGGCATCAACAGCTGCTAATGATATAGCATTGCGAACGCGTAGGGGAATTAGGTGTCCCTGTGATCTTTTTTTTTTTCCCCCGTGGGTTTGGGCCTCGGTTACAAGTGCATTCATTTGTACGTTGGATGAAATGAAGGCTGGAAAAAAAAAGCGCAGAGGGCACAATCACCTTTCACAGCTCGCCGTTTATTCAAGCGTCAATATCCCGTCTTCTTCAGCACATATTCGTTTCTTAGGTTTAATTATGTTTCCTCTTCTGCGTGTATACTTCTTTCCTCGTCTGCTCCCCCTGTTATGGCGATGAGCGAAAGTTTCATTGCGCCCACGAAATTCTGCAGAAAACTGGGGTAATGGTAGTAAAATAAGGTGCATCGCTGCAAGATTATGTAAAGCGAAACTATGATGTAATTTTTATAGCACAGATAGAAGAATTGTTTCCAAAATACGTTTGATTCATTAAAGACTAGGCCACGCCCCACACTAAACATCACAAGAGGCGTCGCAATCCACCGGCTTTCAATATGCGGACCAGACATGGTTTCACAATAAAATTTCACAAGAGTGTAAATGTATGCCGCAGATTTTTAAGCATCTCTTATCAGTTGCTCCCCAATATGCCCGACATCCCTAGATTAGAATATCGGGGCTGAAACTATCGCTGTTTCGTGCGCACTAAACATCTAACCTTAATTGCTATGAACTTCAACAGCAGCCGGGCCGGTATGGCGCCTGCGACAGTTTCTGTAGAAGCTTTATAGGGACTGTTTAGGGTTATATTTCCCTCTCTCGCTGAGCTGTCGTGTGTTTTCTCTTCGTACGCAACGCTAACCGCTCTTTCCAGTTCCCAGTCACGCATGCCTACATTGAACGAATCGAAATGTAGACAATGAATTCTCGCGCGGACATTCGCTCTTTTCTAAAGGCACAACGTGAAGTGCTGATTGGCCGCGGACGAATATTTGTTACGACGACAATTCCGCACGGACTTCACGATGCCAGCTGGCGTCGACGAGTTCCACAAGCTTCCGTTGGTTTGCAACGCGATTTCACTTTCATACTGTAGCTACGTGCGAACGTTTGTCAAGCGCGAGTGTTTGTCTTCGGTATTTCGTTTGCGAGTTGCTATGGTAATATCTTCTTTCTTCCCCCTCTCCCATTTTTTTTTCTAATTCTTACTCTACCGCGTCTCTCCCTTTCCCCGGGTAGAAGATGAAGGAGAGGGTTCATGTTGTTCTCGTATCGTCCGCGCACTCTTTCCCGCAAGCAACCTGTCATATTACCGCAGTCCAAAGACGCACCTGGAAAGGGTACAAAGTTGAGTCCGCGAGGATCTATACAGGCGGAGGAACCAGCTGAAGCAACGCGAAAAAAATTTTTTTTTTCCTCGGCAGGGCGCGCATACATCGCTCGTTGATCTAGAACCTGAAAGGGGCACTCAGGACAAAATCGTTCTATTTTTTTTCCAGTAACAACCGATTATTTGACTTTTCCTGGCTAATCTTTTCCCTCCAGCAGAAGCTGCATATCTGGTGAGAAAATTGGTATTAAATATAGAACATTTTTTCCCAACATTCGACTGAAACTTGTGAAGTCATCGACGAAAAATACTCCGTGATCACCGTTTGTAAGTGAGTGGCGGTGTGGCTTAGGCTCAGAGATACGCACAAAAATAATTGTTGACGTCACTGCAGTTTCTTGTAAAAAAAGCCAGTGGCGTCTATCCCTATATTTCCTTCTTTTCAAGGCTATAAAAGTTGCATTTTTAGTGAGAATTGTCTTTTTGTCATTTTAGCTCTGTAATGAATATATATATAGGCCAACTTTTATTTGTCTTCTGTGTCCCTTTAAAAGCAAACGAGTAGTCGACGATATATGGAGAGCTCAGGATATTTCAGTATCCAGGCGGGCTCGCTGGGACATTCGGAATTTCCCCGTAGGAGAACGACACACGCGGCCACGAACGATTTGTGGACCATTCTCGGGCGTTGCACCTTCCGTGGGTCTCTCAACGATGCAAGGGTATAGGGAGGGTACACCAGAGTCCCTCTAACGCGAGCTATAGGTAGAAAAAAAAAATTCTCGCAACATTCGTCGAGTGTTTCCGCTCGCTTGAGTAAACACTAGCTGGTTTCTTAAGCGCAATAATGATAGGCGCCACCCCTATGAACACAACTTTACTTACGCAGCATTGCTTTTAGAGCGAATAGCAAGCAAGCGCCGTTTAGTTATTGGCGATCATCCGCTGCTCTCTTATTCTTCCTTTTAAGTTTCGCAACAGATAACGCTATGTCATCCGACGTCAGCAGATCCCTTGTCGTTTTTCGTATCGTGCAAAGAAAACTGGAAAGTTCCCGGGAGGATAGAGCGTGTAGGTCATGGCGGTTACAAAACGTTTACAGTCCTTAACCATGTTCATTATTGTGCACCGAGTTAGTTCCTCAATTTTCGATCTTGTTTAGCCTCAAGTCTGGCGCAGGTTTCTTGTAATCCCCACCGCGGTCATAGTCATCTTCAATTTTGCTCACAGTGCTCGCTTTATGGAGAAAATGGTGAGGCAAGCGTTAGCATATTTTCTACTGAACTGCGATTGTGCGCGGGTTGATATTTTCCTGCGGTTTCACGACGAAGTCCTGGTCTATTTTTAACCGACTTCTAGTTCAAGCTTATCTAGTTCAAGCTAAAATAAAGTTCAGCACAAAAAAAAAAGCATTACTCTTCGTATTCGCCGTTGCGCTTGGTTGGCTAGTAATTGTTCCGCAGAACAATCGAAAGTGTACAGCACGTTCACAGATGGCGTTCTAGCAGAACACGATCCCTTTTCGAATACTGACTGGCACGGTTTGGTGATAAGCTACTGCCAGTACAGGTCAGAAAGCGCAAGCTCTGCAAACGCGCCTGCGCACTGAGCATTATAAACTGCACGCCCTGTAAAAGGCGCTGTCGTTACTCTTGCAGCGTTGTTCCTTGTCCTGTGGGTGACCAGACGGAGCTAGTGGCTTAGTTTTTAAACCTACGCGAATGCATTGCTCCTGCAATAGGTGCGAACGGTTAGTACAGGGAGAGTCAGCATGTTTTGGTTTTAAAGCGGTTGCAGGTTTGTGACGTTGACTTTAGCCACGATAAGGCGGCTACCAAACATGCTTTCAAAAACAAAATTGAAGAAAAAGCGCTGAAATGGTTGAGCTTTGTGCCAGGTGGACCCGGTTTATGATAGAGAGACTTGGTCTTGGTCCTATAATGGCCGATCCAGGCTGAAATACGTCACTGTTGCATCGAGCATCTCTGCCAGAGTTCTCACAATGAGTAGAGTCAGCTACAGAAGGATGTTACGACGGCGTCTAAACGCTTTTCAGATCCATACGATTATATATTAGATTATATAGAGGTAATATAGATTATATAAATGTGAAGGTATTAACAAGAATCTGCTTCCAGCTTGTCAGTTTTGCAACAACAGTGCTGTTGTAGTCAGTTTTCCTTGTATTTTATTTACTTCTTGTTAAGCTGCCCTGAGAGCTCCGTTCTGTTTGAACAATTTTTATAGACCACAGGATTACTGTACGCAAAAAAAATAAGGCACGGATTTTACATCGTCCTTGAAATTATACTCTCTTTTTTTTTTTTGCTCATTCGGTAGACTGTTGTGCTGCACGTTTCGTGCCGAAGCAAAAGCAGGGCACACGGGGTCATCGCTCAGCAAGAATGTACACTTACAAATTTGTGAAAGTAAAAAGCAAATAGCCTTCACTGTCTTCTTCTTACCCTCACTGTATCAGCTGTTCATCTCATCTGTTCGTGATATCATTCACTGTCTCTCGACTGTGTGGGGAAGTTGTAACGACGATGTACCTGTCGCGCGCCCTGGCGTTGGCCGTTGCGAACGCGCACTCGGCATCTCGGCGCCCTACTCTTATGGATGCGCCTCCAAGATCCGAGCTTGAGAACGGGGCCCTCAAAACGGAGAGCCGCGTCACCACCAACACCTTTTACTTGTTTTCCGAGCTGCAATATACTCGACCTAGGTGTTAAACAAACAAAAAAAAACGTTCGTGCTTGGTCTGTACATACGTAGTTGAGAGAAGGGCGACTGTTGGCTGTTGTTGTCGGTACCTCGTGGAACAGGTTTGATTCCCCCTGTCTCCCGCCGCTTGTCCCTATTTTGCCATTATTTCCCCCAAAAAGTGAATGTCGTTTTGTGCACATCTTACAGACCACAATAAAGGCGGAAAAGGGAACGTTTGTTTATACGACTGAAAAAAAAAAATGCCTGTCTCTGCCTCTGATTTAATGCGATTGCATTAGAAGCCCCACGGGTCCAAAATGCGTAGTATATCATAAAATTCGCTCATTGGCTGGAATGAAGTGACGTCACCAGGTCGGAAGTGACGTCATTTTCGGCAAAGGCATCAACAGCTGTTAATGCTTTCCGCATTGCCAGCACATATTGGAAGTAGGAGTCCCTGCGAATGTTTTGCTTCTCAGACGCTTCTCGTCCGTTTACTACGATTCAGTGATATGCACTCGCCACATGCCCGTATTCTGGGCAAACAAGACCAATACTCGGCCAGACGCTCGCTCAAACTGCATGCTGATTATAATAGCCTGCCATTCAAACGTAGTGTTTCGTGTAAACAGTTGAAAACAGTTGAAGAAGCAAGTTGGAACGCAACGTGTACGGTAGTGAGCAAGATAATTAAGGGACAACCCTTAGAGGCTCCACTTCCAACTGTTTAACGACGTTGGCAGGAAAGCCATTGCATGCGAAGCGATATCTACATACGATCTACGCCAAAGGCCGAGAAGTGATAACCATTGCATGCGATGTGAGAACGTTTAAAGGGACACTGAAATGATTTCGATGAGCATAGGCTAGCGCAGCAGATCTGTAGAGGTGGTCCTTGTGGGTATTCTAGTCAAGTTTGAAAGCTCCGCATGACCCTATAATTTAGAAATAATATTTAATAATCGCTGTTCACAATAGCTCTCAACCGATTAGAGCGACGTGCCTCACCGCGCGTCCACTACCCCGATGACGTCAGTGGCAGAAGAGCCAGCCTTTAAGCTCGCCTCGTCTGCCGAATACAGGTTTAACGATGGGTCGATTATGTAGCGGGAAGATTGCTTAATTATAAGGCAAGCGTCAAGAATATATTTGGAATTCGAACATATCCAAGTAACGATGCAAACACACGATGCACATAGAGGCAAACACGGAAACGAGTCTCGTGACGAAATTAGAAGAATAAAATTGAGAAAATTAACCCACTTTCACCTTAAAGTCAGTAGCAGCGATCGCATGAATGCGATAAGTGTGGCATGCCGTCACATCACATCGACTTTCTAGCCGTCACATCTATGCAAGCAGGTAGGATGATGCGCGCGAAAAGTTAATCAAATTAATGCTGTAAGCGGTGTACACCGACAAGGGTAAGTCGACTTTCGCGGTACATACAAGCGCTAGTACATCGTATCAAAGAGATGAGAACGAGGGGGCACTGCAGGCACATATTCTCTCCTGACCTCACTGCCCTCGCCTGCGGCCACGCTTTCGACAGGCGACGCGAACTGCAGCCATCTTCGTGCGAGAGATGATGTGTTAGGATCAGACTCCTGCCCATTCTTAAACACATCTAGCAGGCCCGCATCGGCATTTTGTCGAGAGCTAGCAGATTGTTTCGGAACGGAAATTATTGTCCAAACCTTTATTCTTGCACGCCGCCTAGTTGAATTAAGCAACGCGCTATTTGAGTTCCAGTAACAGAAGCCGCAGGAACTGAAACCTGGCAATACCATAGACAGTGCGCGCGAATACAGTCGCTCTCTTGCGCTCGTAGTCACTCGCCCTGTTTTGTGTTTGCCGACAACGATAAGCAGAGAAGAGGGGAGGACTCTGCCTCCTCTCGAAGACTTCGGCCGGTGTGTCGTCGAGAGGTCTCCTTCTCCTTCTCTTTCTGAGGTGACAAATATTTCGGTTTGAGATGGCCTGCCTGTGGGACGACAGACCACAGGAACGAAAGAAATGAACCAAACGGTGGCAGTTTTTCACCAAAAGCGATTGCTTCCTAGCACCCACCCTCCTTCCACATGTATGCACAGCTCACCATTCAAAGCCCACGTGAGTTAGGAACACCTGGAACTTATGTTGGGCATGTTTTAGAGAGCGTCACCCAGCGCCCGCCACTAGGATGACGTTTGCACTTACTAGAGGGTACAGCCTTAGGGAAAAGTCTTCGGGCCGCGTGATTTGCTTCTCAGACGTATAGTGGAGCCGTTACGGTACTCTCGAAGATCAAAATGACTTGAAATGTGAAGACAAGGGTTCATCTCAACCAACAGTTAGAGCTTCTGAAGTGCCATAAGCTCCTTACTGCACGGCTGAAAAGCCCGTACTGTGGTCTGATTACTTTTGAAGAAAGTGGTACGTGCGGGGAGCTTTTGGGTTACAACATATACGGCGAATCCAGTGTGGACTCTGTTCAGCCTCGAAGTCCCCCAAAAAGGTAAGGTTGTAAAAAAAAAATTAGTAGGTTGGAATTATTTTCTGCTGGTACCACCACTTGCATAGACCAGAGAAAAGGATGTGGTGGGGATGGGGAGGAGGGATTCAGCCGCCGTCCTCCGGCGTAAACCCGCCGCGGCATGCGAACGAGCGCTTTTCCCGGTCACTTGATGAAGTGTCCCTCGTGGCTGCGTTACTACTTCAACGGCGCTGCGCTGCGCTGGGCCGCCGCCGGCGCGTTATGTCGGGCCAGCTGATTCATTAGGGCGCATTAGGGCATCCATTACGCGCCCCAGTCGCCGCACGCCGATCGATGCGCCCTTGGTGGCAGCTCCCTTGCCCTCCTCACCCGTCTGCTGCCCTCGCCCCTTTACGGTGACGACGATGACGGTGCGCCTGCTCCTCAGCATGAAGCCGCTCCTCTCAGGCCACTGACAAAGGGGATGAGTAGGAAGACTGACGACGGCGGTACGCGGTGGCTGAGGGCTCCCCGCGACAGGCCAGCCGATCGCAACAGCCAAGTGCACACTCGTTGCTCCCTTCCGCGGGCTTGACGAGCCGAGCAGCTAATGCCCGATGTCTTTACCGCGCCGAGTGAGCGCGCGAGCCATCGTCCTGTCGCTTTCGATCTGACCACTTGAGCGCATACCCGCCCCAACGATGACTGCGGAGTAGTTCGTGGCTCCTTGCGAAGGCCTTGCTGGCTGCGTGTGTGTACAGGTGTGGTACGATAGATTCTCTTCGGTCGGCCCCCTTGAAGCTGGCCCCCGCACCGGAGATATGCTGTAGTTTGTAGCTGCACCGTTGGAGAGGCATGTCAGGGGGAAAATATGGAAGGTTCAAGCGCTGGCAAAGCGGTAGCTGGGGCTAGTTGGTCGCGCATCGTTTCAGTTACCGCTACACTTTGGGAACACAGAAAGCAAGTGGCCGACGATTACGATACAACCTAATGCGAAATTTAAGTGCATTCTGATGTTGCGATATATTGAGGCAGAAAACTTGGGCGACTCTTAAGTTACCCTCTAGAGTACAATGCCGGTGGCTGAGTGGTTATGGCACTCGGCTGCTGGCCCGAAAGACGCGGGTTCGATCGCGGCCGCTGTGGTCGAATTTCGATGAGGCGAATTTCTAGAGGATCATGTACTGTGCGATGTCAGTGCACGTTAAAGAACCCCAGGTGGTCGAAATTCCCGGAGCCCTTCACTACGGCGTCTCTCATAGCCTGAGTCGCTTTGGGACGTTAAACCCCCATAAACCGTAAACCAATCTAGAGTACGATGCGCAGCATAGTGGTGGTGGTGGTGGAAACATTTACTGCCAAATACCGAGGGGGGCAAACCCCCTAACATGGCACGAGGCAACCCTTAGGGGGCTGCCCTTACAGGGCAAAGGACAGCCCTTGGAGGGCTATCCGCTTCAGGGCGTCGGTAATTATCCGGCGCTGGTCAGCACCAGCGGAGCTGGCCAGGAGAGTCTCCCAGTATGACTCCGCCGTGGTGGGGGATGGAGGGTGTGGGAAGGCAGGACATGTGAGGAGGACATGAAGGAAGTCTCCCGGTTTCCCGCAGAGCTTACAAGAAGAAAGGAATTGATCGGGGTAGCGGGCATGAAGGAGAATAGGGTAGGAAGCAGTTCGGGTGTGGAGTCGACGCCAGAGTGAGGCCTGGATTAAGGTTAGGGAGGGAGCCGGCGGTGCGTAAACGCGCCGGGTATCTCGGTAGTAGGCAAGAATATCTTTGAACGTGAGCAGACGCTCCCGGGATGGCGGAGGAGGTCCAACTCCGGCCCGGAAAGTGAGACCTCGGGCGAGGGAGTGGACCTCCTCGTTACCCGGGAGGCCTGCGTGTGCGGGGGTCCAGATAAGGGTTACGGGGTGGGTGGGGTGCCAGAAGCGTAGAAGTCTAGCCGCGGTGCGGGATATCAGGCCTTTGGCGAAATTGGATAGGGCGGATTTTGAGTCGGAGATAATTTTGGTGGCAGAGGTGGAGGCAAGAGCGAGTGCAATGACCGCTTCCTCTGCAATTTCCGATGAGTCTGTGGGGACGGACCCTGATGCGATTAGTCGGGCCTGAGAATTAGCGACGGCGAGAACTCTGCGGGAGCCCGACGAGTACGCTGCCGCGTCCACGTAGGCTACCTCGGGACTGTTGCCGTAGAGCTTGTGCAGTGCTTTGGCGCGGGCTGTCCAGCGTTCTCCGTCGTGCTCGGGGTGCATGTTCTTAGGTATTGGAAGGATGATGAGATGGGAGCTTAGGTCTGGAGGTGGGGGAACCCCCTCGGTAGGATGGGTGATCGGGGTGATGCCTAACTGACAGAGTAGAGTGCGGCCTGCCGCGGTACTCGACAGGCGAGTCAGCTGTGCTGTTAGGGTGGCTTCTGTCAGCTCCTCAAACGTGTTGTAGGTGCCGAGGTTGAGCAGCCGGGCAGGAGTGTTGCTGGGTGGTAGGTGGAGGGCAACCTTCGTGCAGCTCCTGAGGAGCGCGTTGATGCGGTCCCGCTCCTGCGTGTGTGGGCAAGCTCATGGAGTGCGTTCTCCAGACCCGGCGAAGCATAGTCGCGCTAGCATAGACGCTCCTCAGTCCTGTAGAACGACGTTGTGTGACCCTTGCCCGGCGGCAACTTCCTCTCCCACGTTTGTTGCTCTCTGCGAGAACGCGTTGCAACGCGCTTGTCTCGTTGCTTCAAGGAGGAACGCTGAAGCCACAAAGGACGAGTCATCGTTTGAAACGGGCCTCAAGGCGCGCGTCCCCCACATTCAGAGTAGCGCGGGCTCGTTCTCAAGGTAAAGGGCGCATACTCCGCCAATGGCCCACATAGACGCATATGTATATCCTAGTGGACGGTTCGACTGACGATTCATGACTTAAAGTTGCGATAGAAGTCTTGTGGTATATCTTACGCTGATTCGAACATAATCAGCCACGCATTATCTTTGCGCTCATAAGAAGTCGCCTCACTTGGACAAGGCAATCTGTGCCAACTTAAATGGGAGAGGGGGGGGGGAGCTGCTGGTGTATCTGCCTGCTACCGCATCCATCGCTGCCTTTTTTGCTATGGTGGTGGCGATGCACGTTCTAAGCAGTGAATGGGAAATTTCACAGCGCTGTCAAGTGCGCATATAAGAAGCGGCCCATTCCGTCCATCTTCATTATGAACAAGAGACCCGCAGGGGTCCCGAAACGTCATATTTTAAAACCATTTTTTGGAGACTGTACGTTTTATTCAACCACTATGATTCCCCCTCGCCAGACAGGATTCTGTCGAACCCTTGACTAGTACTGGTCTTCTTCGAGATTCTTGTCATGGTGATACCTTATCGGAGACGTCACAGACTATTGCAATTTTTTAGACTGCGGCGGACGATGCTGACAGTCGGTCACGCCGTCATAATATTCGTCTTTTTTTTTTGCTTGCTTGCTTGCTTAACAGCGAGACCGGGAGCTGGGCTGAATCGAAGAACTTGGTCATTTCTTCCCGCTCGGAGCATTTGAGCATAACTGTGGAAAATTGAAAGAGCGCACAGGATTGGTCGTTTTCAATTCAAGTTCTTCCATTTTAAAGACAACAAATTTATTCCTGTTTCAGGAATTAAACTGAAATCTACCAATTATGCTGTGCGAGATTTTTCATTACGAATACGGCAGACTCATAAAAAGCTTATTGAATTTGCCAAGCCTAAAACCTCTTCCTTAAAGATACGATATAAAAATCTGTTGCTTGATGAATGCTGTTACGTTTATGACGCAGTGTCTGACGCTGTTGTTCAGTCGAAGAGATAACTATATGATTGCACAAATGAAGTAGCCGGAGACAGGTGCACGACTGGCTGTCGATCTAAATCTAGCCAGGCAGGTAGCCTCGAAGAACTCAACGTTTTGCTTATTGATACAATGCCGCAGCATCAAAAATAAAAGCGGTGCACATGCGAGCCTTATTCTCTCGTCGGATACCGAATTTATTATTGGTACTGAATCTTGGCTGCGTGAAAGTGTGTAATGCAGAAGTGTTTCCATCTGGATTTGAGACATACAGGAAAGGCCCGGACGGTCACAGTGGCGGTGTTTTCATCTTGGTCGATAAGGCATTTCCAAACGCTCTGATCAAAATAAGAAACGATGAATGTTAACGTGTCCGGTGCAAAATTTTGCTTCCCGATGGTGAACGTATTGCGTTCGGCTAGTTTTATAGTAGTCCAGGCGATGGCAGTATTGAACCCAGGCACGTATCCAGAATTCTCTCAGAATTTTCTCGTTAAGCATGCGGCCCTCCTCCTTCCGGGGTATAATGAATTGTCTTGGGCCCGTCCCGAAAAAAAATTCAGGTTACGTGCCTGATTGAACCCTTACAGTAGCTTTCGAGAGCGTGATGTGCAGTGCTGTGGCAGTGACTTTCTGTATTCAGGGGATTTTAACATGCATCATGTGCGTTGGGTTGACAATCTTGCAGTTACAAGTTGCCGCTCTGCATTATCGCTTGAATTTAACAATGTGATCACCAAAAACGATCTATACCAGTTCGTTTTTTTTCCCAACAAGACAGCTTTGAAATACTGCTTCCACACTCGACCTAATTTTCTCAAACTCCAACAATACTGTACGATGTCATGGCTGTCCATGGTATCCCTGGTCATCATCAGTGCTGTTCTGGCACGGATGCTGTGCAGAAAGCCTTGTATTGCTGCTACTCCACATGCAAAAATGTATCTTTATCACAGTGGCGATTACGACTTGTCAATGCGAGATCTTGAGGACTACTTTGAAGAGTTTTCGACCGCCAGTACATTTACAAATATTGGCGCCTTATGTAAACTCTTTAAGAACGCGCTACAGGCACTCATAGAGTAACATACTCCATTTAAGATCTTTACTGGCATAGAAAGGCGGAACAAGCCGTGGTTCACCAAGAACGTTAAACGTCTACAAAAGTGCAGATCTCTGCTATTTCGGAGGTATAAGAAGCAAGAACCGTAAATTACTTTAAAAGGGGGAACTAAGTATAGAAATAAAATTTAAACTAAAGCAAGCCGAGGATACATTTATACACCTACCCTGAGCGTTAAACGTAAGCGCAATTCAAAGGAGGTGTGGAAATGGTTTAAAGAAATTAGATAAAATGAATTGTGTTTTTAAATGGCATGAAGATTGCCTGACAAACCGAAACCAAAAAGTAGTGATTAACGAATCAGATTCAGTCTGTCTTAGTGTAATCAGGCGTCCCAAAGAGGTCGATGCTGGAACCAATTTTATATTTACTATGTGTTAAGGATATAGGCCTATACGTAACATTCAAGATTAGATTATGTGCCAATGAATGTGTGATTTATAGAGAAATTAACAATCACGCACACACCTCTACCTTGCAAGTAGATCTCGACCACATAGCTTCGTGGTGCCGTGAATGGCATATGAGAAAAATTATTTCCAACTGTTGCCACGTACGCTTCTGTAGGCAACGCGTGAGCCTAGGTAACTACTATTTAAAATCTGAGGAAGCAAAATACGTGGGAGTTAAATTTTCTTCGAACCTAACCTGGAATAGCCATGTAAGCTAGTAACGGTAAAAGCTAGCCGCGTACTTAACTTTCTTCTCACGAAAGCTTTACAAGAAGTCAACGAGGTTTTATACTTTTCTGATGTTTGCCCTATCTTATAATATGCGGTTGCCGTCTGGGACTCCGAGTCAGTAACCATAGCTAATAAGTTAGAAGCTATCACAAACAATGCAGCCCGATTTGTAGAGATTTACACTAGCGTCACCACTCTAAAGAACATGCTCAAATGGGACCCGCTTGGTATCTGCCGTACTGTAACCGTACATAGGTGTTGACTGTTCAATCAAATTGATCACTATCATATCGCCCTCAGCCGCTACGTTTTCCTAAAACCCCTACCTTCGTATCACAAAGACATGACCATAGCAGAAAAAATTGGGGGAAACAATTAAGCTCCACTGTAAGGTTATGACACGATAGCATAGTGGATTAATTTCTGTATATGGAGAATGTCATTCTCTACTTTATGTTCATAGATCCCCGGGAGTCCCCATACCTCTCCAGTTGCCGTGGTGCACCCCTTAAGAGATGTGCCACTGCCCTGCGATTTTCAGGTGCTCCTAGTGGTAGGCCTTGGGCGGCCCAGGTTGCTCTACCCAAGCGAAATATCATTAACTTAACTGCCACCTGCCATGGTGGGCAGGTTGTCGCCCTCCTTACGTTATCGCCCTACTTTTACTTTTTTTTTTCGAAAAGTGTGCCATGAGGCATGCACCTTTCACCGTGCTCTTCGCTTTGCTATAGACCTGCTGGTTACGCCGACAACAACAACAACAACAACAACAACAACAACAACGATGCGCAAGATAGGAACGGGCGCCTCTAAGAGCTGCGCTCTAAACGGGAACGAAAGAAGGACACGGCAAGAACACAGGAAACTAAACACTTCGCGTTCATATCAGAGGTCTATGCAGTCCTTCTGCATCAAAGCGGGTCAACCAACAAGTCAATGGCTGTCGGTACCCTACAAAAAGAGGCGAATCACTTAAAGGGAAACATACTCTCTCGTCCTCGCCTCACCCAAAGTTTGGGCTTCCGTGGATGCATCAAGAGCCCCATTGCAAAGCTGAGAAGCAAGTCTCTTGGACTCTAAACGTTTCACAAAGGCAGTATGTTAGGTTCAAGCAGTGACTATGACGAATTAATGAATTCCCAGTGAGAACTTGAGCGTCCTACATGAAGACTATATGGCTGCGGGTGCATACTGTATGTTCAGTGTCTTCACGCCCGCTACACGCTGAGATCAAGAGTCCGGACTGCTCGATTGTCACGCCCAGCTTTCCTTGATATCATCAAGTGGCGCGACTTGTCAGTCGCCAATAGAGAACACTACGTAACTTAACGGGAATAAACTCATTTGTCATTGAAATAGAACTAAAGCCTTCTATGAAACGATGCGCGTAGCCATTGGTACTGATGGCTTACGCTTCATATACGCTGCCTACCCTGACTTATAAAATACTTCCTGCACTCAGGCCGAAGAGTTTTGAACGCCACGGAAAAAAAGTTCGTTGGAGGCACTTCAAAATCTCTTAATTGAGGGAAGTCGAAAGCCGTTTGCGACCCATTGCACTGATTTGCAATTGTTACCCAAATTATAGTCACATGATATCACAAGGTCACGTGGCATCACAAGGTCACGTGACATCACAAGGTCACGTAATCTAGGTGGCGATGTAACGGACGGACGGTCACCGCGAGTATGAGCCATTAAAGGCTATCGCCTTAATGTAAGGGGCGTACGAAACATTCAAAATTCCCGTAGTCGAGGGTTTGTCGGCATATCATCTGGTCAGAAATCATGGTGATGAGGATTGCTGGTCACTGGCCAAAGTCAAAAGATGAAAAGACGTTTCGGGAGCACTACGGCTTCCTTGTTCCCTTTGGCCAGTGACCGCCAATCCTCATCATTCAAAATTCCCGCGGCAAATTTTGATGCTAAGTGCCATGCGGCAAGCGGTGGCAGCCACACAAACTAGAAGCGCTTGTCCAGATTTGCTGGGCGTGGTACAAGACGTAGTTATTGTATACGCCACATGCAACTAAATGCTACGGAGACCTCAACCACAGTCACGCCTGTTCATACCACGCATCTGCATAGCCGTACACGTACTTTTTGGCACACTTACCCGACTAAAGTCTCTCTCTTTACTCACCAAAATGCGCTCGCGGACAAAAGACTGCGCGTTGAGCACGGGTCCAATGAAAACCGGAGTTTCTCCATGGCAGATCCATTGTACGCTCAACACTTTTCCAGGCGTAAATCGAGGGCGGGGGTTGGGGGGGGGGGGGGGGGGAGGTATACAGAGCGCGCGCGGACAGTTTTCCAAGAAAGTCAGTTGAAAGCGGTACTCTAGGCCAGCAAGAGAGAACATCGCCGCTCAAGAGAGGAGGGGTGATTCTTTCTTCGCCAATAGAGGGAGCCAAAAGCTTCCTCGTTCTCCGATGCGATGATCGCTCTCCGGGGACTTGCAAAACGGCGTCGGCAGTGGCGCCGCCTGTTGAAGGAAAAAAGAGAGAAAACCACTATTCTCAGCATTCGTTCTTACTTTCTTTCCCAACCTACTTTGTTTATCTCGATTGCGGTGCTCTTATATACGTCCTTCCAAAGCTCCCGAAGTGAGCCGATCTGGTCGTGTGCAAGCAGTGAAGAATGCGATCGAGCCATAAAGGGTTATCTGGCTCTCTGCACAGTGGACCCAAAAGGCAGTGCCGCCGGTGCTTTAGTAGAGACGCGGGGGGGGGGGGGGAAGCAGCGACTAGTTTTAAAGCTAGAAAACGAAATTCAGAATGGTACAAAACGGTAGAAAGAGTAGGGACGGGGGGGGGGGGGGAGAGTGGGGACCTTGGGGGGGGGGGGGGGGGTTCGATAATACTGCTTTCCCGCGAAGCTTCCCGATGTGCGCCTGAACCCCGGCGACCTTAATGCTTTTTTCCGGTGCGTAAAGCTGCCGCTTGGGCGCTAGTGGGCGGCTAAAGAGGAAAAAGACAGCGCCAAAAGTACTTCGCGGTATGAAGAAAGAAGAGCTCGAGCGGTAAGTTAAAAGCGAAGCGAGATTCGAGACAAATCATCTGAAAAAATAAAAGAAAGACGAATTTTTTCTCGTATTCTTCTTTCTTCTCTTTATTCCAGTCCCACCGACCAGGAATTCGCATTTTATGACCCCTCGGAGCGAGGCGAAGAATTCTCATCAATACCTCACCGGGGAGCTTAGTTTGATGGCTGCTTCTTCGCAGCCCGGTGTCTCTTACTGGGGCTCGTGCGCTTACCTCCTCACTTCCCTCGCTCTCTGGTCTTTCTCCTCTCCCTTAGGGCGTCGCTCGCACGAATGCACACCGAGGCGTGGTGGATCGTTAAGGCACTCTGGGCTTCCTGCGCCTATTTCGAGATTTCTCTCTCTCTCTCCTGTTCTGTGCTTGCGCGGTCCAGCTCCTTTTCTCTGCCTCTTTCACTCTCTGACTCACTCATTCAGTTCCTCGCATTATGGCTTTTTTGTTGTTGTTGAAACGTTTCATTCCGGGTCATAAAACAATTTACCTCGAGGAGCAGCAATACAGCTGATTAATATAATTCTGCAGAACTATTTGCTCTCTTTTGGGTGACAAAGAAAAACGAGACAGAGATGACTGAGAACAGAAACAGCTCCAGTAACAATGCGATGATCGCGTTAGACCACGCGGCGTTCCTACGTTACGACTCTTACGAGCAAGCGCCGTCTGTTAAGCCCGAAGTCTGTGATCGACGCGTACGTCACTGGTCAGCGCACTGCTCGAGGTCTCTACACAGGAGTGCGACCCCATTTGCAAACAAGTGGGTGAATAAACAAGACTTGTTTCGGATTACGCAGTTAATAAATCGAAAGGATTCCAAGCAAAGGCGAAGAAGTGCTCGGAACAATAATCGCTTCCTCTGTGTTGCTTAGAAAGCATTTGCACCGAATTGAACTTAAATGCCTCATTTTAACTGGTCTCGAGGGGCTTCGTTGTTGCTTCAACTGCCGCGGATCCAAAGCGCAACAAGACTAAGCGCCGGGACTGCTGCACAAACCAACTGCCATGTCACAGTCGCGAAGGAGACCCAGGCGAGAAATGACCCCTTTCCGTCGAGACGGTGAGAAAAATTCCCCATGTCGTTTCCGCGCTTACCTTGCGCGAATGCGAATTTCAGCAACGGCTGGGTTTCCATGAAGTGCTAATGCCAGTCGTAGTGTCTATAGTCGGATACAACTCAACGAACAGAGCTTTGAAGAGAGACTCAATACCCTTGCAGAGGAATTCGTCTGGTTTTCTTCTGCCGACGGAAGGCATTATTCATTTTTAAAGCAAGGATGGAGGCGACAAATGGCCATTAGGTAATAATATATAAGTTGGCTAGCTATGCTGTGAGGTGTAATGTACACCGCGTAGATTGGTCCTCTATTCTTACGTCCGCTGTCTTAACGCCAGTTAGTGTATGTGTACTAAGTGCGTGTTTATCGTAGGAACGTCTTCGCTCCACCGGAGCGGGATATACAATACTCGTATATACAATACTCGTATGTACAATACTTCGTATATACAATGTACGGCGGCTTCTGCAGCACGCACAGCTATCCGCCACCGCTGAGATTGTAGCTGATCCTGTCCTCGGGGAATCCTCTCTGGAATCATTTGCAAATGACATCACATGATTGGTCACGTGACAACGACGCAAAAAAACATGCCACCTAAGGGTAGGTGTCAGTCGTCGGAAATTGCATTAATTCCGCCCCCTGACAGCTGGCTATTGCAGTCCTGTAGTGTGTTCTGTAGCGCAATTCAGTGCCTTATTCGCCGCCTCCCCTCCTCTCCTTCAGATTCTTTCAATTTCGAGAAATTGATCATCCATTGCGCGCGCAGCTGCTCACGTAACACGTCGTGTTACACAATATTTGATTTTTTTTTGCTACACCATTAACGCAAAAACGTCACACATCACTCTTCCAGTAAAAATTGTGAAGAACGGGCGAATGGCAATTCCGGACATGCTAATTAAACCAGCACTGCAAAATGCCACGGGCAAAGACCAGCACACCTTCCCTTCAATGTGATAATTTTGATAAGAAGCCCATTCAGACAGATTGGGAGAATAAATCCAGGAAAGATGATCGCTGCGCGACGAATGCGGTAGCACATTAATCAATGCCGTCGACGCGTGAGTACGATCCGTATAGAACTGTCGAAAAACCGAGCAGTGATCTCGTGCAAATTTTTCTTAATGACTTTTGAATTTAGTGGCTGCAGACGTGGAAGATATATTAACAAAATTAACACTGTTCCTTGCCATTTAAGATGCCTCACACGTGGTATCATAATAAGTGCATGCTTTGAGTTGCGTTGCAGTAGAACCATTGTCATGAAAGGAGTTGCGTCGCTGACGTCGACACAAATACAATCCGTTCTACTGTCGCAATGATTGATATATCATGACTTGCCGTTGGCGCGACTTTAAAGCATTGCAGAAGTGCCTATGGTTCTCGTCTCTCTTATTTGGGTGTATCAAGTTATAGACCTGCCAGGCCTGTGGTTCGCATTAGCTTTTATCGCAATTCGTGAAGAACTGCGTGGCCTGCCCAGCTGCATTCCGTTTGTTAACAGGTTATTTCTTAGCTAAAAAAATGTTTTTATACTTTCATTCAGAGTTATTTTCTTTCAAACAGAAACGGTCTCTGGAAGGGTTCAGGGAATTAATAGCATCTGGCGCTTGAGTGCCATATGCACAGATTTTATGCTTCATGTGTTAACGCTAGCATACGTAATACCACACGTCGTTGATGAGCAGTATGTTGGCTTTTTAGAGAGATCATTGAACAGCGTAAAGGAATGTGAAATGTTTTGCTGTTTTCGTGTAAAATGCAGGCTCGCATTATGTGTGTCATTCTTCAGGGGCCGTCTCTCATAGCCTGAGTCGCTTTGGGACGTTAAACCCCCATAAACCAACCAGGGAGGATGATTACTCAGCAGTCTCACAGCAGCAGTTCACTCCAACACTGCCATATTTGCAGGATTATGGATATTGAGTATAAGCCACCCTAAGTTTGAGTGCAGGTTGCTATGCATCTTTGAACCCTTATTCCTGAAAGATAGCGTCACAGTGCAAGCTTTCCTCGAACTGGTTTATAATGCTGCACGAGCGAGAATCTTTTATTCTCTTTGCTCTGAAAAATTCGGAGGTAGGTGTAAGTGCAATGAAGTCTTATTCTTACAGCACCATAACACCAATAAAAGCAGGTATGGTGCGATTGTTCTTCAAGATTATTGCATTATACTCTTTCTTGGATGACAGTAAGGAATTATTTGGTGAAGCTTCTTGTTCGTTTGGTGTGGATGCGTTCTGTGTCGATAATAAAAACGTTTTCCCCATTTCCGCGCATTGGTGTGGTATGCACTTCCATAAACGTTTTTTGTAGCTGCGCACAGCCTGTCCACTGCTATGAAGAGCTCCGGCAGTACAGGTGCATTATGTTGCGTAGTCACCACAATCGGCAAATTTAAACAATGCTGAAGAGAAATACTAAGCGTGCTACGAAATTTCGAACCCATTGCATACATTTTTCCCGCAAGGTGTAGGGTAAGAAACGCTAAAATGCCCACAGGCTCAGCGGTCGTAATATCTGTTGCACCCTAACACCTCTTTAGAGTTCATTTTCGAGTTTTCTTTTTCGCGAATGCCCTGCGGGAAAGATGTACGAAAGCACAAAAAACCTTCTTGGGTGCAATGGTGCGAGTTATAGTCCCTCGAAAACTCTCGTAAAAGAAATTTCTTTTCTTCAGAGTAGGGAATAAACAAAAGCTGAAAGAGGCCACCAATAGTTAGACGGCAGGCGCATAGATGGCACCATCGCTTGTAAACCTCCGCGAAGAGTCCACGGAGAACAGCCGGATTTGGAACAGGCAACAACCGAACAACAAAACCATAAGGCACGTGCACTATGTTAGGTCAAGACAGGCAACCTCACTGTCACCCAGGAACATGGATGGTTTGCTGACGCACAGTTTTTTGCGTCTCATTTGGTAGGTTTCTACGATTTCTCAGGTCAATTGGTCGGGGTGTTTATAAAAAAAAAAAACATCCCGCACACACCCCGCATCACTCCTCACACCGCACCTCACAAATCGTAGAAGCCTACCAAATGAGGAAAAAACCAAGGAAAAACCAAGAAATGGGCTTGGGCAGGGCATGTAATGCGAAGGCAAGATAACCGCTGGTCTTTAAGGGTAACGGAGTGGGTTCCAAGAGAAAGTAAGCGTAGCAGGGGGCGGCAGAAGGTTAGATGGGCGGATGAGATTAAGAAGTTTGCAGGCAAAGGGTGGATGCAGCTGGCAAAGGATAGGGTTAATTGGAGAGACATGGGAGAGGCCTTTGCCCTGCAGTGGGTATAGTAGGGCTGATGATGTTGATGATGATGATGATGATGATGATGGTGTGTCAGCAAACCATCCCTGCTCCTGCGTGACAGTGAGGTTGCCTATCTTGACCCGACATAGTAGCACGTGCCTTGTGGTTTTGTTGTTCGGTTGCTGCCTCTCATCCCTTATATTTTCCGGTTTCCTGTGATTAAACACTAGTTGAGAGTCAGCGCTTGTCCTGTGTTTTCTACCCTAAAGTCCCCATTTTCCGCGCTGTTATTTTTAAAAATGCATCACTAACTGGCCCGCCTAGTTATCGTGTCAGATTTGGAAGCTTATTTCGCAACTGATACAATCAAAGAGCTTCAGGTGGCATCGTACGTTGCTTCCTGTCATTATGACCCTCGGTTCTAAAGAAACGCTCTCTCGCAAAAACGAGGCTGCGACACAGCCATACTAGACTCTTCGCTCTCCGTTGGGCTGAGGAAGTGGCAGAGATAGCAGTACTGCGCCCTACCCCCGCCCGCCCTCCATCAGTGCGCTGACTACGAGACTCACTTGAGCCTCATGACGACAGGTAACGCATCCTCTGGAGCAGCTACTTCTATGCCGGAATGTCCATAATCTCTCAGACTAAGCACGCTATGTTTGGGCAGAATCAAAGTACGACAACGTAATTCTCAATTACGACGTACTATGTCGACGGCTGATCCCATTTCCCCGAGTGAATGGTCCTTATGCCACTGTCACTGTGAGTCTTCGTTCTTTACCATAGCAAGTGTTCAGCGGGGCCGATATATATAGAAGCTGGAGTGCTGCACAAATAAGGAGAAGCTGTAGGCATTGAAGTAGAAAGATCTTCAAGAATCTGTGCAGCACATCGTTCAGCCCTCCACCCATCAATTTCAGCAGTGGCATCAGCAGCAAGAACTTACAGGAACGGTAAATAAACGTGCTGAGTCGCTTCACTCGCATGATTAAATACCAAGCTCTGTTAGGGGCCGACCTGTTTAGAGAATTTAAATTCGGCCAACCATCGAAGATTGCTTGTACCTCTCGCCGGGGTAGACACAGCTTCGACCACTGCCATTGAGTCGTCTTTCCGGTAATCTCCACTGGCCGCTTTCCTACAAGTTGCTCAGTTAAGCCTATGCCTCGTGGGCTCCGGATTCAGCTCTGCTCGTCCCGAAAATTGAAACACACCCGGAAAGGGGCTTACCGAGCTCTAAGCCTCTTGCGATGCAACGCTTAGGGTGGGAGAATAAAGCTCTCTCACCCCTCTCGCTATTTTTTTGCTTTTGTTGTGCCTGTGGTATAATCGGATTGAACACTCCTCATTCGGCCAATTCGGCTCCGAAGTTCGCAAGGAGTATACCCAAGAGGCCACGGAAGTGAAGACAGTGAGAAAAAAAACAGCAGGAAGAACACACACCAGAGACAAGCACTTTGTGGCGCCTGTTATTTCTTCGTTCTTCGTCTCAGCGCTGTTTTTTTTTTCTTTTGACGCAGTATCAACTAGCTGAATTGTGTGGGTGAGGACAGTCAGTTCACCGGCACGGTTTCTCTGAGGGAGTCTTTTAAGGAAACGTGAGGCGGATATTTTTGTAGCGAGACCGCATGCAAAGGCGCACGCGCGCACGTACACACAAAGGGCAGATCTTCCATGTTCTGAACTGAACGCTAAGGATGGCTTCTCGCAAGGAGTGAAGACAACGTGCCACGACAAACGTCTGTTATCAGCGACTAGTAAGAAATTCACGGGAGTTCCACACACCACAATCATACTTGTGTCGTTTCTAGGCTCAGCGTTTTGCTGTTGCCAAGTAGCGCCCGTGTTGGCGAAATCATTTATGATGCTTTGAAACTGGCAGTGTTTCTTTTTTCTGTGTTTGTTTGTTTCTTTCTTTCTTTCTTTCTTCCTTTCTCTCTTTTTTCTTTCAAAAACCCCTATTAGAAGGGCATTAAGTGAGGGCTGCTTACTAAGCAAATTATTCGTTCATTCGATTGCCGGAATGCTGATGGATCGGAGTGAAGCCCGACGTCGTTGAGCGGGCCATGCCAGTCTCTTTGCATTTAGACAAATAATGATGAGAGGTGCACAGACGTCCTCGTAGAAGGAAGGGGGCTTTTCGTGGCTCGCGCGGCTTCGTATGTGGTAGGCAGGAGGGATGACACGTACAGGCATCAAGTGAGTGATACTCGGATTTATGAACAAAATGCAGTACACAGGCGCATACCGCTTTGAACAAACAACTTTTTTAGAACAGACAGCGCATGTATGAGTAGATAGGTCTCAAAAAATGTTTCCTGTGATCTGAAAATATTTTTCGACAGTCACAGTTATTGCATTTAGAATAAAAAAATTACGGCGGCGCCTATTTATCATTATGCGATGAGAGTGTGTTAGCATTAGGTCTTCTCCTTGCTTTGCATTGCTTCTTTTCGACTTTTTATCTTCTCTTCACATTTCTGTAGTATATTTTGCCATCTATTCCTTGGCACACTCTACCTCGCTGAGCACACTGCTGAGCAACTCTTCTGTGCTGTTATCACCTGTCGACCTCTCCCCTATATTTTCCTCTCCCCACTTTGCCACCTGTCAACCGTGGCAGGTGTGTGGCAGGTGTAAAATGTACACAGTATTACACCGCCGGACACCGGACTCTTTTTCTTCACAGTGGCGCTTTAATTCCCAAGCATTAAAACGCATTCTCTAAGTGAGTTTTTGCAACGAGCAGATTTCCACAGGCAGAGGATTTTATGTGGCTTTGGTAGTAACCGTCTATAAGTGGCGATGTGCAATGACCCGAGCCGGTCATTGTCGGCTCCCAGTAACTTACCACGCCTCTCACACACGGGCTATTCAGGCACTGCGACGCTGCTCCCATGCACATAAAGGACACCGGCGAAACAAAAAGCGTCCGCCCAGGGCCCATAGAGCGTCCCCAGCGGGCGATTACCCTCCACGCACCGACTACATCAGAGGGCACCGCGCCCGCTTGCGTAAGACTGTTAAGCGCGCCAGAACAAAACCGAGCGGACGAGGACCCTCCTTTACCCGCATAGACCGGCTAAGAAGAGTTGCAAAAGAAGGCAGAGAAGGAGCGATATAGTGGAGAAATCTGGCATGCAAATAAGCCTGGTGACGACAACGCGCTCGAGCTAACGCGTGCGTTGAAGTGCATCCCGCACTTTACGACTTACAAGCTCGGCCGGACGGCCACTTTCCGGTCATTTTTCTTTGCCCGCTCCACTAGACACAACAATGCGGATGAACCGGAGAGCGAGGCTGCGCAGACTCGCCTCGCTCGCGGAGGCAGGCCCGCAAGAGGGACGCAAAACGCAGCCGCACTGACCGTTTTGCAAGCGAGTGGAGACGGGAACTGGGGCGGGGGATGAGGGAAGGGATAAAGGGACACATCGCGGCTGCAAATGTAAGTGCATATAAAGGAAGGAAAGAACCGACGGCGTCTCGCTCTTTCTCGCTAGAGTTGTCGTTCGTTTCTTTGCGCTAACGACGCCGGCGGCTCGCGTAGCCCGCGACGCGCTGTGACCTCCATTGTTTCGCGCCATTGCGCGGAGGTTGTGCCCTGGAAGATTTATAGACGGCGCCTGGCCGGCCGGCCTGCCTGCAACGAGTTCGCGCGCGTGGCTCGCCGCCGTAACACAGAGCGCGCATTTTGGCCCGTTCTTTCTCTGTGTGTGTGTGTGTGCGTGCGCGCGTGGGTTTGTTGCTCTCTCGCTCGTCTGTCTCTCTCTATTCAGCCGCCAGTGGTGACAGCGGTGAGCGACCGGCGTCGACTCTGGCCAGTCGTAAATCATGGCGCACACGGTGTGGTGCGGGCATATCCGAAGCTCCGTCCTGCACCCGCTACCCCTAGCTACCCTCCTGTCAGAATCCTTCCCTCACTATCTTCCCTTCCATGCGGTAAATCCTTCCGCTCCCACACATGCGTGCACGCTTGTGCCGGACTGCTTGAAGGTCCTCAGCTTCGCAGTCCAGATTGCGTCCACAAGCAAAGTGATGCATAAAGTGTCAATGGACAGGTTTATCATAGCGTACATCGTCTACCGTCACCGCTTACTGCGGCCGCCTTTGCGCGTGCGCAGTGCCGGCTAGCGTTCGCGGTAAGTGCATAGTGCAGTCGCAGGGTTCATGCTGTGATAAAACTCTCCACTGACACTGTGGGGGTATGCGTATCGCCAGCGGCGATCACACTTTGTGACGAAAGAACCTGTGTGTGTGTGTAGTAGGGGACAAAAGTCTCCGGACCACGCGTTCTGCAAAAAATCAAGAAAGCTCTACTATTAGCCAGCCGCTGGAGACCACACCAGCGCAGGAAATTTACAATTTTGTTCTTTCACCTTCATAAATGCTGTCTTCAAGCCGGCGGATAATAATGAGCTATAAGCTTCGTTTGTGGAGAAAGCGGTCTAGAGACTTTTGTCTCCAACTGAGCGTACGGCTTCTGTTGAATAACTTCGGACCAAAAGGTCTGGTTTTGGAGGCGTAACACTATTGGCAATTTTCACGGCCCATAGGAGACGCCTCAATTGGTGCACTATAGGGGCATTACAAGGACTGCTTCCGCGGTCAGCCTAGATGGAATCGCACTTGTTTTACATTTAAAATAAACCCACGAAACCTCGTGCGAGCCAAACAGTCGCTTTTCTCGAAGATGAAAATGAATAAACGAGAGTAAATGAATGAATCGCTGTCTGACGTTTGGAAACGGCCAGCGTGAAAGACAGCGGTAGATGGTCGACGCTAGCTGTGTGATGACCCCACATTCTGCGCGGGTCCACGCGGTACGGAGAGGCAAAGAGACACCGCTGGACTCAGTTGGGACTAAACAGATATATTCAAGAATTACATATTGTCCCAGGTCACTCAGACGAAGCGGGTCGTAGGGACACTGGAGGACCAGGACCACAGAAGCAGGCGCCAGAGACAGGGCAGGCGGTCGCGGCCGGGCTCACGAGCGACCTCCTCCAAGCCTCTTCCTCTTTCTGTCGATCGGCACCCCGCTGGTTGAGGATGACGTTGAGTAAGTGGATAACACACGTGAAAATATTATCGACCACACGGTGCAGAGGCTGCAGTATCCAAGCTGACAAGCAGCTGCGTTGGAGCCAGAGTCTTCGTCAGGAGGAATGGAGGGACTGCGGAGTTGACCGCATTTGTTCACTCAGGCTCGTCTTCTCCCCGATGGTTTGGGCGCTTGGGGCGCCGGAGGACCGAATGCCCAGCGGTGTCTTCTCCATGGCCTTGCTCGTCACCCCACTGACTAGCTTTCCTCGTTTTTTTTTTTTCCCCGTCCATTTGGGAGATACTTTTTTCCAGGCTGGAGCATCTCCCTCGCCATCCAGTCAGCGCCGGCGCTTGCAGCATTCCCAGTCTTCCCCGGGCCTCCCGCTGGCTTGGGTCTTTTCCGCTCCTGCTGGCGCCCCTGCCACTCTTGAGGGGTGTGTTTGACCAGTCGAATGCTTGTCGCCGTGCGAATAATGATGATGGCCAGGCTGTCGGCATTCGGACCTCTAATGAGCATTGGCCCCCGACAGCCGACCATTCCTGGTGCAATACAGTCTCTTGGTCAAGCGCCTCCGGGGTCCCACAAAGGGAAGCCGCTGTCGGAGGAATCGGCCATTCGGAGACGCACAGAGCACTGTCATAGCTGTTACAAACAGGCCAGAACCGACCGAGACAAGTGGCTGGGACAAAAACGAGGTTGAGTGGCTTGGCAGTTTAAACCCAAAAGGAGGACAAAGAAAGGAAGGCTGCAGCCGAGGAGGGCATGGCGCTCGGCAATAGCGATGAATAGAGTAGGAGAGGGCACACGCGCCCATGAAGGAGCAGTTCAGCAGCAGCATGAAAATGAATAAACGAGAAAGAAGGAAGGAATCGCTGTCTGGCGTTGGAAAACGGCCAGCGTGAAACCACAGCGGTAGACGGTTGATAATAGCTTTGGATGGAATACGTCAGTGACGATGAAGGTAATGTAACAACGAGTGAATGACTTTCCTAGACGCGAAATTTTTCGCACTAAACAAGCAAGACCTAGCGATTGTCAACTTGGCTTGCTGCTAAAACCGGCTAGAATAAATTTCCAGCCACCGTGGCCCTAGTTTCAGTAGATAAAGTAGTACCGATTTCCGTTCTTTCGTGCTGCTAACCACGTTCTACGTTAAATAAGAATATAGAATCGTGACCACGTGACTCCCAACTTGTTCCTAAGAAGTGGATGGTACAATTTTTTTTCAAATTCTATTCAGTTCTTTGTTATTCGATATTTTACCGCGATAGCGTTAAGGAGCTCGTGTCGCGGAAAATCCCGCGTCGGCGTCGGAGTCAGCGTCGTTGACCGCGAGCGAAAAATCCACGAAATATCCCCAGAGAAGCAACCTAGGAGGCAGGTGAGCCACCTAGGTCACGTGACCTTGTGGCGTCATCACAACCTGTCCACCCGATTGTGAGCAAACTACGCAACGTGGCAGGTGGCAGTTAGTAATTGGCCGCGAGAGGTTGCTCGGGAAGAGAAACTTGTTTCGCACAATCCCTACCCGTGGCAGCACCTGCCACCGCAGGACAGTGGCGCATCCCTTAACCGCTGCATCACTGCGCCAGGAGTGGTATAACGACCCACAGGGATCTATGAATGTCCGTAATGCCGAGAATGACCAATTCAGCATGTATAGGCATTAAGCCACTAAAACTGTCGCGTCATACCTTTCAGCGGAGCTTGTGTTTTCTGCAATATTTTTTTACGTGTGAAATCGCACCATTTATAACTGCATATTAGGTCTTGTAAGTTAAATAGCTTTCCATTAAAGTCAGCGACACGCCACAGATTCCGCAATACGGACCTTTACTTCACAGTAAGTACACGATACTGAACACTGTCGAATGTCTTTCTAAAGTCGAGGAAGATTCCCAGTGTGTAGGCTTTTCTATACTGTTCAGAATTTTCTTTTTATCTCTATGAGTGCAGCTTCTGCTGATCTATCTTTGTTAAAGACAAATTGCTCGTTGACTACAAATTTATATTATTCTGTGTTGTCAAAAAATTTACGAGTTTTTTATAATAATCTGTTCGGCTGTACCATTGCAAATGCCGGGAAGTACTGAGACGGGCCTGTAATTAATTACAACCCTTGTGTGCAACAGTTACTCGGGCCAGCTTTATTTTTTCAGGAAAAACACCTGTGCATAAAATGATACTGCAAACGTGGAGAGTGGTAAACTAATTATTTCACCCACAGCCGGCTATTATTTAATTTCGTCTGCTCCTGGTGCACAGCCGTTGTCCACGCCACATGTTCCTCAAATAACACGTCGCACATTTATATAGGCCATTTCATCCCCGGCAATTCATTTTTTAGAAACACAGGCTAGGTGCCTGATAACAGCGCTGTCATGGTTCAGCAAGCGTCCTACTACAGCGTGGAATCTTACTGTTTCTATGCTCTGTCTGTATTTCTGGCCCAGAGAAAACTCGCGCAGTGGCCCTTACCGGCTCTTTTATCTCATTAGTGTGCAAACATTCATGTAACAACTCTTCTAAGAAATATTCTACAAAAAAATTCTGACAACTTCTAAATGTGCGGCGAAGTACAAAGGCAACGGAGCGGACGGCGTGGTTAAACACGTTCCAATCCTTATTGGACTTATTGAACGCCTTATTGGACGCCACCGCAGCGTAGCGTCGACCTCGTGATAATTGGCAATATGCCGACAACCCTAAAAGCAAAAAGGCTTTAAAAGGTGAGGAGGGCCATCGTTCTCGCCTTATAAAGATTCATAGCTTCAGGAGCGTCTTAAGTGTCCCGCTATACACCTGAAAAGAAAACTATACGGCCTGAAGACTTTTTGCCTAAACTGTACCTTCTTCTTCTTTCCTTGCTTTCCTTTTTTTGCGTCACAACTCAGACGCCGTTGGCTGTTGGAAAATTATTTTCTAGCTAGCTGTACCAGAACACTCTAGAGTGTTCTTTTAAACTTTCAGGTGCGGGAAGGAGGAGTCAGGCTGGGCTTTGAGCCGATGGCATGACGCCTGTACGGCATACAGCGGCAGAAAAGATTTGGCAGGGGTCAATGCCTGAGCGGTGTCTGCCTGGCCGTAAGACCGAAGGTCGGTCTGTTTTCCCAATTGCGAAGGCTAAGGCGAATGCTAGAAGGTTACATAGTAAACAACAGGCCTGTTTTGTTGACCTGTGCTCGACGGTCTGGTCAGGTTACCACACACACGTGACGTGCGGCCGCTATTGCTGAAAGATTACGGGGATGACTGCAACATGCGCCTATTCACTTCTGCAGCGATAAGTTGCTGCAGTAACTAGAATCCATTTCTTTTGTCTTCTGTTATGCCCGGAAAGCTTCATCACCAAAATGCTTCAAAATGCTGTGACCCTGGCACAGTAAGCATACAACATTTTTCTGCTTTCTCAGCCAATAGCACCGGATTGGTTGAGTTCCTTTCTTCACTCTTTTCAATTCAACTTTCAGCAGAAGGTAACTTCTTTTTAAATGTTTCGAGGTTGGCTAGTTGGCTTTTTCATAACTGAGTGCAGAACGGCGCGAATACAGGACTATAAATCTTTGGAGGAAGTAAACAGAGATGGCAGGTGCGAAGCTCAGGTATGGGTTATTCTGCACGTAGAAAATGTAGAGAAAATATTAAATGATAAGAAAAGTTACAAAAGGCATGATCATGTTATCCGATAAGCTGATGGGGAGCACGCTTTCGCAATCTTCCTCGTTATCGATTCAAAGCGGCTGAAAGGTGTCCCTCGTCATGCCAAATTACTGCCTGCCTCACACTGAAGACCCTTCACATGCAGCAACGTGGTCATGGTGTGAAGCGCACTGCTGCGCATCTGCCCTAGCTCGTGTCAGCATCACAAGAAGTCATAAAAACCAGTGCATGAAAAAGATAACTGAGGCGCTTAACAAACAAGAAACTCGAGTTCGTGCTCAACTAAATCACATCACCATCCGTTTATGACGTCTGTATTCATCTCCATTTTTGTAAACGATGTTTTCTAGCTCTTGATCCTTTCTACACGTTCTCCGTTACGTTCTCTTACGCTCGGCGCCTACCTACATTTACGTATTGCAAATACCCCTAGTTATGGTTTTGCGCCGTTCTTTGCCCTGTGATGCATCATTAGCCTTTACACAGATTAAGCCCTCCTCCTTTTTTTCTAGGCCTAGAACTGTACGATTACGGGTGCCCTATAGGCACGTCATAACGCAGTACCTGAAGATTGGCTTAAGCGCCGACAACGTGAGGCGCTCAGCTCTGAGTATATCCATCGTTCTTACAAGCTTAAGCAAACTCAGTTAGATGAAGGTTCGTCATCCAACGTAACTTTGAGTGCCGCAGTGTTTTCAGTGCAAAAAAAATGCACAGCTACACAGAGAGCGGCCAGTATATTTCAGGCAGAAAGTTTGTCCTAAGAGGTTCGGAAATTAAAAGACAGAAGGGTATACCTGTAAGAAGGCCTATAAAGGTAGTCTCAGTGGCAAACTTGCCATATGCTGTCCTAATCTGAGTAATAGCATTAGCGCGTAATTGGAATTCACTAATGAGAACTAGCCAGGATTAGTCGGGACGAGCGCACACGGAGTCTGATTGTTATTACCGCTGGAGCAGGTATGATGCAGCTGCCTTGCCAATTAGAGCTAAGAAACTAGCTTTAGTGTTTCTTATCATGGACCGCTCGTAGAATCACTTACCCTGGGATCGAATTATCTTCTTTCGTTTCTGATGAAAACAGAACATAATTAATTATCAAGAAAAGCCAAAAATCTTAAGCTTTAACAATTTTTTACTTCATTTATCAGCCACTTCCTCCTTGGTGAGTTTCTGCGTGGATGCTACAGCAGAAGAATGATGCTGACTATCTGCAAGGACGACACAGACGACAGCTACCAGTGATTAACAGGAAAAGCAATGGACCGGGAAAACATCGATTAGACTGCATATTGCATTATTTTTTCGTTTACATTCCATTGCATCCTAATCGCTAGCGTAGCCTTTGAACAAGAGCTGGCGACGTGCGCTTGGGTAGCTACAAGTCGGGACTTCAAAGGCGGCATCAACCAATAGTATTCAGACAAAGAATTTTAATGTACGCAGGGGAAGAGGGGGGGGGGGGGCATCGTTATAAAACGCCCCACCCGGTCAGAATAATATCAAAGTGGACAGTGAGCGGCAGTGTCTATCTTCACCTTGCTGCTCGCGTTCACTTCAGAGAGCTCAGCACGCTGGATGTATTAGGCTGCCATATTCATAGGAAATTCTACTTTCAGTAAAGATATGCAGAGCACGGGATTGATTAAACTTCGATGAAATAGCCAAGTTTGCCTCACTCGCACAAAGCAAGCAAAGTAGCATCGGTACGGTTTAATTTATGTTAGCCTTTATAAAAGACGTTCTGTCAGCAACCATATTTCATACCAGAGCTGTACGCTCAGAATACCACAAAAAAAAAAACGTCAGCTGAAATCTTCCTGGCAAGTAAGCGAACAAAGCATTAAGATGAAGCATCAGCGGTGGCTAATTATATTATAGAAACGTTAATAATGAGACCATTTCCTGATTGCGGAGTTGATTTTGACTTTCACTTCGCAATGACAGAAATGCTGCAGCTAATAAATGCAATCCCTAAATTCTGAACTCGCTGCAGACGTTTTTACTTTCAGATTTTTTTTTTAACCGAGCTACTTTGGTTCCTCAGTGGTGGGCTTCCGCTATGACGTGTCAAGATAGCTAAGCCGCGTCTGGTGTCCTTTATCCAGTCACATTGCTGCCCATTTTTATAGCTCTTCCCTAAGACATAATCGGCACATTTTTGCACCTCATCTAGGTCAACGTTCCTAAAACAATTGTAGCATATCTAGTTTAGTTTAGTTTAGTTTAGTTTAGTTTAGTTTAGTTTATGTGGGTTTAACGTCCCAAAGCGACTCAGGCTGTGAGGGACGCCGTAGTGAAGGGCGCCGGAAATTTCGACCACCTGGGGCTCTTTAACGTGCACTGACATCGCACAACACACGGGCGCCTTTTGCGTTTCGCCTCCATCGAAACCAGGTCCTCCGGATTTTGTCTTCTGTGTCTTCCGACTCAGTAGCCGAGCGCCCAAACCACTGAGCCACCGTGGCGGGTAAGTTCAAGCATGCAATGCATTGCAGAAAAGGCGTAGAGCATTTAGACGGCTCATAGGTGATGGTACATAGTGTGTCGCCATCTCTCGGCAGCGCCCACGTGACGCTCGAAGTGGAGCACGTGCGTTGCTCTCCTGCTTTTGCATGCGTCCAGGACTCCCAGGTCGTCTAGGTTTCACTTTTATGGCTTCGTGGTCCTGCTTATATTCCATTCGGCGCATTAAATCGACTTCTTCGGCAGCAAAACACTTCACCGAATGAGCGAGCTGTCCCAGTATAACCCGGTGAGTTTTACCCGCCGCTACTAGAATGAAGCGACCAACATTCCTTAGCCGTCATTCAGCGCATGTGTTGCCGCCGCTGTGGTAAACATCTAAGCTGCTACGCCGCCAATAAGAGGATAGCGGACATTCAGTCGCGGTGAAACGATTACTACGTTGCAGATGCGGAGGCGTGCAGATAGATATGCGTACAAATAAAACGTGCGCCAGTCGGTTTCGGTCAGCGCCGGCGGATTCGGGGAGTGCGGAGCGATCATTAAAAGCTTAAACTGTAAATGTCTGCTTGAGCCGGCTGTTTAGGCGTCAGCTCTATTTACCAAGCACTTCAGCTTCACCTCCACAAACTAAATCTTCCTCCCTAAGATACTTGCTGCTCACGCAGCAGCGTGCATTCACTTTTGTGCCCACTCTCGGCGTAAATGGGAATGCTTCTGGCCCCTTCCTATCTGTCAGATCAAAATTGGAACTTGCATCGCGATTCTATCATGTAGTACCTTTGGCGTTGAGGCACTAATTGACCTCCGCGGCAGACTGATAGCCTGCCGTTGTCGCCGCTGTCAACAAAAGATAAAAATCTGCACTCCAAAAACAGGCTAAAAACAAACACATAAAGCAAGTAATGCAATCTATGTCTTTTAAAGCGCAGAAAACCTGTCGAGCACCCATTGCTGCCGTAGTAAGAAGAGTCACGTGTTCCTATCTGCGGCACAATGTCGAAGCTAGCGCCGCTTGCTCCAGTGTTGGAGCTGGCACCCTATAGGCCAGCACCTTTGGCTGCTGAACGTGCCCCTGTCTTCATCCGTTCCTGTTCTTCGCAATAGGCAGCGCGCATGATCTCCCCGGCATGCTTTCGTGGCTTTAGGTGCCTTAGCCATCAACCGCTTTCCTTGGCTGGGCTGTGTGCTTGGCTTCCTTCGCCGCTTTTAGTGATTTGCGTGCCCTCTCGATCGGCTGCTTCTGCTTTACGTGACGGCCAGCACGCTCAGCGTCTCTTTTGACTCCACCGACTAAACTGACCGGCCACAACGGTGGCACCATCGCCATCTCTATGAGAAGAGCTTATAGCATAGAGTTTCTTACTATTAACTAGAGGGAAAGCTGGCGCCCCGCCTATGGGAGTTCGCATGGAGCTACCTCGAGACCATGGGCGCTCTAAGCATCATGGGACCGAGAGCGACCGACTGCAGGACCACAACTTTTGGCCAAAAAATAATAAAAAAATAAATGTTGTTTGATATTCAAGAATGCGCTAACATTCAATATCCCGTCTATAAATTGCAACAAACGAGCAGAAAAGTATGTGAATGTAAAGTTTGTCCAAAATAAGCGAAGGCTTGCTCTCCTATTGGCCAAATATTGCAGACAACAAAGCCAATATTTCGTGCTTAACAAGCGCACTTTTAAAAAGAAATATGTTTGCAGAAAAAAATCTTGTTTGAACACTTTAAGAGGTTTTTTAAGAGCATTTCGGTAACCAGAAGCATTTTATTGGCGTCATGTGCTGTTGCGTTTTCGCTCCTATGGATTTTGCACACTACCTTTGCGCCAAAGTCGTCTGCGCCGTGGACGGAACGGGACATCTCAGTAACGCCACTCTCCGTTTCTGAAAAAAAAAAAAAACCGACTGTCCCGCACCAAGTAGCTCATCGCCCCATGATGCTTTGAGCGCCCATGGTGGCTGAGGTGCAGCGCCGCCAGCTTTCCCTCTAATTAATAGTAAGAAACTCTATGACTGAGAGTGAGCACCGGTCACGCCTCCTGCTGTGGACGCCTCCGCAAGACTTCAAGAGTGATCACCTGATTGGACGCTTGTCAAATAGCTACACTCCCCAGCTAGGGACCTTGCAGGACCCCTTCTTTTCCGCCAAAAAAGAAGAGACGCTACCGCTGCCAGGCGTCGCCACGATGACGGCATTGTTGTGATCTCATGGGTCCCGCGTTGTTCGTAGGACGATCACTAGAGCACACAGCTGCCATACCCAGATGTTCCGGACGAAAGCATTTTTCAACGGGAGGAAGCTTATGAACACAATTTATTCGGATAGTGTAAGATTTCACTGTAAAAACCAATATATCCGCAGATCTCCGCTCTACTGGCTTGCATTTGTTTTTCTATTAACGTTTTCGCTACCATAAAATGTTCCCCGCTGGTTTTCTAAGGCAGTCTTAACTGCTCGATGCAATCGATGGAAACGCTTTAAAAAAAAGGTTTTGTCATGCATGGGAAGAATGGACCATTGCCTTCGATACTAGTACCTTACTTAGTATATTCCGATATTCAAAATTTTTGTCCAAGAATGCTGGACATGAGTGCGGTTACGTTCCTATGCTCTGGACGAAATTCGCTGAGAACGTGCACGACGACCTGAGCAAGGCTGAGCAAGGAAGCTTCACACCAGCACGACTACCAAGAGCTAGCGTGTATTGCTCACGTGATCTGACTGCCATACATTCTGTGATAGCCTAAGTAGTCACCGGCCCATGCTTCAGGGGTATACTCATAACAGCAACTTGTTAAAGGTTACTCGGACGTCTTAGCGCAAGCTCTACTCACTTTTGTAATTCCGATCGTATGCCCCTCTCGCCGATATTATGCAAAGCAATAGGGCCTTCAAAGCACAAATAAATAAAATGAAAGGGCCTTGCTATTGCGAACGCTTTTTCATTCAACTCATTTATTTTATTCGCAGGCGATGCCGCGAAACAATATCTTTGCCGCACCTAGACTGCGACACAATGAAAAAAAGCCCATAGGCTGAGAAACAACATTTGCGCTGGCAGCGATTTCACAATGCTGCTTGCTTGACTCTCTGCCTCTACGTGACAGTATACAGAACGACTTTGGAACGTCGAAGCTAAGCGAAGAAAGAAAACACCAATAAAAAGTAAGAACGCATGCAGGCTAGGTCCTTTTTTTGTTGTTCTTACGCGCCTTTATAAAACTGCACAAGACCACTGGTCCTTCGCTGATCTGTACTGCCACAGAAGGGGCTGGAGTCACGTTCGTCTTTCCACATATTCCATGGCGACCGACTCAAATAAGTGCACGCGTCAAACACTTTTCGGAAGTTCAGGCGCGGCGAAAGAAGTTCGGGTCCTCTCCAAAAAATGTGTGCGCGTGTGCGCGCGTGTGCGTGTGCGCGTGTGTGGCGTATTTGGGGTTTTTGGTAGCCGGGTGCTCGTGAAGAATATGGAGATGTTTATTTCGCTATTAACGAACTGAGTATTCTTTAATGACCCGCGCACAGGCGCCGCCAAATAACTCGTTTCTCCTGACAGCTGTTTATTACGATGTCGATAACTGTCACAGCTGCCTAGTTGGTGATAGAAAAATTAGTTTTGTTTTTGAAGAATTTAATTGAGTTTTTTTTTTAAAAAAGAACAGCAAACCCCGTTCGACGCATTTGCAAAGACTAGATTACATAAGCGAGAAAAACACCCTGGGGCCCCGAGAGCTTTCATCAAAGCGCGCAGACCTAGTTATGATTGTCGAGTCGAACTAACAAATTGGGAGCTGCGGTGAGATAAAAGAGAAGTCTGACAGCACAGCAGGCCCGCAGTTTTTTTGGTCTTTTTGGGGATGCTGACCGCAACTATCATCAAGCTTGCTGTCATCTACATGAAGGAGAGAGAAGAAAACTCAGAAAACGTAAGGAGTTGCGCCGGAAAGGGAAAGGGACAAGCCTGCGCATCAAGAAACGACAGCAGTTTAGCTGTAATGTCCCCGCTGACCACACGTCAGGAGGAGTAGTGATGCTAAAATCAGTTTAGTTTGATTTGCTTCTTTACAAATAGTAAAAAAGCAGCTGTGACAGGAGGCGTTACAACAAAAGTTAAGCTTTACAAAAACACTATGGTTGTTTCAAGAAAAGGGCGCAGAATAATTAATAAACAGGAACACGAGAAGAGCTGTAACGTAGCAGGAGTCTTGTTCTTGAATTGCAAGCAGCTTGCTCAAAAACCCACAATTTAAGAACAAGACTGCATAATTACGGGATGAACTACAAGAAGCCCTCACCAAACTATACGTCCCCACACGGTCACACTGAGGTGGATTCCTGGTCACGCTGGTTTTTAGGCATTGAGGTGGTGCATCACCTCGCACGCTAACTTCAACACCGGGCGCCTGGGACGTGGGTGTCCTTATCCATCCACGTGGATGGATAGAAAAAAAGAAAAGACTAGAAAAAAGAAATAAATATTTACTGTGATAAGAATAGAAAAACTTTTCGTACACTTCTTGTTACGCTCAAATCTCTCACAGCCACGAAATTTGTGCATTCTCCGGCGCATACACCTAAACACACTACCTCTGCCCGTTCTTGTCTCTACCGTATCCGACACACCCCCACTTGCCCGAATTGTCCCGAACCCTATGCTAATTTGGAAGATTGCCTTTTCTCCTGCCCCGTAGCCCTCTCAGTCTCCTCAATTTCCATGCCCTTCTCTCCCAACGTGGCGGGCTTGGCTAGCCTCGGATTAGCTGTCAGACCAGTTCACTTGAGTGACCCCGGCTCAAGACATCCTCGACGTTAATACTGCGTTGAAATAAAGTTCTCTCTCTCTCTCTCTAGTAAGAAGGTAATGCGTCCAGCTCCCTAGCTTGTTCTTGAAAAACTCCATAGTATTTACTCTAGTATAGTTTAAGTATATTTGGGGAACGATTTAATACATTCAGGGATTTGTAAAATAATTTTTGGCAGCCGTGGTTGGTACGAAGTTAGCATATTTCATATGCGTCTGGAGAAGGTTGTGAGCTGCAGAAGTTATTTTATTTAATTATATTCGTTACCCATATAGTCGATGCATGAAAGCTGCTAATATTTTACGTCTATTTGTACGACGGTTATTAAGTTATGTTCCTTTAGAAGTCGCGTGCGCTATAAATGAGGGAAATGCTACTTGTGGCTTCAGTAATCCCACGATGTGTAAAGTTTACTCTTGGTAGTTGTAGTGACACTGATAATAGACACTGATGCAGATATGAATACACTTCGTAAAAATAAAGCTGTAGTTAAAAATTCCCTCAGGGTCATTCAAATTAAAACCGGAAATTTGTAATAAAAATTTGAAACATTGGCGACATTGTCATGAAAATTGCCAATAATGTCGCTAGTAGTGCAACGACCATCTGTAAATGAGAAAATAATGTAGATAAAAAAGCGTCGTCATAGAAGCGGTGCAAAGATAGCCGTTCCACTTGAGACATGTCCCAAAGAGCAGCAATATTGCTGTTAATAGATTGCTTACAAGTTAAAGAATAAAACCTACTCAAATTCATCGTACAAAAAATATCTAAGTACGGTGACGCATGTACACGAGTGCAATACCAAGTTTACAAACAGTGTGACGTCTATGAAAGGCGCTCCTCGCCCGGTTCGAACACACTAAGTTGTGACACCGGAAAGTATTGCAGCTGTCAATGAATAAAGGGAAATCACCGATTGACTGTGAATAGAATACCCGCAACAACGAACTTAGGTCATGGTTCAGCATCTCACATTACGCGTGATGTTCTAGAGTTTGAGAAAGTGTCGGCAAGGTGGGTACCGCGCCAGCTTACAGCAGAGCTGAAGCAGCGACTTGTATATGTCTGTGAAGAAGTTCGCGAAAAGGTGAGGATTTCCTTACTCGAGGTCCCATTACTGGGGAGGAAGCATCCATCCATAACCACATTCCGGAAAGGAAGAGCGAGCATGGAATTGTCTGCAGTACCTGCAGTATACAGGTATCGCTCTGCAGCATGACAATGCTCAGCCTCATACTGCCCGAGCCACAGGCGCGACAATTGACGACCTGCATTTCGAGACTATTATGGGCCCCGTGATCACCAGCGGCATTGGGCGGTGCTGCGGCCTAGCCTCACAAATTCTGCATTTTAAATTAAAAAGTATGGACCTCATCTTAGTTTGCTTTTTTAAAACGGCTCGTGACAGCGATATCTGGATTTCAATTTTGGCACTTTTGAAGCTCGCACAAGCTCCGTCTTCAGTTCCTCTTTGTGATTGTAACGCGGTAATCTACCGATACAGTCTAAGTTCAGTCTGTCCGTAGGCTCCCATTAGCTTCTATAACACTAAACGCAAGGTGGAAGTGTTATGAAAGAGTGGCCGTCCTGTAGTGCTGTGTAGTTCGAATAAATCTTCAATGAGCGCATGTTCCACGTCGGTCATGATTTTCCTGCACAGTTTCACGTCCGCGCTTCATGTTTTCGCGGCTGCGCAACACTTTTTTCCAGAGTCAAGGGCAGACAGCACGACTACGTGCCCCAGTCACCGAGGCGCGCATCCTATAGAGTCTCTCGTTGCCCCTATTACACGGGTATTCTGGTGCCAAATCTTGTGGTCTTCGGCATGATCCGGCGCCCACTCTTATACTAAACACCAGACCTGAGCCTAATCGCCCGCTGTTTCTAACCCGGCCTGAGCCCGGCGTTCAAGAAACGTGCTTGGCATCTACGTCTAAACTTAAGGCTCCCTCGATACAAGTCAGTAGCGGCCTAAAGCTTCCGACGGCAAAGACGTCTTAGGCCTGGCGTGTTCGTTATCTGAGCCTTTGCGACGTCCCGAAGACACGTCCCAACTCGTGAACGTTACTTTGCCGAGCGCTGCTGACCGTACGACGCGGCTGCTCCGAGCTTGGATCCGCGACTCACTTTCAAGAAGCCGTGCGCAGGAGACCACTTCCCTCGAAAGCGGAGGCGATGGCGGTCGCGTAGTGTAACGCTGGCCTCCCCTAATCAGGTCATACGGAGCGGGCGAGCGAGCGGGGATTACAGGGGCCGATAGGATTACATGTATATTCCTGGGCACGCCCGCACGCTCATATTCGGCTAACGGGCCTCTGCGTGTGTACTCAGCGCGTGATTCCATGTGTGCTTGCGTGGAGTGGGGTGGATGCATAATGAGGAGGAGCGTCGCGGTTGCCTCCAACTTTACCAAAACTTTTCGGTTCAGTTGCCTCGGGCCGTTGTTCAGGAGCGACAGAGGCGCGGATAGAGAGAGGGCGAGGAAAGTAGAGTGAAAAGGAGGATGGGGAAAATGAAGAAGGTTATAAATACCGAAACGGTGTACCCACTGCTCGCAACGACGAGCAGTCTCATTCTTTTCGGGGTTTAGACTGACGCCGGCCACTGGTTACATAACGCAGCTTTTACCTAAGACGGCGAAGCGCGGGCCTTCGGTTTCTTTTGGTCGCAGATTCAGCAGATATCGCCGCGGCAACGTGATCCTATTGCTTATCAAATAGCAGGCCGCTCGCAACGCTCTCTTCCTTCCTTTGTTTTGTTTTTTATATCCTGAAGAGACATATTCGTTTCAGTAAATTGAGACACGTAGCCTGTTGCAATAAAGAGACTCGGTATAGGAATTATTAATTAATTGGTTTTTGGGGGGAAAGGAAATGGCGCAGTATCTGTCTCATATATCGTTGGACACCTGAACCGCACCGTAAGGGGAGGGTAAAGGATGGAGTGAAAGAAGAAAGGAAGAGAGAGGTGCCGTAGTGGAGGGCTCCGGAATAATTTCGACCACCTGGGGATCTTTAACGAAATTATTCCGGAGCCCTCCACTACGGCACCTGCGCGCCAGATTTCTGGCTCCGCCGTTTCCCAACTCTTCCTTTCGCGACGTCCGAAACTTAAGGGGCGGTACGGCCCAGAGGCTTGCCAAAAATAAATAAAGGAACGACCGTACAAGCTTTTACGGCAGCATCAACAAACCCTGGAAAGATGATAATGCTATACAGTACTATGACGAAAGAGGTAGGAATGAACATGGCAGGATACATGATAGTGCGAAAGAAATATAAGGGAGGAGGGGAGAGGAGAGGGCTCTGCCCTGCGTCTCTTGTTACCTAAACGAATAAAATATGCCTCCACAATCGAAACCGCAGTAACCTGCATATTGGTGGGATGTTCCAGCAGTGATAATTTGTAAACTTGCAGACAACAATTTGCTTGTTCTATACCCTCGCACTCAGTTCATCATGAGCGAAGGAAGTCGCCAAAACATTAAAAAAAATGGAGGCCGCTTAAGCTTTGCTTTTAAGAATTGAACGCGACAGCGTATCGCAGCGCCGCTAGGGAGTCCACGGAACGTTATCGTCCGTTCGACACGACGCCTTGCCCATTGGACAAATCGCATGCTCATAATTACTTATGTATGCATCAGTACACAAAGACACTTCACGAAGTCAAAGACCATGACGCATTCATTAGGTTCACTTTTTATTCAGCCCCAACAAACGAGTCTTCGTAGCGTTTTCTGCGCGTGGTCGCCTCGCAATCTGAAAGGCCTGAGTTAGATGCCTCGTGTCTCCACAAAATTTTTTGTGCGGGCATTTTCGTGTTGCAACGCTAACAACGCCAACAACGCCGGCACCGGCTTTTCTGCGACACGAACTCCCTAACGCTGTGACGTTAAAAGACAGTTGGTTCAGAAAGAGACAGAAACAAAGGAAGATAGAAAGACAGGTCTCTAACACGAATTGACCTCAGCGCCGACCTAAAATTATAAGCCCATCCCGCAGCCTTCAGCGGTATTACAAGAAAAGTAAAAGAGATACAGCGTTGCTCGAGTGGAGAGAATTCACGTCGAAGATATTCTTTCTCATCGGGCGCCGATGGGTTCGCGGATACCGTAATTAGTCGGGAATACAATTCAAGGGTCTCCTGCTAATGACAAATCCAATTAGTCGGCCCAGCTCCTCCCCACTCCGTACAGCGGCGAAGCCCCGTAGGTGGGAGCAGCTTGCGGGAGAAACCGAATTCGAGGAGTCGCCCCCGAAAACCTCAGGCGGGCACTTAAGGGTCTGAGGTCGCGGACGCAGGACCTCCGCGCTGAATGGAGAACGTCCCGCCGTTCACTGTCCATTTTCTGTTTGCACAAGTTCTTCGGTTCTCCGGATCCTTCCGTCATTCGGAAATTCGTGGGATGCTGACGAGAGCTGTGGCGTGAAGTGGGACCTGTAGATGAGCACGAGCTTCCCCGTCTTGCATGTCCCCCATGCAGTGGAGTCGAGCACTCGAACGGTCCCTGGTGCTCTTAATGGGGCCAAAATGAAGTACCTCGTTAGATATGTATAAAATGAAGGCAGCGAATCGGACAGCGGGATCTAGTTAACATCATTTGAGTGGGCGAAACTAAGAAAAATGAGGCTTGTAATTGGTGCAGCTTTCCCTCGCACACAGTTCTAATCTTCGGGTTCGTAAGATGCGCGGTCTCTCGAGGGTTAATTACGTCAAGTTTACGAGGATTTTTTTCAAATTGAGGACATTTGTGGTATTTTGCATGCAGCCGATCTAATAGGCACCGTTATTACCATAATCTTGGTTTACTTTGCGTTCCTTGCGATGCATTGCTTGTATTTTTCTTCGTGCCTCCACCCCCCCCCCCCCCCCCCCGTTCCTCCTGCCTTCATTCCCTGGCTCCCACTGTAATGCCAGCGATAACGTTGTGCGTATAATGAAAAACAAGTAAGGAACAAGATAGTTGTAATGGCGCATGTATTCTTCAGTGAGCTTAACAAAGGGCAAGTTTTATAGGACAGTTATGCGGGGTTCGTAGCGCACAGGAACAGTGAGTTAGGAAGACTGTAGAATGGAGCAAGATTACGGTGATAAATCTTCCGTAGGTAGTTTTGTTTTTCGGGAGAAGAAGCCTCTAGGTGCGTGTGCAGAAAGTGAAACGTACCGAGCAGGGCAAGTGGTGTACAGGACAAGAATCTACTGAGTGGGGGACACTGGAATGGAGGCGAATTCTATAAGAGGACTCATATGAGCTGGTTGGTTCAGGTTGATGGAAAAGGATGTAATAGCACTATAAATACGGGACATGAAAAGAAGCGCAAATGTCTGTAACGTACTCTTATGTCCCGTCTTCATAACGCTGTTAGATGTTTTCCCATCAAAACTGAGACGAAAACGAAGCTCATTAAGAGCACCATAAATTCAATTCCTGGTCAGTTCCCTCCTTTGTTTCAATCGCGTAATTATAAATCTCGCAAATATATCCCGATCTGCTAGGCTGCACGGTGCACAAAACTGTTCCTTGTTTATGCTTTGATCTTTACTAGAAGAGCTTGCAATTGAGTGAACGAGTTTATGGATTTGTGACGGTAGTGGCCAGATTGACAGCCTGAGGTCACGATTTTACGAGCGATAAATGAGACAGCGCTGTGTGACGAGACGAATGTAGGACTTCGTTTTATCGTAATTTTCATAATTCTACGACCCGCCCGCTCCCCAATTCTCTCGCATCTTCCTTCATCCCTTTCACCACGGCGCAATTTATGTACCCGCTGTGAGACGTTAAAGAACTTTTTCCTTCTTCATAACCCCTAGGCACCCTCGCCTCTCCGCCCTAGGCTTCAAAAAATATAAATACACCACTTCCGTGAAGTTATTTTCGATGCGCCTCGTTATTCCTCTTCGTATGATACGCAATACCTCATACCGTAAGCTTAGGGCTTGTTCCAAGTCGCATTCGATGACAATGTCGAGCATAAGTTCTGAACTTGGAGCAGTTCGTCGTCACTGGCCCCAACATTACAGGAGGGTCAAAAGCTGTACATTGTTGAAAAATCTATTGTAAGTGTATATTTGATATTAGCAAAATAAGTTAATTTCTGAAACTCTAGAAACTATAAAACTGCGCCCATGTACTGAAATGCAAACAGTAGGTAAATAATATAACTCATACTCAATCGACCACCGGCTGATGTAGAAGCACGCCCGTTGCAATTTTATATTGTTTATCCGGTACGGCCTGCTTTGGCAGGGAGTGACACTACAGCAGACCTTCTGAATCTGTAATTTGTGACCCATTAACTTTTCTTTGAAAATAAAAATACTTTAATAAAAGCAGTTAGTATATTACTTTGATGATTTCATTATTTTTAAACTACTAACATCTGTAGTTGTTCCCCTATGTGATACGCCAGGCGTTACAAACCTATATTAACTACAACGGTCTCTCTCCAACGGAACGGCCCTTCAGGCAGGGGCCCGGGAGGAGTTTTGGTTCAAGTGCGATGAAAAAGCTTCGTATACTATAGCTTACCTGCTATCTCTATGGCAACGCACTGGTAGATATTATTAAGTTGTAGCTACAACGCTGCCGTTACAACGTAATTGTTCCATTGATATGCTTGGTTATTTCTTTCTTTTTTTGTGGGGGGGGGGGGGGAGAAGGAGGTGATTAAGCACAACAACTCAAACCCCGTCCACTGTAGGACTTGACATGTGCAGCAGCTCTGGACAAGTGTTCCTACTTCGTCTATCAAGTTCCGCGAGAAACTTAGATTAGTGCGGCCAAAACTAGAATATGCATGCGCAGTATGGGATCCCATTCAAATCACACTAATAAATACACTTAAATCCATTCAAAATCGCGCAGCACGTTTCATCTTACCTAACTATTCCCGTCACGCCAGCATTACTTCCATGAAAAGCACTCTTGCCCTGCCGGACCTTTCTTCGCGCCGTAAATGTTTTCAACTTTGTCTTTTCCATAGAATGTATCATCACAACCCTGCATTAAAGGATCATCTTTTTGCTCGCCCATCATACATATCCTCCCGTTCTGACCACATGTTTAAAGTTGCTGTTCCATTTTTCAGAACAAAAGTGTGGCATAATTCATTTATTCCCAAAACCAGCGCAAACTGGAACGACCTTCCTCCCTCCATCGCTGCCATTTCTGACATTAACAACTTCAAGACCACTGTATTTTCTGTCGCTTTGTAAAATAATATTGTATAATATGCACTGTTTATGTTATGTACCATTACCACTCTTTTCTGTAATGCCTTTGGGCCTGGAAAGTATTCGAAATAAATAAATAAATATAAGGCTTTTCTTTACAAATAAAAACTGCAAAAACAACTGTTTTCTTCCATATGAAGCTAGGATATGATACCCCAGTAAGTTAGCTGATAGTATAACCTAGGAAAGAGATGCAGTGTAACGGCGTAAACATTTCTCAAACTTACATGAGCCGACAAATATGTTCCATCTGCTGAAACACAGACCAAGCTCGGACCACTACGATGACACGGGATTTCCTTAACACAAACAGCATGAGACGGCGGTAGTGACTGACGGTACAAGGTAGTCTATTCATAGAGTGAACATGTAGGCGCCATATCTTGGATACTTAAGAACTAACAAGCAGGGACAGGCAGCCCGCACAGGGTGCTGCCATGATCCCCAGGCTTATAGCACGTGGGCAGTAATGCCGACACCGCTCTGATGCGGCTCTCTGCAGAGCAGTGATTTACCTTCATCACTCCACCCTGTGTTCTCCTCAGAAGCAGGCGACCCAGCGCAGTCGGCCCTGAAGTTTGTGGCCCCTAAAGTTTGCCTCTGAAGTCTGCGCCACATCGTCACCCAGTAGCCTGGAGTTGAAACACCTTATATGGCATGGAAGTCCCTTCATACCAGCAGGAATTTCGAGCGATTGCTTAACTGCATGACAGCACCGAAATAAACTTGTTTCCTCAAGCCGCATCCCGCAACTTTTGCTGCCTACCGTGTACACAATGGCGGGGCAAGTGAAGCCACTTGAGGCGCGTCCATATAATATGTGCGGTTGACTGTAGGCTAGAAAGAGAAAAACCAAATAGATTCTCTCCTTCTCATTCCCCTTCTTCTCGTACCGTCCCCTTTCTGTTTTCTTGCGACGTCGGGAACGCGGCGGTGGCCTTTCTTTTCCCAATTTCTTGAACGCCGAAACGCATTTGCCTCATGGGTAGCGCGGCTGCGTCGAGCGCTATTCGGCAGTGTCGCGATTTTCCCGGTTTTGCCGCAAAGACAGGCTTAACAAATCTGTTCAGCGACCCGTCAGGGCGACGGGAGGCAAGAGTCCTTCCATTGTACGCCTAGCATGCATCCGGCTCTTGATAAATGCCGATAACGCAAGCTTCCCTCCAAAACCTAAAAAAGTAACAATAAGATGTGTGCAGCGAACGCGAGCCGTGAAAAATGCAAATGAACCAAAATGGATCCGTCCGCGGAGAAGAAATATGGAGAACTGAGGAAAGGGGCATTTTATTTTTTTTCATCCCTCTTGGACACGGCCCGCCTGAATGACAAACGCCCGCCACTGTTGACTTACAGTGGCCTTCACTGATAACAAAAGAAGCAGAGAG